>NC_089493.1:295939848-296244848 GCF_036850765.1 Saccopteryx bilineata | reverse complement strand
TCTCACAGAGAGACCCCACACATGTTCGGTGTCCTGATGATGTGTGTATACGTCTCACAGAGAGGCCCCACGCGTGTTCGGTGTCCTGACGATGTGTATAGACGTCTCACAGAGAGGCCCCACGCGTGTTCCGTGTCCTGATGATGTGTGTAGACGTCTCACAGAGAGGCCCCACGCGTGTTCGGTTTCCTGATGATGTGTGTATACGTCTCACAGAGAGGCCCCACACGTGTTCGGTGTCCTGATGATGTGTATAGACGTTTCACAGAGAGGCCCCACGCGTGTTCGGTGTCCTGATGATGTACATAGACGTTTCACAGAGAGGCCCCACGCGTGTTCGGTGTCCTGATGATGTACATAGACGTCTCACAGAGAGGCCCCACGCGTGTTTGGTGTCCTGATGATGTGTGTAGACGTCTCACAGAGAGGCCCCACGTGTTCCGTGTCCTGATGATGTGTGTAGACGTCTCACAGAGAGGCCCCACGCGTGTTCGGTGTCCTGATGATGTGTATAGACGTCTCACAGAGAGGCCCCACGCGTGTTCCGTGTCCTGATGATGTGTGTAGACGTCTCACAGAAGGCCCCACGCGTGTTCCGTGTCCTGATGATGTGTATAGACGTCTCAAAGAGAGGCCCCACGCGTGTTCGGTGTCCTGATGATGTGTATAGACGTCTCACAGAAGGCCCCACGCGTGTTCGGTGTCCTGATGGTGTACATAGACGTCTCACAGAGAGGCCCCACGCGTGTTCGGTGTCCTGATGATGTGTATAGACGTCTCACAGAGAGGCCCCACGCGTGTTCCGTGTCCTGATGATGTGTGTAGACGTCTCACAGAGAGGCCCCATGTGTTCCGTGTCCTGACGATGTGTGTAGACGTCTCACAGAGAGGCCCCACGCGTGTTCGGTGTCCTGATGATGTGTATAGACGTCTCACAGAGAGGCCCCACGCGTGTTCGGTGTCCTGATGATGTGTGTAGACGTCTCACAGAGAGGCCCCACGTGTTCCGTGTCCTGACGATGTGTGTAGACGTCTCACAGAGAGGCCCCACGCGTGTTCGGTGCCCTGATGATGTGTATAGACGTCTCACAGAGAGGCCCCACGCGTGTTCGGTGTCCTGATGATGTGTATAGACGTCTCACAGAGAGGCCCCACGCATGTTCGGTGTCCTGATGATGTGTGTATACGTCTCACAGAGAGGCCCCACGCGTGTTCGGTGTCCTGATGATGTGTATAGACGTCTCACAGAGAGGCCCCACGCGTGTTCCGTGTCCTGATGATGTGTGTAGACGTCTCACAGAGAGGCCCCACGCGTGTTCGGTTTCCTGATGATGTGTGTATACGTCTCACAGAGAGGCCCCACACGTGTTCGGTGTCCTGATGATGTGTGTAGACGTCTCACAGAGAGGCCCCACGCGTGTTCGGTGTCCTGATGGTGTATATAGACGTCTCACAGAGAGGCCCCACGCGTGTTCCGTGTCCTGATGATGTGTATAGACGTCTCACAGAAGGCCCCACGCGTGTTTGGTGTCCTGATGATGTGTATAGACGTCTCAAAGAGAGGCCCCACGCGTGTTCGGTGTCCTGATGATGTGTATAGACGTCTCACAGAGAGGCCCCACGCGTGTTCGGTTTCCTGATGATGTGTGTAGACGTCTCAAAGAGAGGCCCCACGCGTGTTCGGTGTCCTGATGATGTACATAGACATCTCACAGAGAGGCCCCACGCGTGCTCGGTGTCCTAATGATATGTATAGACGTCTCACAGAGAGGCCCCACGCATGCTCGGTGTCCTGATGATGTGTATAGACGTTTCACAGAGAGGCCCCACGCGTGTTCGGTGTCCTGATGATGTGTATAGATGTCTCACAGAGAGGCCCCACGCGTGTTCCGTGTCCTGATGATGTGTGTAGACGTCTCACAGAAGGCCCCACGCGTGTTCCGTGTCCTGATGATGTGTATAGACGTCTCAAAGAGAGGCCCCACGCGTGTTCGGTGTCCTGATGATGTGTATAGACGTCTCACAGAGAGGCCCCACGCGTGTTCGGTGTCCTGATGGTGTACATAGACGTCTCACAGAGAGGCCCCACGCGTGTTCGGTGTCCTGATGATGTGTATAGACGTCTCACAGAGAGGCCCCACGCGTGTTCCGTGTCCTGATGATGTGTATAGACGTCTCACAGAGAGGCCCCACGCGTGTTCGGTTTCCTGATGATGTGTGTAGACGTCTCAAAGAGAGGCCCCACGCGTGTTCGGTGTCCTGATGATGTACATAGACATCTCACAGAGAGGCCCCACGCGTGTTCGGTGTCCTGATGATGTGTATAGACGTCTCACAGAGAGGCCCCACGCATGCTCGGTGTCCTGATGATGTGTGTAGACGTCTCACAGAGAGGCCCCACGTGTTCCGTGTCCTGATGATGTGTGTAGACGTCTCACAGAGAGGCCCCACGCGTGTTCCGTGTCCTGATGATGTGTGTAGACGTCTCACAGAGAGGCCCCACGTGTTCCGTGTCCTGACGATGTGTGTAGACGTCTCACAGAGAGGCCCCACGCGTGTTTGGTGTCCTGACGATGTGTGTAGACGTCTCACAGAGAGGCCCCACGCGTGTTCCGTGTCCTGATGATGTGTATAGACGTTTCACAGAGAGGCCCCACGCGTGTTTGGTGTCCTGACGATGTGTGTAGACGTCTCACAGAGAGGCCCCACGCGTGTTCCGTGTCCTGATGATGTGTATAGACGTCTCACAGAGAGGCCCCACACGTGTTCGGTGTCCTGATGATGTGTATAGACGTCTCACAGAGAGGCCCCACGCGTGTTCGGTGTCCTGATGATGTGTATAGACGTCTCACAGAGAGGCCCCACGCGTGTTCGGTGTCCTGATGATGTGTGTAGACGTCTCACAGAGAGACCCCACACATGTTCGGTGTCCTGATGATGTGTGTATACGTCTCACAGAGAGGCCCCACACGTGTTCGGTGTCCTGATGATGTGTATAGACGTCTCACAGAGAGGCCCCACGCGTGTTCCGTGTCCTGATGATGTGTGTAGACGTCTCACAGAGAGGCCCCACGCGTGTTCGGTGTCCTGATGATGTGTGTATACGTCTCACAGAGAGGCCCCACACGTGTTCGGTGTCCTGATGATGTGTATAGACGTTTCACAGAGAGGCCCCACGCGTGTTCGGTGTCCTGATGATGTACATAGACGTTTCACAGAGAGGCCCCACGCGTGTTCGGTGTCCTGATGATGTACATAGACGTCTCACAGAGAGGCCCCACGCGTGTTTGGTGTCCTGATGATGTGTGTAGACGTCTCACAGAGAGGCCCCACGTGTTCCGTGTCCTGATGATGTGTGTAGACGTCTCACAGAGAGGCCCCACGCGTGTTCGGTGTCCTGATGATGTGTATAGATGTCTCACAGAGAGGCCCCACGCGTGTTCCGTGTCCTGATGATGTGTGTAGACGTCTCACAGAAGGCCCCACGCGTGTTCCGTGTCCTGATGATGTGTATAGACGTCTCAAAGAGAGGCCCCACGCGTGTTCGGTGTCCTGATGATGTGTATAGACGTCTCACAGAAGGCCCCACGCGTGTTCGGTGTCCTGATGATGTACATAGACGTCTCACAGAGAGGCCCCACGCGTGTTCGGTGTCCTGATGATGTGTATAGACGTCTCACAGAGAGGCCCCACGCGTGTTCCGTGTCCTGATGATGTGTGTAGACGTCTCACAGAGAGGCCCCATGTGTTCCGTGTCCTGACGATGTGTGTAGACGTCTCACAGAGAGGCCCCACGCGTGTTCGGTGCCCTGATGATGTGTATAGACGTCTCACAGAGAGGCCCCACGCGTGTTCGGTGTCCTGATGATGTGTGTAGACGTCTCACAGAGAGGCCCCACGTGTTCCGTGTCCTGACGATGTGTGTAGACGTCTCACAGAGAGGCCCCACGCGTGTTCGGTGCCCTGATGATGTGTATAGACGTCTCACAGAGAGGCCCCACGCGTTTTCGGTGTCCTGATGATGTGTATAGACGTCTCACAGAGAGGCCCCACACGTGTTCGGTGTCCTGATGATGTGTATAGACGTTTCACAGAGAGGCCCCACGCGTGTTCCGTGTCCTGATGATGTGTATAGACGTTTCACAGAGAGGCCCCACACGTGTTTGGTGTCCTGATGATGTGTATAGACGTTTCACAGAGAGGCCCCACACGTGTTTGGTGTCCTGATGATGTGTATAGACGTCTCACAGAGAGGCCCCACGCGTGTTCCGTGTCCTGATGATGTGTGTAGACGTCTCACAGAGAGGCCCCACGCGTGTTCGGTTTCCTGATGATGTGTGTATACGTTTCACAGAGAGGCCCCACGCGTGTTCGGTGTCCTGATGGTGTACATAGACGTTTCACAGAGAGGCCCCACGCGTGTTCCGTGTCCTGATGATGTGTATAGACGTTTCACAGAGAGGCCCCACACGTGTTTGGTGTCCTGATGATGTGTATAGACGTTTCACAGAGAGGCCCCACACGTGTTTGGTGTCCTGATGATGTGTATAGACGTCTCACAGAGAGGCCCCACGCGTGTTCCGTGTCCTGATGATGTGTGTAGACGTCTCACAGAGAGGCCCCACGCGTGTTCGGTTTCCTGATGATGTGTGTATACGTCTCACAGAGAGGCCCCACACGTGTTCGGTGTCCTGATGATGTGTATAGACGTTTCACAGAGAGGCCCCATGTGTTCCGTGTCCTGACGATGTGTGTAGACGTCTCACAGAGAGGCCCCACGCGTGTTCCGTGTCCTGATGATGTGTGTATACGTCTCACAGAGAGGCCCCACGCGTGTTCGGTGTCCTGATGATGTGTGTAGACGTCGCTCGGCTCGGGCTCCGACAGGCACCAGGGGGAAGCTGGCACCAACCCCAGGCCACCAACAGCGCCAGAGTCAAAACTGGGATGGCTCCCGTCATCTTTACCTGTCTCTGTGGATGGTGTCGGATAAGAAGCAGCTGCTACTTTTGTCCACGGACAGAAAGAAAACGCATCTATCCATTTTGAAACTACAAATTCTGGAACAAAAATACAGATAGATATGCCAAACTTGACATTCTCTAGAGAAGTCCTTTCAAAGGGATTTGAGGTTTGGGGTCTCAGGCCAGGGTGGCGAGTCTACAGAAGGAAGTATCTGGGGGTTTGGGGGGCCGCAGGATCTCTGTGGGCAACGCCACAACCGTACTACTCAGCACAACAGCGGCCACGGACGACACGTAAATTAGTCAGCATGGCTGTGCGCCCACAACACTTGAGTTATGAAAAGAGATGGCGAGGCGCAATGGGTCAAGCGTTGTTGACCTGGAACGCTGAGGTTGCTGGTTCGAAACCCTGGGCTCGCCTGATCAAGGCCCATATGGGAGTTGATGCTTCCTGCTCCTCCTCCCTTCTCTCTCTCTCTCTCTCTCTCTCTCTCTCTCTCTCCCTCTCTAAAGTGAATAAATAAAAAGAGATTGGCAGTCCCAGATTTGGCCCACAGGCCACAGTTTGCCAGCCCCCTGACATAATCCGCAGATAGAATAAAATAGTAGCCACTGGAAAAGAAGCAGAAAAACCCCAAGACAGAGGCGCTCCTTCCTGTTACTTGGTAAGAGTAACTCAGCGTAAGTCTGGGTGCAATGTGCACCACATGTTCATATTTTTAAAGAGAAATTTTAAAAAGACAGTAAGACGCAAGGCGGAGAAAGGAAGCGGTCACTTCAGACAACCTGGCCTGAGACTCTGACTCGGTACCCTCCGTCGGCGCTCCCCTGGGGTCAGGCGAGAGGAAGACGGGACGCCCAGCCCCCCACCGGCGGTGGGGCCGAAACGCCCTGCTCGGCAGGAGAAAAGCCTTGTCCCGTTTTCTTTCTTTCTTTCTTTCTTTCTTTCTTTCTTTCTTTCTTTCTTTTCTTTTCTTTTCTTTTCTTTTCTTTTTTTGAGCTTTAAGAGAATGTTGTCTTCTTTGGGGTCTCCATTTAGGGGAGGGCGACCAGCTCACCCCAGTTTCCCCGGACATACTTCATCAGCCTTACATGGAAAGTCTCCCGTCTCGGAAAACCCTGCAGGGCCAGTTTTAACACCGGGCATCTCCCATCCTGAGCAGTCCTTCAGCCCCTGGACAAACAGAAACGACCACTCACTCTGACCCTCGTCGAGGAAGGGACACTGGGAACCTCACTGCGAGGGGGTGAGGTCTCAACGACACTATTCACAGAAACCACTGCTCGCTCTGACCCTCATCAAGGAAGGGACACTGGGAACCTCGCTGTGAGGGGGTGAGGTCTCAACGACACTATTCACAGAAACCACTGCTCACTGTGACCCTCGTCGAGGAAGGGACACTGGGAACCTCACTGTGAGGGGGTGAGGTCTCAACGACACTATTCACAGAAAGCACTGCTCACTCTGACCCTCATCAAGGAAGGGACACTGGGAACCTCACTGTGAGGGGGTGAGGTCTCAACGACACTATTCACAGAAACCACTGCTCACTCTGACCCTCGTCGAGGAAGGGACACTGGGAACCTCACTGCGAGGGGGTGAGGTCTCAACGACACTATTCACAGAAACCACCGCTCACTCTGACCCTCATCAAGGAAGGGACACTGGGAACCTCGTCACGAGGGGGTGAGGTCTCAACGACACTATTCACAGAAACCACCGCTCACTCTGACCCTCGTCGAGGAAGGGACACTGGGAACCTCACTGCGAGGGGGTGAGGTCTCAACGACACTATTCACAGAAACCACTGCTCACTCTGACCCTCGTCGAGGAAGGGACACTGGGAACCTCACTGTGAGGGGGTGAGGTCTCAACGACACTATTCACAGAAACCACTGCTCACTCTGACCCTCGTCAAGGAAGGGATACTGGGAACCTCGTCACGAGGGGGTGAGGTCTCAACGACACTATTCACAGAAACCACCGCTCACTCTGACCCTCGTCGAGGAAGGGACACTGGGAACCTCACTGTGAGGGGGTGAGGTCTCAACGACACTATTCACAGAAACCACCGCTCACTCTGACCCTCGTCGAGGAAGGGACACTGGGAACCTCGCCGTGAGGGGGTGAGGTCTCAACGACACTATTCACAGAAACCACCGCTCGCTCTGACCCTCATCAAGGAAGGGACACTGGGAACCTCGCCGTGAGGGGGTGAGGTCTCAACGACACTATTCACAGAAACCACCGCTCACTCTGACCCTTGTCGAGGAAGGGACACTGGGAACCTCACTGTGAGGGGGTGAGGTCTCAACGACACTATTCACAGAAACCACCGCTCACTCTGACCCTCGTCGAGGAAGGGACACTGGGAACCTCGCTGTGAGGGGGTGAGGTCTCAACGACACTATTCACAGAAACCACCGCTCACTCTGACCCTCGTCGAGGAAGGGACACTGGGAACCTCACTGCGAGAGGGTGAGATCTCAATGACACTATTCACAGAAACCACCGCTCACTCTGACCCTTGTCGAGGAAGGGACACTGGGAACCTCACTGTGAGGGGGTGAGGTCTCAACGACACTATTCACAGAAACCACCGCTCACTGTGACCCTCGTCGAGGAAGGGACACTGGGAACCTCACTGTGAGGGGGTGAGGTCTCAACGACACTATTCACAGAAACCACTGCTCACTCTGACCCTCGTCGAGGAAGGGACACTGGGAACCTCGTCACGAGGGGGTGAGGTCTCAACGACACTATTCACAGAAAGCACCGAGTTCCTCACACGTGTTCATTTCTCGTCACAACCAGAAGCAAGGGCCAACGCCCCATGTGTCTAATACCCGAATGTTTGCGGAGTGCCTCCCGTGTCCTGGGCACTGCGGACACCGCGGTAACTGGAACACTTCGCTCTCTGCCCAGAGTCGGACCGTAGGCGCTAGACTAGCACGTGGACCAGTTCGTTGCCTGAGTCAATGAGACCACAGGGAGGAAGAGGGAGAGCAGAGTCCGGACTCCGTAGCAGTGGTACGTTGAAACTGAGGGCAGTGAGGGCAACTGGCCGGTCCTCCGGGCCCCAGGGGAAGCGGAGAAAGCAGGGAGGGCCTCCAGGAGGAGACGCAGGGAGTCCTCCATGGATGAGTCACGGGCATTCCTGACTGACGCCGGACTTCAGGACGGGAACCCCGAGATGTACAGGCACCCGCAGCCTCAGAATTCTTCTCAGTGAGCACGAGAGAAAACCCAGACACCACTCAGGGACGGCCACTCTTCCAAGGGTCCCACGCGTCATGCCATAAAGACCTGCTCCTGTGTCACCTCGCTGGGGGCCGTGCCAGTTTTGAAAATTAAACTTTAACCTACTTAAAATGTGAATAAAGCGTGGAATGTTTCACAAAATCATCTGAGTTAGTGAAAAGTCAGATCTGAAGATATGTCCCCAATGGCACAACCGGCTGGAGGAAGGACCAGGGACTCCTGTAGACAGGTGTCCCTGCTCCAGGGTGCTGGGACCCCCAACCCCCACTTCTCCTGTTCCCTCTGACACTGAGGCCACAGGCCGGTCACTGTTTGCCGTCACACCGGCCCGATTCTTCCGTTCACACGTTCACACGCTGACTGCTTCGTTTATTTATGCGGATTTCCTGCCCTGGTAGGCATTTCCCACTCGAGGCAGTGACTCCCAGGCTACGCTGATAAGCTAAGTCTTGGAGTTCCTTGGTGACCCCGGGGACCCAAAGAGAACCCGGGACTCTTGGCGAACTCGGCGTTCTTTAGCCCAGACTCTGAGTGTTGAAGCCCTCGCCTCCACCGGGAGCCGGTCCTTCGCGTTCCTCGCAGACGCTGTAGAACTCCACCTCCCCCCTCCCTCCGTCAGTCTCCACCCTCTTCGCCTGTTAGCTGTCATTCCATCCTCGGTTTCCCTCCCACGGAGCCCCACACTTCTCCTTGGGGAGCCCTCATCACCTTTCTTTCACAGACGCTACCCCACCAGACCCTCCCACCCACGGGCGCATTGCCTGTCTCTGCTCCGTTCACCGCCCCGTCCAGCCTGGAGCTACGGGTCCTCCAGAAACCTGGCTGGATGAGCCCGTAAAACGTCCCTCCTTCAGCCAAGACGAGCCACCTTCCGGCCCTCAACTCCACCTTCTCCAAGCACCTTGGACAACTTGCCATATGTTGGTCAAATAAGTTTGTAAACATGATATATATGTTTGCTCGCTTGTGACTTATATTGGGTGTGGGGGACAGGCTATAAGCAGGCCAGGTTGTTGTAGCCTGAGGTTTGGTTTTGGGACTAAGCTTTTCCCCACACCCTTGACTGATTGTATGATCTGGGTGGTGCACTCTCATGAGGAATCCAATTATGCCTTGGATAAATGGCTTTGTATCAGAGACTGACTTGTTTATATATTGGATTAAGGGATTTTGGTTTTCTACACTATAAAGTGGGACAGACCAGGAGCTGGCTCACTCAGTTCCTGCTATCACGATTGCAGGGGCTTCCCTGATCCCTTGCCCTTCATGGGAAGAGCTGGTTTTCTGCTTTTCCCTTGTCTTCTTTTGTGGTTTGCCTGTCTTGATGAGACACCAATAAATAGGATGGCCCCCCATCCTCCGACTCCACCATTTCTTTACCATCTGCCTGAATCCAATGGGAACCTGCATGGGCCAGGCGGCTGCTTTGATAGTGACAGCCATGGCTCCTGGCCTTACACCATAGTTGAGGTGGCTTTTTCCCCCAAATTCAGGGTCAAGAGGTCACCTTTCCTCCCCTTGCCCCCCAGGAAAGGCGATGGTGAAACATTCCAAGTTTCCAGGGGCTATGGATGCGATAGGCAGGATTCTACGAGGGCCCTGGTTCCTCGCTCTGATCCCCAGGGCTGCAGATAGGGTGCGAGGTCATCTTCTCTCACGTGGAAAAGGAGATTTTGCAGACATCGTTAAGTTTCCTTAGCAGTTGACTTTGGAGTTCATTTGTTTTTAAAAATCTATTATCTGGTGAGCCTCATATAATCCTGTGAGCCTTTGACAGGCGGAGCATTGCCTCAGGCTGGTCGCAGGAGGATAAACCCGAGGAGTTTGGAGAATAAGAATGTTTCCACGCGCCCTTTCTGACTAGAGAGCGGCCAGCAGCCAGCCAGGAAGCCGACCCTCCTTCCTACAACCACGAGGAACTGGACTCTGCCGGCACCCCGGACGGCTCTAGAAGTGGGGTCCTCTCCAGGCCTCCAGACGAGGGCCCAGCCCGGCTGACACCTCGATTTCAGCCTGGGGAGACCTGAACCAGGGGACGCAGCTGAGCCCACCCTGTCCCCTTGACCCACGGAACTGTGACGTAATAAGTGGGTGCTGTTTTAAGCCACCCAGGGTGTGATCATTGGTTACCCAACAGTAGACAACAAATAGCCCAAGTTGTTATCACCACCGGGCTCTGTCTGATAGAGAAGGGAGGCTCAGGACGTCCCAGAGATCCGGAGACCAGAAGACGCCGGCCAGGGTGTGTTTGCTCCGGGACGGCTACCTCTCTGTTGCAGGGGAGGGGGGGCCGCTTTCCCCAAAGCTGACTTACCGTTCCCCTGACACCCTCCCCACGTGAGACAGCCCAACCCCTGATGCACAGCCGACCCTGGGAGGAGGGGCATTGGGAGAGAGAACGAGGAGACAGGCCACATAACAGGAAAGGGCACAGGAGCTAAGGAGGGGGTCCCAGAAGTCTGTCAGAGGTCAACGAGGAACCTGGGGGTCTGTCAGAGGTCAGTGAGGAACCTGGGGGTCTGTCAGAGGTCAGCAAGGAGCCTGGGGGTCTGTCAGAGGTCAGCGAGAGCCTGGAGGTCTGTCAGAGGTCAGCGAGGAGCCTGGGGGTCTGTCAGAGGTCAGCGAGAGCCTGGGGGTCTGTCAGAGGTCAGCGAGAGCCTGGGGGTCTGTCAGAGGCCAGCAAGGAGCCTGGGGGTCTGTCAGAGGTCAGCGAGGAACCTGGAGGTCTGTCAGAGGTCAGCGAGAGCCTGGAGGTCTGTCAGAGGTCAGTGTGGAGCCTGGGGGTCTGTCAGAGGTCAGCGAGAACCTGGAGGTCTGTCAGAGGTCAGCGAGAGCCTGGGGGTCTGTCAGAGGTCAGCGTGGAGCCTGGGGGTCTGTCAGAGGTCAGCGAGAGCCTGGGGGTCTGTCAGAGGTCAGCGAGAGCCTGGGGTTCTGTCAGAGGTCAGCGAGGAACCTGGAGGTCTGTCAGAGGTCAGCGAGAGCCTGGGGGTCTGTCAGAGGTCAGTGAGAGCCTGGGGTTCTGTCAGAGGTCAGCGAGGAACCTGGAGGTCTGTCAGAGGTCAGCGAGAGCCTGGGGGTCTGTCAGAGGTCAGTGAGAGCCTGGAGGTCTGTCAGAGGTCAGCGAGGAACCTGGGTGCCAGCCAACTCCCAGGTGCTCTGCTCCCAGCGCTTAGCGCTCACATGGAAGAGTGGTGTTGGGACCTGAATGCCCCAGGCCACACCAGCCCTGGGGCGCAAACGTGGCCACATCAGCATTTATATACTCATAATTTGCTTGCTCAGACGCCTGCCTGTCGACTATGTTAGTCAGGGCTCAGAATAAGTTGCTGAAACAGAAAGACTCAAGTATAACACAGTTCCAGCAGGATCGTTTCTTTCTAAACCAGAGATGACTGGCGGTCTTGTGCAGGGAGGTGACTCCACTCCACAGAGTCACTCAGTGTCCCCAGTTCTTCCTACGTAGCTGACTCCTGAGATGGTGTTCTCATTCACATCAGAGCTCATGCACCACCACTAACTCTACATTCCAGCCTCCAGAGATACGAGAGGAAGTAGAGGCTAAGCAGCTGTGTGTGGTTTTTAAAGAAGCCACACATCACTTCCTTTCACATCCCGTTGGCAAGAACATAGCTGCAAGGGAAGCTAGGCAATGTTCCCCTCCCCCCACTCCGTCCCGGGCAGCCAAGGGGGTCTTATTACTAAAAGAAGGAAAGAGTAGCTACTGACGAGCAATGCAGACACAATGTAACATCACCACAAGTTTCGCTGAGCGCCGCCGTGGGGGATATTTCACCAGTGCCTGAATATCACCCGAGTGCCATGGTCCGTGTCCCAGCCCTGTCTGCTCTGCCAGCGCTCGGAATCAGCAGAGCAAGCACTGCGCTACCTGGGGACAGTCCCTTGGGGCTCCCAGCGGCACCGTATGACTCTTAGTTTGGGATCCCTCCAAGCAGAGCCAGAAGCAAGGGTCTGGATGACAGCAGTTCTTTGACAGGTGATTTCAAGAAGAGTGAAGAAACAGGGGAAGGAGGAAAAGCCGATACATTTTCATTTTGTATGGTTGACTCGATTACTATCGCAGGTCACTAGGACCCTGTCCTACGGTGGACACTCTGAGTAATTGTCCCTCTGAGGGACAGGAGCCTGTGACAGTTACCTACCGCAGTCCAGATCTCGGGAGGGTTGGTCTCCCCCGCCTTCCCGAGAGCTGAGCCAGCTGTCACCGAGGCGAAAAGCAGAGAGGAGGCAGGCACTTAAGGTGGGACACTGTCCACGTGGGGAGAACTGCCCCCCACTTCCCAGGGCTGCTGGGAACAAGGGCCGAGGAATGGGTCACGGGCTGGGCCGGGGACATGCCGTCCATCTTCCCTGGAAAAGAACTCTTCACGTGTTCTCAGCACGGTTCCCTTGCCCTCACCTCACCCACCCCTGCAAATAATGACCCAGAACCCTAACTTTCTGGGTCCAGTCCCGGACCACCCACAAGTTATCCACGAACAGCCTGTCTTCTGGAGGCTAAATGAACTCATCCGACACATTGACGAGTTCTTGATACATAGTGGCCCTCTTACTCCTGTTATTATTACCATTGTTGTTATTATCTTGAGTATCTTGAGGGTTTATACGCATTGACGAGTTCTCGATACATAGTGGCCCTCTTACTCCTGTTATTATTACCATTGTTGTTATTATCTTGAGTATCTTGAGGGTTTATGCACAGTGCTCAGCTGCCACGAAGCAGGCTGTGTGCACCATAAGAGCTAACATTGCTTGGGGGGCCAAGATGACAGTTACTACATAGCGGAGCCAGGATGCGACCCAGGCAGCCTGAATCCCAGTCTCTGCTTTAAGCCAGCAGAGGTGGCCTGCCACCTCTCCGAGGGCAGTCACCGGTGGCATTCATTACAGCAACAAATGGTTGTGGCAGTAACATATGGGGCTCCTTCGGGGATGAGGGGGGCTCTGCAGGACTTCAAGACTGGAGCCAGCCCTCCCAGGCGGCCTCGTCCCTCTCCCTCTCCCTCTCACACCCCCAAGCCGACACTGGGGTCTCTGGACGGCTCCCGGCAGATGGAAAGGTCTGGGAGGCGGGGACAGACAAGGTCGGGGCCTCGGAGAACACTCGATGGCGGGTGCAGGAGTTTTTCGAGCCTTGGTTAAGTGATTTCAGCTCAGTTAGCTCTTTAGGACGCTGGGAAGAAACTGGACACGAAGGGGCAGGTGCGGGAGCAGCTGCTGGACCTGGAAGGCTGCCCGGCACCTGCAGATGGAGACAGAGGAGGGAGCTCATTAATCGTGCCAGATCATTAGCGCCTGGTCCCCAGGGGCTCCGGCACTGAGCTTGGAGGTTCTCCTTCTGCTGGGCCTCCCTGCGGAGAGGCGGGGGAGGGGCTCGCAGGCTCCAGCCCAGGCCTGGGCTCTCCGCCCAGAAAGCTGGCACAAGCCACCCTGCCAGACAGAGGACTCTGGTCACCATGGTTTGGGCAGAACCACAAAGGCTGCCAGGTCCTGAAAGCATCCTCCATTCAGGGGAGCAAACGGAGGCTCAGAGAGGTTGATGAACTTGCTCAGGGCACAGAGTTTGAAAGCGGCAGAGCCCGAGGGCGGAGCAAGCACGCTTCGATCCCCGATCCTGAGTCTTGCAGGATGAAGGACAAGAGTTCTCGGTGCCGGCGGCAGCCTCTGAGGAGGGCACCACCAGGGGCCCAGCCACGGGCAGGGGGCTGTCGGTCGGTCGGAGGCAGCAGGTCACGGGGCGCAGGGCGTTCAAGTACGCACGGGCGGGCCTTGGCACGTTAAATAAATGCATTCCTCTGTATTTATTGGGCACCTACCGTCAGGCCCTGGGATGAAGGGGGAGGGAGGGAAACTGGGCCAGCTCTCTCCGAAGAGCGTGGGGTGGGGGACATCATCAGGAGTCAGTGCCGGTACCGGTACCGGTACTGGCGATGATCAGAGGACAAGAAGAAGGAGATGCAGAGACAGGGTCACAGGCAGCCGGGCAGTCCTGGAGGGCCTCCCTGAGGAGGAGGCGTTTGTCCGAAACCTGGACTACCGACGGTGTGTGCAATCTCCCCCCTGCACGGTCTGGGGACAGAGGACCCAACGGGAAGAACCAGCGAAAGCCCCGGCACAAGTGGAGACTCGGTATCTCGAAAGCTAGAAAGGAGAGGCTGTCTCTGGAGACTGTGTGTGTGTGTGTGGGGGGGGAGGTGGCTGGAGAGGAGACCTGGTGGGCCCCCCCCACGTGGCCCCCAGGCCGGGCTGCAGCCCCCTCTCTGCCTCTCGCACTGGACTCCACCCTTCCGGGTCGGATCTGCTGACCAGTCTCTGACCTCCAGGTTCCCGGGAGAGGTTCGGGCCCGGAATCTGACCTGCCCTCGCACGGAGAAGGTGGGATCTGTCAGCAGAGTTTGGGTGACACTCCCAAAAGCCACCTGGCCGTGAGGAGCCGGCCCACTGAGCCGGGAGAGACGGCCTGCCATGGCTTTCCCCTGGACGGGGGCCACTCGGGGCATTCTACCTGGGGGTCGGGGGTCCTGCGTCTCGGCCGCGTCAGGATCAGGCAGAGCTCTGTCCCTTGTGCCTGGACCCTCCTCTTTCTCCGGGGGCCGCCGGCTTGCTTGCTCACCGCTTTACTTTCCGTAAACACGAGAAGCCTCCCTGGGTCTCTCTTCCTCCAGCCTCTGGGACTGCTCTCCCCCTCACCCACCTTACCCTCTCCGAAGCGCGGACCCCTCCTAACACGCCAGACAGCCGATTCATTGGCTTTGTCCCTTGCCCATCTCCCCTAACGCTAGATCATCAGCTCCATGGAAGCAAACGTGTTTGCCTTTGGTTAACTGCTGGGCGGAGCTCCGTAGACACTTATTGTGTGAATGAATGAATGATCCCAGAGCCAGAGGACCCAGAACCAGCTAAGCAGGAGCAGCCCTCAAAGTAAAGACTGTTTCCATTTCCACAAGTGTATCCAACCATTGCTACTTAGCCCGCTGAGAAGGGAAGCTGTTCCAACATGGACACTGTGTATTTTCTGCACTGGGGTTGCTTTTATTTTGAATTTGACGTGGCAGATGTGGGGAAATCGTTAAACCCAAAGCCTTTAAAAAGCCGGCCTTAAACACAGCAGCTCTCCAACCTGCCAAATTTTATGTATAAAATAGAACCACCTAGCGAAAAACCCAACTTCCATGGCCTATATATCCATATATATATATTTTTAAATTTTAACTTTCCTCTAAAATTGAGATCCTATGATCAGTTTACGTCTCAGTCTTTGGCGTGAGTACATTTGAAGCTGGTTAGGCATGGTTTTAATAAAGTGGAGATTCCCGGATGCCGTCGGTCTGGGACCGAGCCTGACCTCGGATCTGCTAGGGGAAATGCCCATCTCACAGCCGCAGAGGAGCGACCTGCTGTGGGTCCCCGCTAGGACAGGAGGTCAGAGGAGGGGGGCCCACGCCCCACAGCGGTTCTGAGAGGACCTGTAACCTCTCAGTATTCTGAGTAGGCAATTACAAAGCCCTACTGTGGGGATGAGTTCAGAAGACGGACCTGCCCAAGGCCAAGCAGTGAGCGAACGCTCCCTCCGTCTCCTGACAGCAGACCTCCCCAGCCCGCGTCCGGCTCTCTGACGGTGCGGCCAGTTACCGGGCCGCCTAAGAGACTACACCTGGGGAAAGATGCTTATGGTGGCCCCGAGAGGTGTTCCTGGGGCCTGTCCCTTTCAGGCAAAACCATGCCCTTGGAGACAAGCTTGGAGCAAGTCACTCCAGACCTGGAAGTAGTGAACGCTCTCTATTTACTGCTGAGCAGATGGGTCTTGGACATTGTTGGTCAAATAAGTTTATAAATATATGTTTGCTCACTTATAGTTGGCACTGGGTGTGGGGGACAGGCTGTGAGCTGGCAGGGTCCTTATAGCCTAAGGCTTAGTTTTAAGACTAAGCCTTTCCCATCCTTCTAATCCTAAAATCTTCTCAACACTAAGCTTTCCCCACACCCTTGACTGTTGCATGATGTGGGGTGGTGCACTCTCATGAGCAGGGGTCCCCAAACTACAGCCCACAGGCCACATGCGGCCCCCTGAGGCCATTTATCCGGCCCCCACCGCACTTCTGGAAGGGGCACCTGTTTCATTGGTGGTCAGTGAGAGGAGCATAGTTCCCATTGAAATACTGGTCAGTTTGTTGATTTAAATTTACTTGTTCTTTATTTTAAATATTGTATTTGTTCCTGTTTTGTTTTTTTACTTAAAAATAAAATATGTGCAGTGTGCATAGGGATTTGTTCGTAGTTTTTTTTATACTCTGGCCCTCCAACGGTCTGAGGGACAGAGAACTGGCCCCCTATGTAAAAAGTTTGGGGATCCCTGCTCATGAGGAATCCCATTTATGCCTCAGATAAGTGACTTTGTATCAGAGACTTTCTTGTTTGTATATTGGCTTATTAAAGGCTTTAATTTCTACACTATAAAATGAGGCAGACCAGGGGCGCTTTCTCTCTCTCTCTCTCTCTCTCTCTCTCTCTCTGTTCCTGAAATTAGCATTAGAGAAGAGAAGCAGCCAAGATGGCGGAGTGCTAAAGAGCCAGTTCATGCAGAGTTTGTGCAGAGAGAAGGAGATGGGGAACAGAGGTGAATAAAACTGGTGAGATAGAAACCTCTGATTCTAGGAAACTCGGATGAGTCAGTGGCTTTGGGAGCCCTGAATGGAAAGGGAAGTGTTTTCCCACTGTGTGTATTTCTTGCCCGCCAGGTGCGAGCTGGGATTAAAGCTAATGGCCCACCAGTTCTTGGCTCTGTTGTTTCATTACCATCTTCTGAATCAAATGCGAACCTGCACGGGCCAGGCGGCTGTGATGGTGGCCGTGGCTACTGGCTTTACAGACATCTTTCCAGCTTCCCCAGACCCCAAGTGAGCCCAGTATCCCTAAACGAGGGGTCTGAGCCAGGTCACCAGCCAGGCGTGGAAGCACCGTTGCCACTAAGATGCTCCCTCCTCTCCCCGCCCTGTCTCTTCCCTATGTGTGAGCCTGGGCAGGTGCCTCTGCCTCTGGCTCTCTGCTCTCTCCAGCCATGTCCCTCGCTGACAACACACAAACACACAAACAAACAAAAACCCACTCTCGTTTTAAGAAATTATAGATTCCCCTGCAGTTTTAAGAAACAATAGAGATCACTGATCCTTTTCCCCAATTTTCCCTGATGGAAGCATCTTGCATAAATATTGTACAACATTATAGCCAGGCAATTAACTGGTACGGATTCAATAAAGCCCACCAACCTTGTTCAAACTTTACCAGTGCTGTGTGCACGCATGTGTGTGTGTGTTTGGTGCTATGCAATTGTGTCACGTGTGTAGACTGGGGTGACCACTGCCAGCCACCGCCAGGACCCATCAGCACAAGAATCCCTGTGCTGTTCCCTCAAAGACACAGACACACGACCCCCCTCCCCCCCTCTCCAGACCATGGTGACCGTTCCTCTGTTCTCCGTGTCTATAATTGTGTCATTTCAAGAACGTTACACAAATAGATGCACGGAACGTGTAATCATTGGGGATTGGTTTCTCTTCCTAGTCAGCCTAATTCCCTGGAGGCCCATTCAAGTTGTCACATGTATCAATAGCTTGTTCCCTTTTACTGCTGACGAGTAATTCACAGCCCAAGGGTTCCCCCGTTGGGGGTGACCATTCATCCATTGAAGGACATTTGGATCCTTCCCAATTATTGGCTATTATGAATAAAGCTGCTATGAACGTTCATGGACAAGCTTTTCTGTGAATGTACGTTTTCCTTTCCTGGGGACAAATGCTCGAGAGGTCAGTCACGGGGTGGTACGGTCAGCACACGTTTAATTTTGCAAGAAACTGCTACAGTCTTTTTTTTTTTTTTTCCGAAGTGAGAAGCAGGAAGGCAGACAGACTCCCACATGCGCCCGACCGGGATCCACTGGCATGCCCACCAGGGGGCGATGCTCTGCCCATCTGGGGTGTCGCTCTGTTGCAACCAGAGCCATTCTAGCGCCTGAGGCAGAGGCCATGGAGCCTCAGCACCTGGGCCAACTTTGCTCCAGTGGAGCCTTGGCTGCGGGAGGAGAAGAGAGAGATAGAAAGAAGGGAGAGGTGGAGGGGTGGAGAAGCAGATGGGCGCCTCTCCTGTGTGCCCTGGCCGGGAATCGAACCCAGGACTCCCGCACACCAGGCCAATGCTCTACCACTGAGTCAACCGGCCAGGGCACCACAGTCTTTTTGAGAGTGGCTGCCTTGTTTTACACGCCCACCAGCCAGGAAGGCGTGATCTGGGCCCTCTACATCCTCACCTCACGATGTTTTAGGCATTTTAACCATCCTGACACTTTGCAGAGTGGCATCTCCTGTGGCTTTAATTTGCATTCCTTAAATGGCTAACGGCGTGAGTATCCGTGGCACTCGCTTGCTCCTGCCGGCTCCGTCTTGAGGAAGTTTGTTCACCTGACAAATGGAGACAACAATGACGGGAGTCCCTCCCACACAGAGACCCCACGGAGGTCCCCGAGGGGCATGAAGGATGATGACGTGTTCAAGAGAAACGCTAGCTGGTGCTGAGTCTGTGAGGGAGGGGCTGCTGGTGTAACCTCCAGAGTCCAGCAGGGACCTCGAGAGTTAGAGGCCCCCCCTCCCGACACCTCCCTTGAAGCCTCATACAATAGGAAGAGTCCCATCACTGACCCTGCAGGGCTGCCCTCAAACTCACAACACCCGCTAAAACAAGCAAAGCTCTTTTCTACAGCCTAGAAAATACTTAACTCTGCGTTGCCCCCCTTCTCCAGTTTTCCAAGGTCCCCAGTTGAGCCTCCTGGTCTCCTTCCTGATGGGCGCTTTTCACGCCTCTCCCTCCCACGCATGCCTGTCTCCACGGGGGGGGGCTCTCTGCGGGGGCCAGGTCCGAGAGCCCTGGCCACAAATCCTCCCTGAGAGAACGATGGCTCGTGCCACAGGCCCTCACAACGGCTCCTGAAGAAACAACAGGCTCGGCTGGGGAGCCCCGTGAGACCCCATTTATCTAGGAGGCTTCCGAGTGAAACCTCGCCTTTGTACTTATTGCATTTCACCTTCCAATCTGATTATACATTTCTCTCCCGATGTAAATCTGCCTGCCCTCCTGCCAACCTGTTATTAAAGCCAGGACGGAATCGGTAGAGTGATACATATAATTTCCATCGTGGCTTTGACATTCCAGGAAGTTGCAAAGCAATTACAGCAGCGGAGCCTCAGGGCCCTGATGAATCACAGACCACGGCCAGGTGCCAGGGACCAGGGACCGAGGAGGCTGGAGCAGGGTGGGTGGAGGGGCCCGCGATGGTGAGCTGGGAATCAAAGGTCAATGAAAATAAAACAGTTCATTTTCATTTGAATGTCTTGCTTATAGCCACATCCCTGTCCCTTACATGAGGAAGTAAACAGAGCCTATTCATTTGTGGGGGGAAGGGGGGGCTGAAGGGGTGTTGTTTGAGGACAATGAGGGGTTTTTGAAATCATTTCAGAGTCTTAAAAATGTGAGATTAAAATGCCCCAGGGAGGAACACAGGCAACCTGGCGGACTACCCAGATGTCAGCAGCTCTTGGGTGGCTTGCCTATCAAACAGCCATCGGCACTGCCCATCGGATACGTGGGTCCCACGTCACCGGTTCAGCTTTGGGAGTGGGCACCTGCCTCGGTGTGTGAGCCCTGGTCCCCACCCCTCACCAGCTGGGCGGCCCTGGCCATACGGTGAGCGATTTCTCTGTGCTTCCACTTTCTCCTCAGTGACACGAAGGTGATAATACTACCCTTGCCGGTTATTTTAAAGGTTACGATAGGGGGCGTCAAGCACAAGGGCCGCCCAGGTGGGCACTGTTGTGATTTTTCTACTTGAAGCCCAACCAGATGACCTCAGATAACTACAGTCAAACTAGAATTTAATTTAGTGGTTTGCACCTGCTTGGTCCGGGTTTAGTCTCCAGAACTGTTCGTTTCCATTATTGTTTTTTCTTTCTTTTTTTCTTTTTCTTTTTTACCTCTCTCCCAACCCCCTTTCCCTCACGATACTGTTGCCTGTGTCTATGAGGTTTTGTCTTCTTTTCCTTTGCTTAATCCCTTCATTTCTTTCATCCGGCTCCTAACCCCCCTCCCCTCTGACAGCTGTCTGTCTGCTCTCTGTCTCTATGAGTCTGTTTCTATTTCATTTGTTCATTTATTTTCTTCATTAGATCCCACATAGGAGTGAAATCATAGGATACTTGTCTTTCTCTGACTGGCTTATTCCATTTAGCATAATAATCTCCAGGTCCCTCCATGTTGCCGCAAAGGGTAAGATTTCCTTCTTTTTTAGTTTCTTACAGTTGAGTTTAATCGTTGTTGTTTTTTTCCATGTGGACTTCTTGACCTTGTTTCTCTGCTCCAGGCACATGGCGGATGGGGTTCAGCACCGCGGACAGCAGAAACCCCGCCGGCCAGGCCACTACCGGGTTAGGCTCCCCCGCAGCCCCTTTGATGTGAGGCTGAAGTCATTGTGGCTCTGACCTTCCTCAACGGGAACGTTCGCTTCCAAGCTCATCTCTCTCTGCTCCAGTTCTGGGCCAGATTCCTCCAGAAGAAGCTCCCTGTCTTCTCCCTCGGGGCCGCTCTGCCGGGAGGTGCGTGGTGCTGGGATAGGAAGTGTGAGACGGAGGTCACTTGGGAGGAAGAGGGGTGGGAACCTCACACGCGGTCACCTGGGACTGGGTAGGTTGAGTGGGAAACTAAAAGAATTTTTGAGAAGAGCCAAGTCGGCGTGAAGGTGAAGGACGAGGGGCAGAGGCAAGCGGGAGAAGGCGTCGTGAGAAGAGTCCAGTGCAGGAGGAAGCAGGTACGTACGGCGAGTGGACTAAAGCGGTTCAAGGAATACGGCCGTGAATAGTGAGCGGGAACCAGCATGCCTTCTGTGAGGACACCTCGAAGACGCAGAGGCGCGGTATCTTCCAGGGGCCGGACGGGCTGCTGAGAACAACGGACCGGCACTGAGGGGACAGAGCCCGGGCGGGGAGGGGAGCGGAGCCCCGCCGGGCGGGTGAGGAGCCATGCGTAGCGGTGATTAATTTTCCTTTTCTCTCTCTCCATGGACGTTTCCTAGGACACTGAGAAACAGTTCTAGCAAAGATGGTGGTGGTGATGGGGGTTGCGGGGGTGTTCAAGAGGGAGGGGGGCCAGGGAGGTGCCCCCACGTTTTCTTATGTTCTCTCATTGTGCCACAAACCACTGCCCCTGATGAGAAAGGCCGAGCAGCACTGGGGCCCAGGGAGAGTCTCAGCTCAGCACGCACGCGTGGAATGTCGGGGGGCAGCCTGGGGCGTGGGGGTGGTCGAGAGTCTCAGCTCAGCGTGCACGCGTGGAATGTCAGGGGGCAGCCTGGGGCGTGGGGGTGGTCGAGGGTCTCAGTTCAGCACCTGTGGAATGTCGGGGGGCAGCCTGGGGCGTGGGGGTGATCGAGAGTCTCAGCTCAGCACGTGTGGAATGTCGGGGGGCAGCCTGGGGCGTGGGGGTGGAAGAGAGTCTCAGCTCAGCACACACGTGTGGAATGTCGGGGGGCAGCCTGGGGCGTGGGGGTGGTCGAGGGTCTCAGTTCAGCACACACGTGTGGAATGTCAGGGGGCAGCCTGGGGCGTGGGGGTGGTCGAGAGTCTCAGCTCAGCAGGCACGTGTGGCATGTAGGGGGGCAGCCTGGGGCGTGGGGGTGGTCGAGAGTCTCAGCTCAGCACACACGTGTGGAATGTCGGGGGGCAGCCTGGCTGGAGCAGCCTGGGGCGTGGGCATAGGCGGAGCCTGGGAGGGAAGGGAGGGGACAGAAGACACCATCCACACGTAATGTGCCTCTGCCTTCTGCCACCAGCACCTGCTCCTTCGTTTACAAGATTTGGTTCCCGAGAACACCTGCTCCTGTGCCCCCCAAGCATCTGATGTTGTCCTTGAGAGCAGAATGTTAGCTTCCCAGGGAGGAGCAAGAGACATCAACAAACACAGCGGGCAGGAGCCACCCTGCGGTCCCTCCACCTCCTCCCAGCCCTGTGCTGCGGCCATGGTTGCCAGCAAGCCCTCTCCACAGCGGCTCCCTCCCCCTGCCCACAGCTGAGACCCACTTGCGGGACCCTGGCACTCACGCTGGCCACGGCGCTGAGGATCGGGTGGGGGCCACGGGCCAGTGGGGAGAGGAAGCGGAGCGCCCCCCTCATCCCTTCTGCGGGACCTCTGCCAGGCCTCCCTGTCTCTGACTGTGCCACTCCCAGAGTGAGACTGGGTCACTCTTAAAGGTTTTCTCGGTTCTCTCCTCATCGGCGGTTCTCAAACTGCGGTCCTGGGACCAGCAGTGTCAACCGAGAGCTTATGAGAAATGCAAATTCTCTGGCTCCACCCCAAACCCACTAAAATCAAACATCCTGGGAATGAGGCCAGGAAGCACTGACATTTGAGGAACTCCACCCCCACCCGCAGGAGTCACAGGGAGAAGGTGCCTAAAACTCCACCATCTGCAAGCATTCTATTGTCACCTCAGCTGGTGGACGCCTGGATTAGCTTCAATTTATCCTCCCAACAAGGAAACGTTCGTATTGGACTCACACACATCTTCATGGATCCTATGAGTCTTTCTGTAGAGCATGTTCGTGTGTGTGTGTGTGTGTGTGTGTGTGTGTGTGTGTATGTGTAACAGAGACAGAGAGAGGGACAGATAGAGACAGACAGGACGGGAGAGAGATGAGAAGCATCAAGTCTTTGTTGCGGCACCTTAGTTGTTCACTGATTGCTTTCTCATATGTGCCTTGGCCGGGGGCTACACAGCAGAGCCAATGACCCCTTGCTCAAGCCAGCGACTTTGGGCTTCAAGCCAGCGACCTTTGGGCTCTAGCCAGAGACCATGGGGTCAATTCTATGATCCCACACTCAAGCCAGTGACCCCACGCTCAAGCTGGTGAGCCTGTGCTAAAGCTGGATGAGCCCATACTCAAGCCGGCAATGTCAGGTTTCGAACCTGGATCCTCTGCGTCCCAGTCTGACGCTCTATCCACTGCGCCGCCTGGTCAGGCCTGTAGGGCGCATTCGTAAAACTGGACTTGCCAGGGAAACTTTTCTGGCTCCTTCTCCAGTCCACTCACCTGGAGTGGCCTCCTCGCCTCCCTCCAGCCTCCACAGTCTCCACAAAGGTGACCCAGGAGACCTGCAAGGTGTCCACCTCTGGCCGCCCAGCCCCCTGCAGCCTCTTGTACTCGAGTGGACCCAGCACCCGGATTGGTTCCTTTGCCCGGATTGGCGGTGGGTGCCGGGTTGGTCTGGGTGCCAACCTGAATCTGGCCCGGGGAATGTGATGGCAGGCCTGGGGGAAGGGGGCAGAGCCCCCTGGAGCTGGAGGCGGACCCCAACATCCAGGCCGTGGGCGGCCAGGGGACAGAGCACACTCAACAAGTCTGTTTCCTTCGTCAATAAGGTTCGGAGCCTGGAGCAGCAGCAGACCAGGTGAACCTCCCGCAGCCGGGCAGACGGCTCAGGTAATGTGGACCACGTGTGCGAGAACTGCACCAACCACCTTCAGCGGCAGCAGCTGGACACGCTGGCCCGGGGCAACTGAGGCTGGAGGCGGAGTCTGGCAGCACTCACGGGCTCGGGCTGGGGGGGGGGGGGGCCTGAAGGGTCAGTAGGAGGACGAGGTCAACAAGCCACAGAGATGGAGAGAGAACTTATCCTCGTCAAGGAGGAAGCTCCCCTGGACAAACCGGAGCCGGAGTCCCCCCTGGAAGGGCTGACCCGTGGGATGGACTTCTGCAGGCGCTGCGCGGAGAGGGGATTCGTGAGCTGCAGCCCCCCGACTCCGATACGTCCGTGGTGCTGTCCGTGGACAGCAGCCACTCCCTGAACCTGGATGGCCGGGCCGCAGCTGAGATCGTGTCCCAGAGCGATTACGGGGAGCTGCCAGAGCTGGCTGGGGGGCTTCCCGAGGACTGCCATCCCCGAAACCGGGCGGCAGCGTGGGGCGCTGGGCCCTCAAGGAGGCTCGGGCCAGGGTGGCGGCGCTGGAAGCCGCTCTGAGAACCGCCCAGCGGGCTGCGGCCCAGAAGCGGCGTGAGCTGCAGCTCATGAACGTCACGCCGGCCCGGAGTGCGGAGACCGCCACCTGCCCCAAGCTGCTGGCCGAAGGGAAGAGCCGGCTGGAGGCTGGGGTGCAGGGCACGCGTGTCCACGCCGAGACCACCTGCCCCAAGCTGCTGGCCGACGGGAAGAGCCGGCTGGAGGCTGGGGTGCAGGGCACGCGTGTCCACGCCGAGACCACCTGCCCCAAGCTGCTGGCCGACGGGAAGAGCCGGCTGGAGGCTGGGGTGCAGGGCACGCGTGTCCACGCCGAGACCACCTGCCCCAAGCTGCTGGCCGACCGGAAGAGCCGGCTGGAGGCTGGGGTGCAGGGCACGCGTGTCCACGCCGAGACCACCTGCCCCAAGCTGCTGGCCGACCGGAAGAGCCGGCTGGAGGCTGGGGTGCAGGGCACACGTGTCCACGCCGAGACCACCTGCCCCAAGCTGCTGGCCAACCGGAAGAGCCGGCTGGAGGCTGGGGTGCAGGGCACGCATGTCCACGCCGAGACCACCTGCCCCTGCTCAGGTGCCTGGGCCGCCAGGCCGACCTGGGCTGCGGCGGGGTCACCAGCTCCTCCGAGACCGTGGTTGTGGCGAAGACTGAGACCCGCGGTGGGAAGCTGGTGTCCGAGTCGTCCTGAGTGCTGCCCAGGTGAACGACTGGACTCCCGCGGTCCCGCCTGTGCTCCGAGCCGGGCAGGAGGGGCGGGGCCGTGCAGGGAGGGGGAGGGGCTGTACAGGAGGGGGCGGGGCCGTGCCGGAGGGGCGGGGCCGTGCAGGGAAGGGGAGGGGCTGTGCAGGAGGGGAGGGGCGTGCAGGAGGAGGCGGGGCCGCACAGGGAGGGGAGGGGCCGTGCAGGAGGGGGTGGGGCCGTGCAGGGAGGGGCTGTACAGGAGGGGGCGGGGCCATGCAGAAAGAGGCGGGGCCGCGCAGGGACAGGGAGGGGCTGTGTAGGAGAGGCGAGGCCGTGCAGGGAGGGGGCGGCGGGCACCCCAGGCCCGCCTGAGGCTCAGCCCTGTCCTCAGCTCACCTGGCACATAGGGCAGTTCACTGCCTGGGGGGCCACCTCTGACCTGTGTCCCTAACGAGAAGCCAAATCCAGTGTTTTTTTTTCCAAAATCAAGTCTCAGCTAGCTCTGCCAACCCTAAAAATTAAAAAAAATAAAAATAAAAGGATGACATGACCCGTGGTGGCGCAGTGGATCAAGTGTCAACCTGGAACACTGAGGTGGCCAGTTCAAAACCCTGGGCTTGTCTGGTCAAGGCACATGTGGGAGTTGATGCTTCCTGCTCCTCCCCCTGTTCTCTCTATCTCTCTCTGTCTCTCTTCTCTCTCTCCCCCCTCTCTAAAATGAATCAATAAAATCTTTTAAAAAATAATAAATAAATAAAAGGATTTGCCAGAACAAAGGACAGACACATCCTCACGCAGGCAGAGACCCCCAAGGGGGCTGCACCCGTTCTCAACTCCTGCCGCAGGAAATGGAAGGATGTGCGTGTCCTTCACGGTGTCTCGTGTTTTCCTGTCCTTTCTGGCTCTGAGAGGTGGAGACGGTGCCTCGTGTGGTTTGCCCGTCTTTAACCCCTTTCTCGTGCTTACTAGCCATGTGAGCAGGGTACTTTGGGCCTTTCTGTAGTCAGCAATCATTTGTGTGACATGTATAATAATAAAAAAAAAAAGAGAGGAAGAAAAACGCCCCCTCCCTTCTACCAAAATGCTTTGGAGTCTTCTAAACGAGCCAGATGGAAGGAGGGCTTAGGACTGGGTGGCCTGGTGGCTTGGTGACCAGGCGTGGCGGTTTGTAGGGAGAAGTGGGGCCCGGGAGGTAGGACTGTGGGTGCTAAAACCACGAGTGACCCAAGTAAGCTGGGATGGGGGGAGCAGGGGTCACCGAGGGCAGTGATTTGCTCAGAGCAGCATACAGCACATCAGAGCCAGTCTGATAAGGAGCCCTCAGGTCCCCCTGCCCCCAGCACAGCCCAGGACTCCTTCCTCTTTCCCAGGACCCTCTCCGAGAGAAACGGCAGCTGGACAGCCGGACTTGTCCATCTCTCCCAACTAGACAGGAAGCTCCTTTGGTTCTGTTAGTCGGAATTAAGCTAGACTCCTGGAGACAAAACACCTCGGCAAGGCGACCGGAACCACTTCTGCAGAGGGGCGTGCTGCCACTATTGAAAGCCAGCCAGCAAGTGGCCCCGGCAGAGGGCAAAGTCTCTTTTTATCCCTGACGCAGGCCCTAGGATGCAGGGTCTTGCTGCATTGGCGGGAGTGTTGACAGGACAATCTTATTCTTTCTCGATTGGCTAGTTTAAATGGCCGCGCCAAGGTGGAAGGGAGAGGTGGGGATATCATGAACTAGGTAAGGGGGTTGAGGACTGGTCGGATGAAGGAGGCTGGGGGACTGGTCAACAAGTTGAGCTATTTCCCATTCTGCTCCCCGGTCAGAGGAATCCGAAGGAGGGGGGCTGGGAAGTTAGTTGAAGAAAAGGACCTGAGTTCAACATTCCCTTCCGCTGTTTGCTCTTAAACCAGCACGTCTCCCAGAGCCTGGCAAAGGGTCAGTGGCCAGAGCTGCACTAAAGGCAGTCCTCGGGCAGCGGGGGAGGGGGAGACCCAAGGCTGCAGATCCTGAGCAACAAAGTCAAAATCCACCCACGACTGTTCTCAAGGAAACCTAGTGGGAAGGCCCTGGGTCCGCACCCCAGTCCAGCCCCCTTCAGGCTGCCTCGCGGTAGAGACCGCGCTGACCTTCAGGGTTCTCTCTTTCCTAACCGGGGCGGTAACATCGCGGGGGAGTGCTCAGACCCCAGGCGGAGTGCTCAGACCCCAGGCGGAGTGCTCAGACCCGAGGCGGAGTGTCAGACCCCAGGCGGAGTGCTCAGACCCCAGGCGGAGTGTCAGACCCCAGGCGGAGTGCTCCGACCCCAGGCGGAGTGTCAGAGCCCAGGCGGAGCGCTCAGACCCGAGGCAGAGTGCTGAGACCCCAGGCGGAGTGTCAGACCCCAGGCGGAGCGCTCAGACCCCAGGCGGAGTGCTCAGACCCCAGGCGGAGTGTCAGACCCCAGGCGGAGTGCTCAGACCCGAGGCAGAGTGCTGAGACCCCAGGCGGAGCGTCAGACTCCAGGCGGAGCACTCAGACCCCAGGCGGAGTGTCAGACCCCAGGCGGAGTGCTCCGACCCCAGGCGGAGTGTCAGAGCCCAGGCGGAGCGCTCAGAGCCCAGGCGGAGTGTCAGAGCCCAGGCGGAGCGCTCAGACCCCAGGCGTAGTGTCAGACCCCAGGCGGAGTGCCAGACCCCAGGAGGAGCGCTCAGACCCCAGGCGGAGCGCTCAGACCCCAGGCGGAGTGCCAGACCCCAGGCGGAGTGTCAGACCCCAGGCGGAGTGCCAGACCCCAGGCGGAGTGTCAGACCCCAGGAGGAGCGCTCAGACCCCAGGCGGAGCGCTCAGACCCCAGGCGGAGTGTGAGACCCCAGGCGGAGTGTGAGACCCCAGGCGGAGTGCTTAGACCCCAGGCGGAGTGTCAGACCTCAGGCGGAGCGCTCAGACCCCAGGCGGAGTGCCAGACCCCAGGCGGAGTGTCAGACCCCAGGAGGAGCGCTCAGACCCCAGGCGGAGCGCTCAGACCCCAGGCGGAGTGTGAGACCCCAGGCGGAGTGTGAGACCCCAGGCGGAGTGCTTAGACCCCAGGCGGAGTGTCAGACCTCAGGCGGAGCGCTCAGACCCCAGGCGGAGCGGTCAGACCCCAGGAGGAGTGCTCAGACCCCAGGCGGAGTGCTCAGACCCCAGGCGGAGTGTCAGACCCCAGGCGGAGCACGTGGGGAAGGGAAGTCAAAGGTATGCGTCACTCTTTCTCTTGTTAAAAAAACAAAGTTCCCGGGGTACCTTTGGAAGCTCTTCCTGGCTGTATTCAACGAGGAGTCATGAGGCGGCAGCATCCGCCCAGTCCAGCCCACCCCTCCCCCCACTCCGCCCTCTGACAGAAGGGGTCTCCCAGGGGCTGAACAGGCAGGAGACGGGACGGGCAGAGGAGAGCGGAGCAGGAGGTTATGCTGGACAAAAGAAAGGCAGCGTGGTCACCACGGGTCACTTTCCTTCAGGGGATGGCAAGGGGCTATGGGACAGATGAAATAACTGTTGGATTCAGGTCCAGGGCCCCCTCCCCAAAACCTCAGCTAGCCAGGTTGGACGTTAGGTGGCCGGAGGCTGGAGCAGTTCCCGTGACTGTCCACCTGAGCCGTCCTGATTGATATCTTACCCCTGCCTGACCCTGGGGCTTCCTGACAGCTGGTCACCCGCGCCCCCCCATCCCTTATCTGAACATTGTTCCCTAGTCAGCACCCCACAGGTAACGGAAGACTCCCCTCTGCGGGGAGAAGTGCTGGCAAACCCCGTCCTGTGTAGGAGGTCAGGGCCTCTCTCCCTCTCGCTGCTGACGCCACCTCGGTCTCAGCCCCTCTGTTCGCAAAAGCGTAAATATTTTATACATTTCTCACAAAACTCATTAGGCCTGGTGCGTCCCTTCTTCCGCGGCGACCTAACAGGAACGCACACGGAGCAGGTGACTCCTGAGCTGACTGGCGTAAGATTCCACTTCTGGGGCAGCTGGGACAGTGGGACGGTAGTGAGGTCTTCACTGGGGGACCTGGGGCTCAGTATCTCGGGGCCCGTTGTCCTCTTCGTGACACCCTCCAGGTGGAAGGAGAGGAAACAGCACCCGGAGAGACTCGCCCAGTCTCCGCGAGAGAGCGGGCAGCGGCGGCCTCAGGCTCTGCCCTGCGGTGCCCGGTCGGGGGGCGGGAGGCTCAGGCGGGGCCTCAGTCTACAGTCTGTAGTCCAGCGCACACTGCCCGGCACGGGGCTGGGTGTGCCAAGAGACACGAGTTTTCTTACCAGAAGGAGCCAAACAATGGCCGTGGGGCTGTGTCTACCCCAAGGGGGCCCCTTTTGGAAATCCGCACACAGGCACCGTGTGAGCAGGCCCTGCTTGGCATTGCCCCTGTGCCGTCGTGGCCCCCCAGGGAGGCTGCCCGGGGCAGATCGCCCCAAGAGCTGTCTACTGGTCATTAGGAATCACAGATCATTTGCCCGATAGGAAGCTGTCTACATGCTGGCCGGAGGTCCCCGTGAGTTACTGCCCGAGGCGGATGGCTGCCAATTAAGGAAGGACTAGGCCATCGTGGGCTCAGCAGGGCCTCCAACGGGCGGGCGCCTCATTGGGGCCTTGGTCACAGCAGCGGTCCCAACTCTGAGTGCTGAAGCACCTTTGTCCTGGTCCAACCTTGTGGAGATACAGGGCTGGCTTTGGGAAGAATATCAATGCTCCTGGCCTCAAGTAAGAGAAGAAAAAGCTCCTGGATTGTGGCTCAATGGATAGAGTGTCAGCCCAGTGTACGGACATCCCAGGTTCAATTCCCGGTTAGGGCACACAGGAGAAGCGACCGCCTGCTTCTCTTCTCCTCCCACAGCCAGTGGCTCGACTGGTTTGAGTGTTAGCCCCGGGTGCTGAGGATGGCTCCGTTAAAATGCATCAGCCTCAGGTGCTAAAAATAGCTCCTTACTAGAGCATCGAGCCCCAGATGGGATTGCCAGGTGGATCCTGGTTGGGGTGCATGTGGGAGTCTTCCTCACTATCTCCCTTCCTCTCATCTAAAAAAAAAAAAAAGAGAGAGAGAGCAAGAAAGAGAGAGAGAGAGAAGAAAAAATGATGGCTAAGTGTCCCGTTTACTGCCGTTCCTGCAAATATCCAACCCAAAGGAGAGGGTAGTCGAATATATCCTGGGATGACTTGAACTCATTTAAATTAAGAACAAAACAAACACCTCAGCAGCAATGAAATGCAGAGAGAACAGGGGTTTGACAACCACACAGAACAAGCCAAAAAGACGGTTCGGGAAAGAGAGAAACAGCCAGAGAGGGAACCAAGTATACGCCCTCCACGAGCTCAGCTGCCCCACAAACCAGACGGGAGCCGGGGCGGAAGACCAGCCCGAACGGCTGCAGAAACCGGGTGGACGGCTTGTGGCTCTGTTTCCAGGGAGGGACCTGCGTGAACGGTCCGGGAGGAGGGAGACTTGCTCTCAATAAAACATATCACAGGCTGATCAAAGAACTGTGATGGTAGATAAATAAACAAACAAGCACATCCCTTCGGGAGCTGTGTAAAACACGTTTCGCACCCTCTGTTCCAGGCACAGGTTTCCCGTGCGTCATAGCCACACACAGACACTGAGAGCCCGGCCCCTGTTGTCCTCAGGTGCCCACTCCCCCAGGCACTGTAACTGGACCGGGGATGAGCATATACTCCATCCAAACTGGCCTTTGCCTGGAGCTGTTGGCAGAAACAGCTTCTCTATCACCCTGGCTGAGAGGCTGATGGTGAACCCTGGTGCCACCACCAGGAGGGCTTCTCGGAGGGGGAGGCCAACTCCTCACAGAGCAATCACGGCTCAGGGGCTGATTCCTACGGACGTCCCGGTGAGCTGACAGGTTCGCCACGGTGCTTAACCCAACCGGAGTGGGGTTTTCTGCCACTCGCCACCCCCAAAGACCTGCCCTGCCCTGGGACTACTCCCACCCTATGTCCTGGGAAGGCTCTCGGAGCTCAGACACACCAGACATTCCATAGAAGAGAGGGGGCCTCCTCGGGGAGGGAGGGAGGGAGGGAGAGGTTGAGAAGGTACAAGGAAGAGGTGACCTGCCTCGGTGCCCCCTGAGCAGACCTCCGCTGTGGACGGCCGTCTCTCTCCCAAGCCCTCCGCCGTGACCGAGACGCCTTGGAGCAGGTGTGTTCTTCCAGCGGCAGTGAAGCTGCTCCCTCGGAAGCCGGCCTGAAGTTACTTCTGAGCCCTCAAGGCTGAGCAACCAGGGGGTTTCATTAGACCAGGGGTCCCCAAACTACGGCCCCCTGAGGCCATTTATCCGGCCCCCGCACTTCTGGAAGAAGCACCTCTTTCATTGGTGGTCAGTGAGAGGAGCACATTGACCATCTCATTAGCCAAAAGCAAACCAATAGTTCCCATTGAAATACTGGTCAGTTTGTTGATTTAAATTTACTTGTTCTTTATTTTAAATATTGTATTTGTTCCCGTTTTGTTTTTTTACTTTAAAATAAGATATGTGCAGTGTGCATAGGGATTTGTTCATAGTTTTTTTATAGTCCGGCCCTCCAACGGTCTGAGGGACAGTGAACTGGCCCCCTGTGTAAAAAGTTTGGGGACCCCTGCATTAGACGCAGTTCGTCTATAACCCAGCATCTGATCAGACATCCCAGAGTCCCCTGGCCACGGCCTCCCCTCTGGGTGGAGCTCTCCGGCTGCCGCTCAGACATGGACACTGAGATGCAAAGGCCCCGTGGTGCAGACCCCCATAGCAGCCGGCCGGCCGTGGGACGGGACCTGCGGGCGGCCGCCCTGCCCGCCTGAAGCTACGTCCCCCACGGCCAACGCTTCCATCTGCCACGGTCGGACTCCTCCCAGACCCGCCAGGGCTGAAGAAATGGTTGAAATGCGACACGAAATTACACTGTTTATATTTTCATCTCTTATTAGACCTCTGTAATGAGTCCTTATTGAACTGCAGCTTAAATGGCTCAAGACGGATGGTAATAGAACGTTTAATTGTTTGCTTGTCTAACGCTCTCAGCCCTAATTAAATCCTGTTCTCCACCGGCAGCTTCACAGGGCGATGTTTTCCCTGTCACCGGAGGGAGCAGGGGACGGGGACGGAGCGGGATTCAGATGGGCCCTGGCTGCCCGGGGCTCCGTGGGGTCCTGCTGTCTGGTCCAGCCGCGGGGAGCAGAGCCCTCTGCAGGGAGAGGCTCAGGATTCTAGGAACAGCTGAAAGGTGAGTTACACCAGGGCCTGCTGGCCGGTGGGGTTTCCTGTAGAGGCAGGGGTGGTGGGATTCAGCCAGTTTGCACCAGTTCGGTAGAACCAATACCCAATTTTTTTTGTATTTTTCCGAAGTGAGAGAAGAGGCAGTCAGACAGACTCCCACATGCACCAGCCAGGATCCACCCGGCATGCCCACCAGGAAGTGATGCTCTGCCCATCTGGGGCGTTGCTCTGTTGCAACCAGAGCCATTCTAGCGCCTGAGGCAGAGACCATAAAGCCATCCTCAGTGCCTGGGCCAACTTTGCTCCAGTGGAGCCTTGGCTGCGGGAGGGGAAGAGAGAGACAGAGAGGAAGGAGAGGGGGAGGGGTGGAGAAGCAGATGGGCGCTTCTCCTGTGTGCCCTGGCCAGGAATCGAACCCGGGACATCCACATGCCAGGCCAATGCTCTACTGCTGAGCCAACAGGCCAGGGCCCGATACTTAATTTTTTGTTGAGTTCAGAGAACTAGTTGTTAAAATGGCACTTGTCAGGGTTCTTTCTAAGGTGGACACCTGGGCAGCCACCCAATGTGGAAATCACAGATTTACATTCCTTACTCTTTTATAATGTTCATCTGAAAAACAGTGTATTCTAAGCGCCCGTAGTCATGTTCACACCGTCCATAAGGTGAAAAAAAAAGGCAAGTGAGGACACCAATCCAGAAGCAATATGGAAATATCTTAAATAATATAAATAGTTTTATTGGATTTTTTTGTCAGGTACTATTGATTATTTTTTCATTCATATTTTAAAACTCTTTCTTATAATCTGGTTTCGTGTGCCTCTTTTATTGTTCTTATTGAAGAATTCAATACATGAAATAATAAACTACCTTTCAGTCTATTGCTTTTTTTTGTATACTAAAAATGGTCATTAGGACAGAGAACTGGCAGTTAACTGATTTGAATCCCACCACGGTGTAGAAGGCGTGGGCCCCTGGCCTTAGCAGGTGTGGGGGCCATTGCGGACACCCCTCCCCCTCTCGCAGGCCCACCTCAGCGGACGCTGCTCCAGGCCCCAGCGGCCACCACCTCTCCCCCTGGTGGTCATGGGAGCCTCTCCACTGGCCTCCTGCATCTGTCCCGCCCGCCCGCCCGGCTCAGAGCCCTCCTCCCCGGTGGCTTCCCAGCTCACTCAGCAGGAAGCTGAATTCCGACCATGGCCTCCACCTGCTGCGCCCTCTGCCCTCTCCTCCTGGTGCCCTGGCCTCCCCTGGCTCAGCTCCACCGCCCCCCTCGCTTCCTCCCGGACCCCCTCGCAGGCTTCCTCTCTGGGGCTTCTCCCTTGCCGCGCCCTCTCCCCGGGGTGACCCACTGAGGGCGGCATGGCTTGCTCCCTCGCTGCTCAATGCCTCACCCCAACCCCGCCTCTGCGCGGGGCCCCCAGGCCCACTCGGAACTGCCAGGGCCCCAGACTGTCTGTCTTATTTCCCTCCATCACTCTGACTAGGGACGCACGTTTTAGCTACCTGTTTGTTTTGTGTGCTGTCTACCCCCCCCCCGCTTTATTTTCACATTCGTTCTGGGGGTGGAGGGGCAAGAATTTTTCTGTTGATTTCACCACTGAATCCCCAGAATCTAGAAAAATGCTGTCACCAAGTAGGTATGCAAATAAATTTTTTTTCGACAGAGAGAGAGTCAGAGAGAGGGATAGACAGGGACAGACAGACAGGAATGGAGAGAGATGAGAAGCATCAATCATTAGTTTTTCGTTGCGACACCTTAGCTGTTCATTGATTGCTTTCTCATATGTGCCTTGACCGCAGGCCTTCAGCAGACTGAGTAACCCCTTGCTCGAGCCAGTGACCTTGGGTTCAAGGTGAGCTTTTTGCTCAAGCCAGATGAGCCTGCGCTCAAGCTGGCAACCTCGGGGTCTCGAACCTGGGTCCTCTGCATCCCAGTCCGACACTCTATCCACTGCACCACCGCTTGGTCAGGCAGCAAAATATATATATATATATAAAATTTTTTTTTTGAGTGAATGAACCAGCAGCAAATGCATGAATGTGAACAGGCGGAACTAAATGAGTGGTCAGCCCCACCTTTCTGGCCATGAGTTCCAGCGGCCGGGCTCTCCCCTCCCAGCCAGGGGCCGGCCGTCAGGCATCTGTGTCCTGCATGCTAGGACGCTGGGCACGAGGGAAGTCTTCCTGCAGGAGCTGCAGGGAAGCGGAGTGAGGTCCAGAGCTCAGCACCAGCCCAGCCTTCCAGCCAGAGACGCTGACGACCACGTGAGGATGTAAGCCTCGGGCAAAATGGCGCGAGAGGAGGGAGCCGGCCCTGAGCTCAGAAAGGGCGCCCTGGCGCACGGCCCACAGAGGGCAGGTGGACTCGGGGTGCTCCCTGCAGGTGTCGGAACCAGGGGCAGTTCAGGGCGTGGCTGGAGCCTCACTGGGAACACCCACAGAGTCTGGGAGGGCTCTGCCGCCTGCCCGGGGAGGGTTTGTCTGTTAGAGCACCGGGACCGTCCCCACGAGACCCAGGAGACGCCTCTGCACGAGTCGGAGAGAGGGCATCGGGGCAGCCAGGACTGTCCCCTTGTACAGCACGTGACACAGAAGAGTGCAGTCACGCAGGGCGGCTCGCTGACATGGCCGAGACCTCGGGGTGGCAGCGGCAGGGACCCACTGCTTCCCAAACCACTCTACCAGTGAGCGTCCCAGACACAGTCCCCAGGTCGGGCTGTGCACAGGGACCCGAGCTTCTCATCAAAGAAATTCCAGCAGGCAGGGTGCATCCTCGTCCTGGTAGACGGCCAGCCACGCCCTCTGCTTGGCCTTCTCAGCCTGCTCCACGGGGGACAGGGGCGCAAAGGCTGGGACAGCTGCCACACGCTCGGTCCCCTTGTCCACACAGCCCAGGGGGCCACGAGGCGGAGGTCACGCAGCCTCTCTCCGCGACCGAATGAATGATGAGCCACGGCCTTCTCCAAAAGCTCTTAGAAAACGGGACTCCACTTCATCCGTCAACACGTCCAGGATTCTAAACATTTTGCAAAAAAAAAAAAAAGTAGTAACTTTTTCATGAGGCTTCCCATTTGAGAACCTAATTCAGCCCACCTAACATCACTTATTCATCACGTGTGCAAGGCATGAAGATTTTGAGAGGCGTGTCCAGCCGTCCACCCACAGGGTCCCCGGGGCCCGCCACCCTCTTCTGCCGTCCTCGGCATTGAGTCTCCGTGGGCTCCCGGCTCTGAGGACGGTCACGCCTTCCGCGTCCCGGAGACCCGCCTGCTCGATGCATCTTTTCAGAGTTCTGGGTCTCGAGTTCATGAATCGGTTCCCCGGACATTGCGCTTTTCTGATGAACACACGTTCTTTTCTTTATTCATCTCTTCCCCTCGCTTTTGTTTTGCAATTTGTTTTCTAGTAGCTTCTGGTTTTGAATTCTTAACTCAGTTATTCACAATCTTTCAACATGTACGCAGGTTTATTTTAATAACAGCTTTAGAAAATGGATTTTTACCGAGAATTACTTGAGTCACACCTGTATTTCTGTACCGTGGCCTCATCCTCTTCACTGTCCCAACAGTCTACCTTTTCAGTATTGATTTTTAACTTTTTTTGTGTGTGTATTTTTCTGAAATGAGAAGGGGGGAGGCAGAGAGACTCCCACATGTGCCCAACCGGGATCCACCCGGCATGCCCACCAGGGGGCAATGCTCTGCCCATCTGGGGTGTTGCTCTGTTGCAACCAGAGCCACTCCAGCGCCCGAGGCAGAGGCCATGGAGCCATCCTCAGCGCCCAGGCCAACTTTGCTCCAATGGAGCCTTGGCTGCGGGAGGGGAAGAGAGAGACAGAGAGGAAGGAGAGCTCCTAAATCCTACTGGAATCTCCTGGGTGATGGCAGCGTCTTTTGTGCTAAGGAGGTAACTCTCAGGTGGGCTCCCGGATGGGGACTGGTGACCAGAAACGCCAAGCCGTGATGACAAGCTTGGAATTTTCTGCTCCACCCCCTCCAGAGAGGAGAGAGGGCGTGGAAATGGAGCTGTTGATGGAGTGTGCCCAGAAGAGGAAGCCTCCATATAATAAAAAACAAATAGTGTGGGTTTCAGAGAGCATCCAGGTTGGTAAACATCTCCATGTCCTGAGTCACCACAACTTAATAAAAAAAAATAGTAACAATGTCAGCTCTAGTTTCTTGAGTGTTGTTTTTTTAATGAAGGGATGTTGAATAGTGTCAGAGAGGTTTTGTGCATCTCTCACAATGACCATGTGCCTTCTGCCTTTTATTCTAGTCACAAGAGTGTGAAATGGGTTGACTTTGGGGTGCTAACCCAACCCCCCCCCCCCAGCACAGCCGGGGTCTCACTGGGTTGACGCGTGTCATATTGTATCCATTGCCGGATTTGGTGTGCCGGTCTTGGCCGGGGATTTCTCCATCTTTATCGATGAGATCTCAGTATGGGGTTTCGTTTTCTTGGGATGTTTCTATCTTGTTTCGGTCTCAGGGTGACACTAGCCTGACCATTGGAGCTGGGACATGTTCCCTCCTCTTCAGTTTTTGGAAGAGAATGGCCTTGTTTTTTTTTTAAATATTGGTAGAACTCACCAGCGACACCGTGAGAAGAAGGTGTGTTCTGCTGATGTTGGTAAGAGAGTGTTCCGTAGATGTCTGTCGGGTCTAATTCATTTATAGACTTCTGTTTTCTTGTTAGTCTTCTCCCCGGTTGTTCTGGCCACCACTGAGCATGGGGCATGGGAGTCTCCAGCCATTGTTGTTGGATTACCTCTTTCTCTCTGTTTTGTGTCCAATTTTCTTTCATGTATCTTGGGGGGAGGGGTCTATGTTTAGGTATAAATATATTTATAATTATTGTATCCTCTTGATGTATCGATCCTTTTATCATTATAAAATGCTCTTCTAGTACCTGGGGTGGGGGGCTGTTTATTTAAAACGCTATTTTGATGACATTAATACGGCCGCTCCGGTTTTCTTACGGTTCGTGTTCGTGCGCTGGTCTTCTGTGTCCTTTTATTTCCAACGTACTTCTGTCTTTAGTCACAAACAAGTAGCACATAAGGAGACCTTGTTTTTAAATCCAGTCTGACAGCCTCTGCCTTTTGGTTGGATTGTTTAATCCATTCGCGTTTAATGCTGTAGAAATAGTTGGAACCACCGTTTCATGAATTCCATGTTTGTTCAGTTTCTTATTTTGAATTTTTTTTTCATTTTGCTGGAGAGAACAGTTTCAAATTTATTACTTATAACTATATGTGGGTGGTATCTTTTCTGAGTTCTTTATTTTGAATTTATTTATTGATTTGAGAGAGAGAGAGAAAGGAGAGAGAGAGAGAGAGAGAGAGAGAGAAAGAGAGAAACATCAATTTGTTGTTCCATGTATTTGTGCATTCATTGGTCAATTCCTATATGTGCCCTGACCAAGGATTGAACCCGCAACCTTGGAGTATCAGGACAATGCTCTAACCAACTGAGCTACCCAGCCAGGGCTCTTTTCTGAGTTCTTGGATGTCTAAAAATATTTGTCTTTTATCCAGATGCAAAAAAAAAAAACCCAAAAAAACCCCACAAAAAGCATAAAACAATAGTTTGGGAGAATATAAAATTTGGTGGTCACAATCATTTTTCTTTGGAACTGGAAATGGAGCTATTCAAAATGAGAAAATAAACCACAAATCACACATTGTAAAAAAAAAGAGAAACTGATAATGACCCAAAATATCCCAAATTCAGAAAAATAAGATATTTTAATTAACTAACTTACCTGACACGCCTCTATAATATGCTTTTCTACATTTTCGGCTATGAATATTTTGGTAGTCTCTTTATTTGACAATAATATTGTCATAGCATTCTCTATAGAGAGAGCAGATAGGGTTAGTCATTCCTTACCAGGTAAACTCTGCCTCCGTGTACTTCAAACCTGTTTCTCCCCACAACCCTCACACCGGCCACAGGCACCCTGGGTCCAGCTGTCCTAGATGATGCCACTGACATGGGACCTTCATATTGGATGATTTAGCACAGTGGTGGTCAACCTGGTCCCTACCGCCCACTCGTGGGCATTCCAGCTTTCATGGTGGGTGGCAGCAGATCAACCAAAGTATAAATAAAAAGATAGATTTAACTATAGTAAGTTGTTTTATAAAGATTTATTCTGCCAAACTTAGTGAAAATCCGACATAAAGTACTTGGTAAGTAATTATTATTATATGCTTTAACTTGCTGTAACTCTGCTTTATAAATTAGATAAAGTAAAGTTACTTCCCTACTTTATAAATCACCATGACTATGGAACCGGTGGGCGGTTAGAAAATGTTACTACTAACAGAGATACAGAAGTGGGCGGTAGGTATAAAAAGGTTGACTGCCCCTGGCTTAGCATATCAGCTAGGAAGATCATTCCAGGTAATGACAACCCCAATGTCCACCAATTGATGAATGAGGACAACATGAAATATTTCAGCCATAAAAAGGAATCAAATACCAACCAGGCAGTGGCGCAGTGGATAAAGTGTTGGACTGGGATGTGGAGGTCCTAGGTTTGAAACCCTGAGGTCACCAGCTTGAGCGTGGGCTCATCCGGCTTGAGTGTGGGCTCACCAGCTTGAGTGTGGGCTCACCAGCTTGAGCGCAGGCTCATCCGGCTTGAGTGTGGGCTCACCAGCTTGAGTGTGGGCTCACCAGCTTGAGCGCAGGCTCATCCGGCTTGAGTGTGGGCTCACCCGGCTTGAGTGTGGGCTCACCCGGCTTGAGTGTGGGCTCATCCAGCTTGAGTGCGGGCTCACCAGCTTGAGTGTGGGCTCATCAGCTTGAGTGTGGGCTCACCAGCTTGAGTGCGGGCTCACCAGCTTGAGCACGGGGTCGCAGGTTTCAGTGTGGGATGTGGGATCAGTAGACATGACCCCATGGTCACTGGCTTGAGCCCAAGGTCACTGGCTGGAGCAAAGGGTCACTGGCTCAGCTGGAGTCACCCCCCCATCAAGGCACATATGAGAAAGCAATCTATGAACTAAAGTGCCATAACTATGAGTTGATCCTCATCTCTCTCCCTTTTTGTCTGTCCCTCTCTCTGTCTCTGTCACATACACACACACAAAAAGACCTCCCCTAGGATTCCCTCCTGCTGACTCAAGACAAAGGACCCAGGGTGGGTTCTCTCTCTCTCTCTCTCTCTCTCTCTCTCTCTCTAAGACCATGCCTTTCTCCCTTAGGCGTGCATCTCCGCTTTTTCTCCTAAACCCTAAGGGTCCCCAGGAGACTAGCAACCAGGGGAGCCGTGGGCAGCGGCAGCTCGTCCCGGACTCACCCCCTGGACCTGTCTCCAAGGTCCCCCTTTCCTCTGGCTTTCCGGTGAGCCGACAGCACCCAACCCTGGCTCGCTTCTGTCACTTTTGCTGTGACTTTTACTTCTCAGTGAGTTCACGAGCCCAGCATGGCCCACTTCCTTCCTATGATGTTTGTGGAGGGCAGAGCAGCCCCGCCTACCTCTCCTGTTGCCTCTTCTACCCCATTTCTCCCTTTGTTGCACCATCTGCTGTATTGATAAACATACTCTCCGTATCACCTGGACTCCTGCTGTGACATCTCGCCTGCACCACATCCAGAACCCACACACTCCCGGACGCCAGAGGCAGACCGCTCCTGTCCTCGTCAGGTGACGCCCCCACACGGGACCGCCCTAGAACACCTCTGTCAGCTCCCCGGGAACCCTCGCTGCCTTCCTCCTCTTTCTCTAAGCCCAGGACGGCTTAGCAATCACCGGTCAACCAGTCACCCAGCTCTGGCCACAGTGACTTCTGCTCCCACTGGGGTGGCGGCCATGGGGACAGTACATGGCAGACACAGGGCCCACGCTCTGCCCTCTGCGCACGGGGAGACTCTGGCTGCTGGCGACCGTCAGCCCTGACGCACCGGCTTGGGAGCAGGGACCCAGGGAACACGAGTGTGGCTGTTTGCAGCCGGCACCCCGCATGTCACCCCTGTTCTGAACTGCCTGACACGGGGGCATTAACTCCCCCATGCCGCCCTGACACGGACACGCAGGTTGGTTTGAAAGGGTGACAAATGAAATACAAATGAGGCTGGACACTTCCAGACCTGCTTCCGTCGGCCACGTAACTGCGGGTCCGCGAGCAGACGGCTGGCGAGGGGCGCTGAGGACGTGACATCCTCCGGGGAGCCGAGGAGGAAGCGCACCCCCCACCCGTGAGGACCCTCCTCTCCTCTTCATCTCCATTCCAACCATCCCCGGGCGTCAAGTGCCAGCCGTCGCCATTCTGTTTCCCAGAACCAGGCCGGGCAGGGCGTACATTATAAAAGAAATAAGTGATTAAGAAACATCTAATGATTGTTACTGGCTTCCTACGGGAAGGTCCTTCCAAACTGCTGCTTATTAAAGTCATTCGTCAAGGCACCGCTGTGGGACTGGCTGCGTCACGCTGCACGTGGAGCTCAGTGCGCGCGGAGCACGGAGGGCGGGCAGCGCCTCCTCGGCCTCGGTCTCGGGACCCCGTGCGAGCGGCCGCGCTTCCCGGCCACGGCAGCGTCTCCGGTCTCGCGTGGGCTGACCGCAGACAGGTGTCAGCCCGAGCAGACGTCTGCCTTCACCTGCCCCTCGGCGCACGCGCGGAGACGCCACACCTCCCCCCACTCCTGGGCCTCATCAAGTTCTCGCGTGCTGCCGTCTCCTCGGTTTGGCACATATTTATAACGGTGTCATTCTTGACCAAACAAGCTGCCAGGCAGCGTCCGAGGCCCCCGGGCAGGGAGCCCCTTCCCTGGAGCCCCTTCCCAGCAGAGGCTGTCGGGTGATGCAGTCAGGTCTCCGCACGTTCTCCCCAGGTTTCGGTGGTGGGGGGCCCTGTGGGGCCAGAGGGGACCAAAGCATGGTGAAGCCACATGCCCTGGAGCTGGGGCCCCTTCCGCCACGCCGTGACCTGGCCACGCCGACCTCACTGCTCCCCGACCCGTTCTCCAAGTCACCCTCTCCTCTCGGGTTCCCAGGGGATGTCTACGGGCACAAGAGCAAGAGCTCGCTCACTCCGCGGAGATTTACCCGGCACCTGCGGGTGCGGAGGGCGCTGCCGCCGCGGGGCCGGGCACACGGGGCTACCTCCCTCCCTAGTGCCCACCTCCCTCCCCAACCCTGGCCGGAAATGCTACGTCCTCCCTTCCTTCCCCTTCCTTGTCACTTGGTCACAGCCAGGGAACCAAGGTCCTGACCAGATGGGATCCAAAGAAAGGTTCTCAGGGAACAGGGTCTGAGAAGTGTTCTTCTCCCCGGTCAAGACAGCCAGGCAAAGAAAGGTCCGGCTTCTCCGGCTGGACGGTGTCACTAAAGGGGACACGCCAGCCTGATGACGAAGGCTAACACGCGGAGACCCGCAGAGAGAAGAGCGTGGCCGTCGTGGGCCCTGGGCCAGCCCGCGCCTGCCCTGCTGTGGGGCTTCCTGGGAAGCGAGGAGGTTTTCGGGACATCTGTCTCCCAGCACTAGAGCCGGCAGGAACACATTTTGCAGGCAGGATCGACTGGAGGGTGCTACAGTGAGCGCCCAAAGTCTGAGGAGAAACGGGACTTTTGCACAGCCCAACACTCTCTCCCCAAGACGGCCCTTAAGCACAAAGGGGACTGCAGTGACTTCCCAGCGGAGAAACCCGACGATACACCCCCCACCACGTGACCGGACTTTGAGCCTCCCGGTCCTAAGACGCAGCGAGGTCACGATCTCCCGAGGACACACTGAGAAGGGCACATAGTGGCTTTCCTAAGACTTGGCCCCTCCGCCCCCCCCAATTGAAAACCTCAACCTAATCACGGCAACACACGAGATCAACCCAAACGACGGGACCGTCCACGTAACAACCAGCCAACGCCCTTCAAGACGGCCGAGGGCCTGAAAGGCAGCTGTCACAGGTGGAGGGACCCAAGGAGGCATGACGAGGCAGGCCGGGTGGGAAGCCGAGCTGGAACAGGACAACAACAACAACAACAAAGGCACGAACGGGAAGAAGACCCACGACCGACGTGATCTGCGTTTCGCACGTTCCTCCCCTTCGGGGAGCGTCCCTCCCCTCTCACCGCAGTTGCGTGCGGCGACCATCCAATCCCCTTATTGAATGTGGCATAAGGTGCGGGCGTCACACCGTGAAGAGACGCAGCCATTGAGGGGACTGGCTTAGGTTCAGACCTAGGACCCTTCACTGCCTGTGTGATTATTTTTTAGGTAAGTTATTCACTTGTTGTGGAGCCTCAGGACCCATCGGTACAAAAACTGAAGCGCTGAGACAGACTTTGGTCGGACGTTCTGTTGCCGATGGTGGAAAATCATCTGAAAATGCCACGAGGAACAGGGGAAGGACTCTGCTGGAAGGGTTCCCACACGCTGGTGGGCGGAGGCATGGTGAACTAGCGCGTGAACGAGAATTCCGCAGACTGAGGGTTCCGTGAAAATAAAACAGGCGAACAAGACGAAGAGGGACTGCCACGTGGGAGGAAGGCAACACTGGACGTGGGGCCCCAAGAGGACACTCCCAGGTTCCACTGAGATAGAAGGACCTGCCGTGTAAACACCCGGGGGAAGAGCATTCTCGGCAGAGGACACAGCAAGTGCCAAGGTCCTGCGGTCGACACACTGCAAGATGGCTTCTGTGCTTGGAGTGGAGGAAGAATGATATCAGACGGGGAAGGAGGGTGATGTGGAGAAGTGGGCAGACTTAAGAGGCTCCCGCCAAGACTATGGTGACTTGGACTCGGGTGTGATCCGTGGAGAGAAAGAGAAGTGGGCAGATTAGGGCACGATTGTGAATGCCTAGCTGGATGGGGCCTGCCAAGAGATGAGATGTAAGGGAGGGAGGTGAGTGACGGACTCCTGGTTTCTGGACTGAGTCACGGAAATGGGTGGACGGTGAGGTCATTTACTGGGTCCTAGAAGAGGACAGAAGAACAAATGAGAAGCAATACTTGAGGTGATAATGACTGAAAAGCTCCCAAACACATTCTTAAAATGCAGGATGGACCCTGGCTGGTTGGCTCAGTGGTGGAGCATTGGCCTGGTGTGTGGATGTCCCAGATTAAATTTCTGATCAAGGCACACAGGAGAAGCGATCATCTGCTTCTCCACCCCTCTCACTCTTCTCTCTCTCTCTCTCTCTCTCTCTCTCTCTTCTCCTGCAGCCATGGCTTGACTGGAGCAAATTGGTCCTGGGCACTGAGGATGGCTCCATGGCCTCCAGCTCAGGCACTAAGAAGAGCTTGATTGTTGAGCAACAGAGCAACATACCAGATGGGCAGTGTATCACCCCCTGTGGGCTTGCCAGGTGAATCCTGGTCAAAGTACATGTGGGAGTCTGTCTTTCTGCCTCCCCTCCTCTCATTTAAAAAAAAAAGTGGCCCTGACTGGTTGGCTCAGCAGATCATCAGTGTGGCGTGTGGAAGCCCCAGATTCAATTCCCAGTCAGGGCACACAGGAGAAGTGCCCATTCACTTCAGTCATTATCTCCTCAAGTATTGCTTCTCATTTGTTCTTCCGTCCTCTTCTCCTGTGGACACTTCTCCACCCCTCCTCCTCCTTTCTCTCTCTTTCTCCCCCTTCCGCAGCCATGGTTTGATTGGAGCGAGTTGGCTCCCGGAGCTGAGCATGGCTCCATGGCCTCTGCCTCATGCGCTAGAATAAGCTCAGTGGCGGAGCAACAGAGCAAGGGCCCCGGATAGGCAGAGCATCGCCCCCTAGTGGGCTTGCCGAGTGGACCCCTGTCGGGTGCATGCGAGAGTCTGTCTTTCTGCCTCCCCTTCTTTCATTAAAAAAAAGGTGTGGTGAGGGAAGGCCCAGTGACACGCTGATGTCTGTAGAGACACAGAGATGAGGTCTGCAGGCACAAGACAAGAGGAGACATCCTTCTCGCTGACAGCAGGCAGTGGCCGGAGGTGGAGACGCCCTGAGGGCAGAGCTGTGGTATGTAGGTGGACAGCAGGGCTGAGATGTAAATTATCTATCAACTAACCTGACCCGACTGGACAGCAAGCTCCTCGGGTGTGGTCACAGCCCCGGGACCTGGGCACACAGGGCACACACATTGCTGAATGAAGGAACCTGGACTTCCGCCCTGAGTGGGGCTGTAACGGGGCATCTTCCCCATTCCACCGGCCCTCCCCCTGCGAGTCTGACACCCGGCCCTGAGTCCCAGGGACTGGACGTGCACACCCTGGGCCTCTACGAATCCGTCCCCCACACAGGCAGGCATGGCGCAGGGCGCCTGGCCGACCAGAGCCCTGGTTTCACACCCGTTATTACTACCTGCTTTCTTTAGGAAAAACCGAGCTGCTGGGTCAAACTGGCATCGTATCCGCGAACGGTCTTAAAGAATGGGGTGCCAGGCCACTGGTGGGCACAGCCTAATGCCAAACCCTCTCAGCCGGCGAGACAGTGGCCCTCCCCCTCAGTGCGGAAAACATCACCAGGGGCTGAGAAATATGGCCCAGAGCAGACCAGACCAGACCAGGTCTGTAAGGTTCTACCTGAAGTAGACGGGAAAGCGATGAGGACACGGAGCCGGGGCCTGCAGGGAGAGAGAAACCAGACGTCCACCTGCAGGACGCCACATGGGAAAGAGAAAGCACCTCAGGTGGGGGGCAATCCTCAAGGCATGGCCCGCGGGGTCACGGGGGCCTGGACCACAAAGGGCAAGGGACCACCTCATGCCTTTGCTTCTCCAGGAAGAGCGGACAGAGGAGGGGGGAGTTCAGGGTGATACGGGCCAGATATTTGAGAACCCTCCGAGGTGTTAAGGAAGCAGAATCTTCCCCAAATATCTGCTTAGCATTTAAGCCAACGTGTTTGATGACAGGTGACCGTGGGTGCATCAGGGAAGCCTCCTGCATCACCAGCGTGCATGCAACGTGGTTCAACTCTTCAGTGGAACTGAGACAAAATTCTCCCGTTCGAAACCCGAGAGGCTTGTGGGCGCTGTGCGCTACTGGTTTTGACGGTGTGTGGTCCACACCTGTCCTCCTTGGTCTGGGAGTCTCCCTGCCCCAACTGTGAGCCAGAGTGGTTCCTATGAAACCTGGAGGCTGTGGCACCCGTCTGGAGTGGACCCCTGCTCACTGATAAAACACGCAACACACACGTATGAACAAGCGTGGCCACAGAGGCCAAGACCACGCACGCTGGACTGTTTGTTATCTTTGATAATGGCGATCTTCTAGTGCCCCCGTGTGGTCACGTGAGGCATGACACCCTCAACTGGGAGTCCTGTCCAGTCAGAGCTGGAAATTTGACCAGAACAGGACCTTCCAACGCAAAGTTCTGGGGGGCGAGAGAGAGCCCAGAAAAACACGCTTCCTTTGGGACTGCTGTTTCCTCCCGTCACCAAAGTGCGGCAGAAGGAGGAAATATATACAGTGTGGAAAGTCGGCTGGAATGGAATTAGGATGCGAGTTGTTACCCGGCTCCAAGCACTGCCTCACGGAGAACATGGGACTGTTAATTCTTGACCAGGAAAATTAAATAAGCCCGGGGTGTGACGTATTCTTTTAAAAAACATACACATGGAGCATCTACACGTAGCCTTCTGTAAGTTTCTTTTTTTTTTTTTTTTTACATTGAACGGTACAGTTTTTAAGGCATTTTGTATACATTGGCATAGTACCAATATCTGCTTCTATTTCCAAGGTTAATAACCAAGATCAAAAATGGGGTTTGGCAAGAGGGGAGAAAGGAGTATGGATGGAAGGGCGTCACGTCATACATTTATTGTATTTTGTTACATTTTTTTCCCCTTGTCTCTCTTCGTTCCAACTGTTATCATCAATGGCTGGTTCAAAAAGAAAACATTTTAAACATAAAAAAATGATAAATTCTGAGTCTTAAAAGTGCATATACCTTGAATCATTGGACATACAAATAAATAGCATGTGACACATCTCATGAACCTGTTCTTGGGCAACTTAGAATGTGTCCTTCGCTCCCGGCCTCGACGGGAGACGCCCTGACCTCCACCTTCCTGTACCACGGAAGACACTCAGGCGGAAACCACTGCGAGCGGAAGGTGGACAGACACCGGAACCATGTCGTGGAGCGCAGACACGCGGCTTGTAAGACCACAGAAACCCCAGCGTACGGGCGGAAAGCGGTCCATTGAGAAACGGTCTCTGTGCCGGCCCGAGTTCAGCGCTAACCAGCGGTGCGAGGCGCGGAGGGGCAGGCGCGCGGAGAGCCTCAGCCTGCGGACACGCCATACCCCCCCCCCCGCCTGCGGACACGCCGTACCCCTCCGCCTGCGGACACGCCATACCCCCCCCCCCCGCCTGCGGACACGCCGTACCCCCTCCCCAGCCCCGCCCCCTCCGGTGTCTCGATGGCTCTCGCCAGCTGGAGCAGCACCTAGGACATTTCATATCACATTTCCCCACGGCAACAGGTCTCGCTGCCCCGGTGGCCTTTCTAAAGGGAACGCTTCCAAACCTGGATGTGCCCGTGAGCTTGATGCCTCGAAACGTGGAGGTCAGCGGTTTCCTGTTTTTGCAGGCAGCACACTGCTCCGGGGGGACCCCCTGAGCGGCACGGCGGACTGTTTGAAGATGTCAGGGTGCATTCAGCTCACCGCAGATGGAAACTAAACGTCTCTGGCCTCTGTCAGTGGCGTTTACAACCACATTTTTGGATGGTATTTGATTTTTTTAAATTACATGGAAAAAATACCAATGAAGCTTCCTCCACCATCCCACCTCACCCCTCCCCAAAAGACGACTCCAATTAATATGCTTCACAATCAGTTTTAAATTGAAAGATCTGTCCTGAAACTACATTCTAGATAAAGAATGAGCTAAGCAGGAAATTCAAGGGCAGCTTAGGGTTTGCTGTTGTAATTACTACAAAGTAACCATGATTGTATCAAAAGCGGAGACAGGTTTTCTACCGGAGTGACTTCCCTATCCCCACCCCGCCGCCAGGCCTGGCCCTGCCATGACCCACGGGGACACTCTGCCTGCCCCGCAAACTAGAGCACCCACTCCGACCAGACGGACAAGTGCTGGGGCCCCCGCCGAATGCACCACCCTCCCTAACTAGGCCTCGAGTCAGAACAGCTCCCCGACTTCACTCAAATGGGAGGTCGTGTCAGTCTCTGGTGTGCGTCTTTTCCTCTCCGGCAGAGGACTCTGTCCCTCCTGGTCCTCACTCGTCCTGGTTCTCAGCAGCTTCCCAGTGCTGCCTGCACATCAGAAATACCCGAGCTTTAACACGCATGACCATTCCTGGGAGCCGTTCCTGGGAGCTGTCCCGTCACTAATTATGTAAAAAGATTGTGAGCTAGAAGAGGGACATTGGTATTTTTTAAAGTTCCCTGGACGATTCTCCTAAATGCTGGGTACCAGGCTCTCAGATACGTCATTCAGAAGGGCAGAGTCCCTGCGAGATTTCAAAAAGCCCCCCGAGTCTATCGTGGATCTCACTGCTCCCCCAAATTGGGAAACACTGGACTAAGATGCACGTGACGTGGCTCTGGAACCTAACTCCCCCTACACCACCACCATGAACCCCGTCAAGCTTGGTCTTCACGTGACCAGTGGCTGTGGGGCCCCAAAGCTTTCCAACAGAGCTCAACATCCCCACAGAAGTGTTTTAGAACTGCCAGCTCTATTAGAAGACACATGCTCTCCCAGTGACCACGACAGAAACTTAGAAGGGATTAAAAAATTAAAATCCATAGAAAACGGCATTTTATTTTTAGAATTCCTATACTTCAAGTCTTCAGACTAAATACAGTATATAAACCAGTGTGTGTCCAACATACATACAGACCCAATTCCATTCCTGCTCCCACTCTTTTATTAGTCCCACCGATGAACGAAAGAACCGGCCAGCCGGCCACAACTTGTGCAAAGTGACACAGAAACCACATCTGCGCTCTTCTGGACGGAAGGTGAAACCACATTCGATCAATGACAAGTTCGAAAATAGAGCTCCATCACCTAAGAGTGCCTTTAAATAAATTAAAAAAAAAAAAAAACCCTTGCATTTGGTGTGGTGGAGACTGTTTATTAGCTGCTTTGCATAGGTAGGAAACACATGTTTTCTGGGTTGGATGGGGCCATGCAAACTTGTGACTTGGGCGGAAGGGGATTGGTCACGCTCGAAATGCAGCTACAATGCTCCCACTGTGGGAGTCGACCAGAAGGCAGTGTGTGACACAGGGTCCCCCCCCCCCCAAAAAAATACTCCATCAGGTTTAGTGATAATGCACCGCTTGTGAAATAGAGACAGGCAGACCGCACAGGAACGGCTGACCCTCGAGCCTACAGTTAGAACTGCTTACTCGGCAAGTTCTCTTTTTGATTCCAAATAACGCAAAGCTGAACTCACCTCACAGAATCCGTCTTGATTGGCACTGTGCTTATGGTTTTCATGAACCGTCTCAGGAGCCCACCCCCGACACACTGACTCCTCACTGCTGCACCGAGAAGTGCAATCGCCTCCGTAGGAAACGGTGACCTGCGCTGGTCGGTGACTTTTGTCAGAATGAAAGGTAGTGAAATGTCAGGTGTCAATCTACTTGAAAACACGTGTTCATCTGAAACAAGTTTTGTGCACTGCTCTCCTCTGCTCCGCATCCCTGAAGGTGCCACTTCCTGTCCTTCACACGTTCTTCTGTGTGCTCCGTGACGGCTGCTTCACAGGAATGACAGCTTTCCTCTCACACCACCCCCACCCCCCCACACCCCCCTCCTACCAACGTGGACGACAGACTCTGATGAGAAGTGAGGTCGACGGGGATTCCAGCCCCTCAGCAGCAGGGGCGGCTCCGTCGGGAAAGGTGGGCGCTCCACTGCCGCCATCTCCCGAGGTGAAGGACAGTTTCCAGAACGCACGTGCTCCGGGGGACCGGAACCCGCTCGCTCTTCTGTTCGCGGGGACTGTCGCTGTTTGGGACGCTGCTGGCCCCCTCGCCCACCCTCCGGCCATGGGCCCAGGCCTCCTCGGCCCGCGAGTCCCTGCCGTGTGCCAGCAGCGGGCCCTCTGTGTTGGTGTTGCTTGCAGAGCAAATGAGGGAGGGATGGAGGGAGGGTGACGAGCGCGTTCGTCTGCAGACCCCCACCCCCACAGGGCCGGTCCCCGCGCACCGGTCCTCCCGGCCGGCCGCTTTCAGAAGAGACGAGAGGCCCAGGAGACAGTCCTCACACGACATGAGCTGTTTCCTTGTGCGTCCATGTTATACAAGGGGTCACAGTGGGGGGCCGAGGGCCGTCCTCAGGAACCACAGGGCCCCAGGGCACTGGGTGTCTACCAGGAAAGAAATCAAGAAGGAAACTGCTTGAAAAGCAGACATTTTAGGCCCACCAGGAAATGAGCACCTGGACCAGGTCCGCCCGCCGTCCACCGGAAGTCCAGGGCCGGTGGCCACAGCAGGGACTGTAACACACAGGCTGATCACACCCAACATTGCCGGGCAAATCAAAAACAGAATGAACACCAGGTCCCTAAGCAACCAGAGAACTGAACCGAACCCAGTGACCCGTACTGCACACTGCAGAGCGCGCCAGACTTCCAGCACAGGTCCTTCCGGAGGCTTCCAGGCTGGACCTGGGAGTCAGGGGCAGAAGTGTTCACTGCGGGAGCAGCAGAGAAACGTACCGGCCTCGCGCCACCCAGACAGCGCCGATACCCCCCCGATTCTTCCCACTTCGTAAACCCCAGACATACAAAACTCACAGGGACTGAAATTTTATTTTTAGATCTCGTGAAAAATTACAAGAGTCTGTCGCTCTCTTGAAGACACGAAAGCCCAATGGGACACTCCATTCCTGGAGCCTTCAAGAATAAAAATATTTAGCACTGTGAAAACTAAACTCCTTTCTGGTAACGCTTTCACTGAGGGCAGCCCCCCCGGAGGTGTTAACAGAGCCGTGCAAGTGGCCAGACTGGACTTCTCGGAGCTCCACCATGACGGTCGGCCTGCCGCAGAGAGGTGGCTTCTCAGACGACCACGCATCTGCCGTGTCCCGGCCAGGAAGCAGAAGTCGACACAGGAAGACCAGCAGCAGCCAACCCGCCCCGGGGGCTGTGGAGGCCGCGGGCAGGCGGACCCAGGCAGCGAGCTCAGGGCACGGACGGCGATGTTGGTGGGCTGAGGGGCGTCTCGAGGAGCACAGGGTCTCAAGTCCCAGCCCCCCAAACACCAGCGGCCCCCAGACTCACGAGCTACCTGCTAATGCTCAAACTAGCAGCAAAAATAAAGTTAAGTGACTCTGGAAAGACTTCCCAAGAGGTATTTATAGAAAAAAACCCACCAACCAACCCAAAAAGGCAGTGCAGAATCCCAGCTGTGCACAGGTGCCTGTCGGGCTACCTCACACACAGTGACGCTGAACGGGTACAAAGGGGCCCGTGCACCATGAGTTCGGAAGAACTTGAAGAGTCTATGACTTAAAAATAAAAAAGAAGTTAACAGTTAAGAGCATATAAACATAGCATGCTGTATTTCATGACAAAGTGGCAAATGCTATTCGAACAAACAGAACCACGACTCCCTTGACATTTAGAAAAAGGAGGAAAAGAAAAAAACCCTAAAAGTTGCCGGGATTGTTCCAGAAAGCCGGGGAAACCATGTGTCTGGCTTATGTGTGAGATTTTTTGTGAGGTTCTCTATTTTTCTAACCAAGATATATGCCCTTTGCGAGGACAGGGGGCCGGGGGACACGCTCCGACCCTGCTGAGGGCTGCTCCCGTCAAATCCTGGGCAGAAGAAATGGAGAAGCCAATCCGTGGGTGAGAAGCGGTCGTACTGAGCTCTGCAGGCAGGGTCAGAGGCGTGGACGGAATACTCCTGTTACCCCGGCAACTCCTGTCCTCCCCATCACCGACCAGACGTTGTGGGAACAGCGACATGCGTGCAGAGGGGCGTGGAGCTTTCAACTTCTGACAGAAGAAGCCAGAGCAGCGGGGGCGACGGTGCAGATGCAGACATCCAGCTGAGAACTCTTTATTTTCCAGGAATCTTTCAGGAGTGTTAACTGCTCTACTGCGTTCCAAAAATCCCAGTGGCCTTCTTCACTCGCACGTTGAGAAGGAAAAAATAAAAATGTAACTAATAGTGACTGGCTTTCCGGACATCCAATCCGCCACCTCTCGGGATGTACCCCAGAGAGTCACGGCAGCGCATGGCACACACATCTTTGCGGACAGGAAGGTGGGGCCAGACCACTTCCACTTCCAGACACTTCCAACGTGGCAGGAGACGTGGGGTCACGGACAGGCCACCTTCCTCTCCAACCCTTTCGCCGATACGCATCCTAGTAGCGCAGCTGAGTATATACCTGAGAAACATTAGTGTTAAAATGTTGCCCTTTTCCAAAGGCTGGTAGGTGGGGCCAAAGTGCAGAAAGCAACCGTCTTCTCTCGGTTTGGTCATCGTTAGTGTCCCAGGTTTTTTTAGAACTTCTGGTGCCATGGGACCATCCACAGGGAAGACACGTCCTGCTCCAGTGAAACCCAAGTCGAACGACTCACCCTTCCACAGAGCACAGCCACGCAGCGTAGCTGCTCCACGGGGTCCAAGACCCCAGGGTCCCGACAGAAGTCTGATTAGAGTTCTCCAGAAAGAAGTATGGACAATTTGCAAGAGGGACTGTGTCCGGGTGTCATCTAGACTCTTTCCAGTCAGCTCGGTACAGCGATGCTTTGCCTATGGCTGATACTTGGTTCAACGGCAGAGTAAGGCGACGCTTTTTAACAACCTGCAATTCACTTCTGCACACGCACGCACGCACTCACACATATGCGCCTGCCCACGCGCACACGCACACACAAGCACACGCGTCAGGCACATGACCCCCCAAAAACTACAAAACGGAAGCACAGAGGGCTCTGGTGGGAGGGGAGGGGTTCTAAATAAATAATCAGCTTCCCGGGGAAGCCTCCAGACAGCAGCAGTCACTGAGGGAGGACGCGGGGGCGGCAGCGGGTCGCCGAGGGAGGACGCGGGGACGGCAGCGGGTCGAGTCACTGAGGGAGGACGCGGGGGCGGCAGCAGGTCACTGAGGGAGGACGCGGGGGCGGCAGCGGGTCGCCGAGGGAGGACGCGGGGACGGCAGAGGGTCGCCGAGGGAGGACGCGGGGACGGCAGCGGGTCGCCGAGGGAGGACGCGGGGACGGCAGAGGGTCGCCGGGGGAGGACGCGGGGACGGCAGCGGGTCGCCGAGGGAGGACGCGGGGGCGGCATTGGGTCGCCGGGGGAGGACGCGGGGACGGCAGAGGGTCGCCGGGGGAGGACGCGGGGGCGGCAGAGGGTCGCCGGGGGAGGACGCGGGGACGGCAGCGGGTCGCCGGGGGAGGACGCGGGGACGGCAGAGGGTCGCCGGGGGAGGACGCGGGGGCGGCAGAGGGTCGCCGAGGGAGGACGCGGGGACGGCAGCGGGTCGCCGGGGGAGGACGCGGGGACGGCAGCGGGTCGCCGAGGGGGGACGCGGGGACGGCAGCGGGTCGCCGAGGGGGGACGCGGGGACGGCAGCGGGTCGCCGAGGGGGGACGCGGGGACGGCAGAGGGTCGCCGGGGGGGGACGCGGGGACGGCAGAGGGTCGCCGAGGGGGGACGCGGGGACGGCAGAGGGTCGCCGAGGGGGGACGCGGGGACGGCAGCGGGTCGCCGAGGGGGGACGCGGGGACGGCAGAGGGTCGCCGAGGGGGGACGCGGGGACGGCAGAGGGTCGCCGAGGGGGGACGCGGGGACGGCAGCGGGTCGCCGAGGGGGGACGCGGGGACGGCAGCGGGTCGCCGAGGGGGGACGCGGGGACGGCAGCGGGTCGCCGAGGGGGGACGCGGGGACGGCAGCGGGTCGCCGAGGGGGAACGCGGGGACGGCAGAGGGTCGCCGAGGGGGAACGCGGGGACGGCAGCGGGTCACCGAGGAAGGACGCGGGGACGGCAGCGGGTCGGGTCACTGAGGGAGGATGTGGGGACGGCAGCGGGTCACTGAGGGGGGACGCGGGGACAGCAGCGGTCACTGAGGTTTCTGAGAAGGCCGTGCAGAGGCTGGCATGCTCACAGGGAACTTCTGGGGGGGCTTCTCAGAGGACGGCCTGCCCCCAGGGGATGCGGGCACCCCGGAGTCCAGCGGGGAAGGCTTGGGCTTCCGACTGGACAGCAGGGAGTGCCGAGCGGAGGCAGGGTCCTTGGAGACGGGCTGCCCCTTCCCGGCAGTGGCGGCACTGGGCTGCTGCTGGGGGCCCAAGGGCTGGTGGCCCCTGTCCGCCCGGTCGTCCGCAGCGGTCCTGCAGGCTGACTTCTTGGAGAGCAGGGCCGTCTTGCCGAGGTCCGTGGACCGCCGGGTCTCCTTCTGCCGCAAGGCGGACTTGAAGAAGGACAGCCCCTTCTCGTCCGACTTGCTGTCCCTCTTCAGGCCGGCCCTCGCGCCCGTGCCGGGGGAGCGCAGGCTGGCCATGGAGGAGCTGCGCACCTGCCGGCCGTCCCCCCGGCCCTCCCCAGCCCGGGCCGGGCCCGCCCGCGGAGAGCTGGGCTTGGAGCCAGACGTGACACTGGCCCTGTCGGACACCAGGCTCTGTCTGGAGCCCTCCCTGCTGAGAGTCCTGTCTGAAGTCCTGCCCTTCCCGGGCGGGCAGGGGCCCCTCGTGGCCGGGCCCGAGGCTTTTCTGGCAGGTGTGGAGGACGTGGTGTGCGTGATGGAAGAGGCCGACTTCGGCTTCTGGGGCGACAGAGAGGGCAGTGCGTCCTGGGCTTTGGGGGAGGAGTCCTTCCTGGGGGGGGCCGGGGCTGGGGAGGAACGCCGCCCACTGGCCCTGTGAGAGTCTGCTTTGCTGCGGCAGCGTGGGGGCTTCCCGGAGACTCTGGCGGGGACAGGGGATGGGGACGGGCTGGACGGGGAGGACTCCTGGCTGGCCAGGGCCGACCGCCCCTTCCGCAAGCTCCTCTCGGGCCCGGGAGCGCCTGTGCAGCCGGGGGAACCCTTGGTGGCGCTCTCGGGAAGCTTTGGGGGGCCGCCCACGGGCCCGAGTGGCTTTGCCTCCTTGACGGGAGAGCTGTCCACCGAGTCGCTCTGATCCACGTAAGCAATCTGGTTATTGTTGTCAAAGGGGTCGGAGACGGGGGGCGAGTGCGCCCCCGGGGCCGAGAGTCTGCTCTGCGTGTCTGCAGCACCCGAGTTCGATCTGCGGGCGTGGGACTCGTCCCTGAACACGCCTTCCATGACAGCCAGGGGCGCCCGGCCCACCGCCCTGTGCTCCCGGCGGCCGGGGCCGCCACCCGGCTCCTGGGAGCCGCTGGACAGGTTCCTCAAACTGCCGAAGCAGGAGATAGAGACCTTGTCGTCCGCCGCCTCCCCGATCTTCTCCAAGGTGGAGATGGACGCGTGGATGGGCGAGTCCCCCGCGTAGCGGGACGGGGAGCTGGAGCGCATCTGCAGCTTGGCGGACAGGGACCAGGACGGTCGGAGGCAGTTCTCGCCGATGGCCAGGGGGCTGGTGACCGAGGACCGGGAGGACAAGCTCTGCCGCTGGACGCTGCGCACAAACGGCCGGGTGGAGAACCCTCCTGAGGGCAGAGGAGGCGCGTTAGCTACACACTCAGAGAGAGAGGCCCCAGAAGCGTCTGAACGAGGAAGGGAGGCGCGTCTCCAGAACGGCAGGGACCCTCGGAGCCGGTGCGTGGGGGGCAGGGCAGCACAGACACGTGACCAGCTCTCCTGAGCCCGGTTCCCTCAAGTTCCTTCTAACTCGGGGACCAGCAAGCCCTCTGGACCCCCCTGCCCCACACCAGAGGCCGGCACACCTCCCTGTACAGACCCAAGGAGTGAATATTTCAGGTTTGGTGGCCACCGTTGTGTGCAAGCGGCCGCAGGTGACATGTAAATAAGCAGGCACGGCTGAATTCCAATAAAACCTGATTTAAGATAAAGGCAGGGGTGACATCTGGCCTGGGAGCTGCAGTTCGCTGACCCGTTGTTGCTCACGGGGCCACGGTGAGAATTAAATAGAATCTTAAAAAGACCCACGCCCAGCGAGGCACCTGCCACTCCAGCTGCTCGGCAAACCTGAGCTGCTGGTCCAGCTGCGTCAGCTCACCAGGGCGCCCTGGGGCTCTGAGGAGGGACGCACGTGACTGGAGGCAGAGCTGAGACCAGCACCACAGTCCCTGGACTGCGGTCCGTCCCAGGCCGGGCCAGGCCGGGACTATGAGCAAGGACAGAAGGGACAGAACATTCTTCTCCTGCGTGACTCAAAACTTAACTCGTCATTAGGACAGTATAATTCCTACATCGAGTGACTTAAAACTTCCAAAGAATTCCAAAGAAAATATTCTGAATTAAATCCATAAGCACTTGCGGCTGCAGCCGCAGCACGTATGGAGGTCTTCCTGGAGGAGACGCCGAAGACAGGCCCTGGTGCGGGGCGCCCGGGTCCACAGACAACGGCATGAACAGGGAACCGGTGCCGGCCGGTTGCGCCCACCCCGCCTGGGCTCCCTGTCGGAACTGGGCCCCAGCAGTGAGCGCAGGCGGGTAAGATGAAAGTGCCACTTGTATCCAACTTCCCCGAACCTGCCTCCATGCGGAGGCAACAGTGTTTGTCCTAGACGAGTCTGCACTGCAGGAGAACAGGGTGCCGACTCCTCTCGGGAAGAAGACATGGCGGGAAGGGGAGCAGCGGGTTGGGGGGCGCCCTGCCAGGCTCTCGCCAGGACGCAACCCCAGGCAGCCCTGGGCCGGTCACAGCTGCCCCGAGTCCCCTCACCGCTGCTCTGAAGGTTTAACAACCACTTTGAAAAAGACGTATCCGTTACTAAGCAAAGTTAAGGCTCCAGCCTCCCCTCCGGACTTCAAACTTGAAAACAATCAAAGGAAAGAAAGAAGTCCCGGGCAGCAGAAAGGCAAAAAGCCGCTTCCCCGCCAGCGTCACTGACGATCGTGACGCCAAGCACCCCGCCCACAGCCTCCATGGGACCCGGCTCCCACACAGAGGGACACTGCTGCGTGGGACCCACCATCCTGCGAGCATCCCCAGGGCCCACACTCACCGTCATCCTCGCTCCTCTCTCCGGTCATCTCCACGGACTCGGACAGCGAGGCCAGGGAGGTACGTCTGGAGGAGGCGGCGGAAGTGGCGCTGGCGGCCTTGCTGCCCGGGAGCCGGCTCACCCAGTGCTCGCACAGGGAGGAGCTCGTGGAGCCTGCAGGCAAGGGAGGGGAGGGCGCACGGTCAGCCCAGACCCCCGGCCTCTGCCCGCACGGCACACAGACCCGCACGAGGGTGGGCGCTGCTGCCGGCTGCAGGTAGCAGCGTCCCCATGGGGGCTCAGCCCCGGCCGCTCCGCAGCCCCTGCTGGGGAGACCCCAGCACACATCCCTAGCCATAAAACACAGGCAGGCACAGGGCGGGTTCTTTCCAACGCAAATCCCGACCGAGGGGCTGGCCACAGACCCTCGCTCAGAACCGCTCTGTCTGCAAACAGGTATCAGCACCTGGCAAGCCCCACTCCAGGGACCGGCCGTCCTGGTTCTGACTCGCAGGAGGGACAGCAGCGTCAGCGCCCTGGCATGTCTCAGCCTTCTTGCTGAATTTTAAAATCATCTTCACAATATCCGTACAAAGACACAGGGCTCTGTGTCCGTCTGTCCTGCCCATCCCAGCGATGCCCTTACACGCAGACTAGAGCCACTCAGGAACACCAAACGGCATGATTGGTTCACATCACCCTCAGGAGGGGTCAGTTCTGGGTGCAGCACAGGCTCCGGGAGACACAGAGGACAGGCCTCAGAGCACCGGGTCCTCTGCTGCTGACGGGTGAGCGGTGGACCGCGGGGTCTCGGGGGGATCTGCACCAGCAGGGGCCGCGTCGCTCCAGAGGCCTCCTTTTAGCCCTCGCAAGCCTCCGGGGGCGGGGGCGGGGGCGGGGGCGGGGGCGGGGGCGGGCCCTCCCTCACCGGCCACATTCCCTGCCCGCCCTGTCCGGTCACCCTCCCCTAACCCAACCCCTGAGGGCACCAGGGAGCACGCCCCTCGTCTGGGTCAGTGCGGCTGCCTGCTAGGGCTGTGGGAGATTCCTGCATGTGTGGAAACTACGGACTCGACCCCGTCAAGTGGAACCCCAGCCACTAACACTGCGATAGCCCCCGGGTCTCCCCTAACTGGGGAGCCGTTCTCACTGTGGGGCTGGTGGGGTGCGATTTCGAACTGTGTCCAGCCCTTTACAAAAGGCTCTGAGGGGCACCTGCCGACCTGGGTCACACAACCCCACGAGGTGGGCCATGCTGTCACACCAGGACAGACGACAGGCACGCACCTCACATGGGGCACGGCCCGGGGAACCCAACCAAGCCATGGTGACACCGTATCGCCGCTCTCCTTCCAAACCCCTCGGTCCCTCCCGTGTCAGAGCAGCGTGCCACCTGCTTCTCCGCTCAGGGACACCACACGTGGCCCTCCCGGGTGCCACACACACACACACACACACACACCCGTGAGCTCTGCTGGTGCACAACCGCCCCCCACACCACCCCCCTTCCTCCACGGCAAGCACTCTGGCTTCCAGATTAAACGCAGATGTGGGGATTCAAGGGATCGAACCGGGGGACGTCTCTGAACCGTGAACGAGCACCTCCCGTCTGGGGACCTGACCTGCCACGGAGCTGTTGGCCGACCAGGACGGGATCGCCGTCCGCCGCTGGTAGAAGAGGATGTAGGCCGTCTGGGTGCAGACCTCGTCCTCCGACAGCTGCTGCACCTCGCTGTCGTCGAAGCAGTACCAGAGGCCGTCCACGGAGTTCTTACAGTAGGCTGCCAAGGAGAGCCGCGTCAGCCCGGGGCAGCTGTGCCTGCGGTCACTCCCACCCACGGACTGCTCCCCACCCACACCACCGATTCCAGCCCTGAAGGCTGCACGTAGTGACACAGGAAGAGGGACATCCAGACTCCGTCACACGCGGGCCAATGTCTCAAGAAACTCCAAATGGCTAAAATGATCTTGAATCTTAGGAAACGTGACATACTCGTTTATTTAAACCACTGGGTCTCAACCTGGAACTATTCTACCCCTGGGGCACCTTTGGAAAAGTCTGGAGACATTGTGATTGTCACAACCTGGGGCTGAGACCAGGGTGCCGCTGAAGGTCCTACCGTGCCCAGATGGGCTCTCACAGCACAGAGTCACCCTGCCGAACACCAACAGTGCCAGGGGTGAGGAACCCTGACCTACACACGCGGTGACAGGTTAGTGCTTCTTAGGGACAGAAGATAATAGAACCAGGGTCAACGATACCAATAAAACAGCAGCTGACAGCTAGGTAGCCCCACTATGGGTCACACAGGGCACTCGGCCCTATGCCCTTGCTCTGTAATGACCCCCACCTCTCAGAGGCCCGGGAGGAGGGGCCACCTTGCCCAGGATAACGTGCTGGTGAAGGGAGGGCCCTGCTCCCTTCAGAACGACCCTGCTCCCTTCCCGACCCCACTCCCCTCGGAGGGCGGCCCCAACACACGAGCACATCTGAGCTCCTGCAGGCACACGGCCCAGCTCTCGGCTCCGACTCCAGCCTGCAGCAGAGACAAAGCGCATCCCAGCGCCAGCGAGAACAGGCACCTAGAGCCCACGAAGCCCCGCACTCCTGTGAGAGTCTACCACAGGCTGTGGGAAGTCCACCCAGAGAGTACGTTTTTGGTTTTTTTAGTGAGAGGGAGGTAGAGAGACAGTCTGCCGCACGCACCCCAACCGGGATCCACCCGGCAACCGCCATCGGAGTGGCACGCTCTGCCCATCAGGGGTCGTGCTCACAACTGAGCTGGTTTTAGCACCGAAGGTGGAGGCCATGGAGCCGTCCTCAGTGCCCGGGCCAACTCTGCTCCAGTGGAGCCTCGGCTGCGGGAGGGGAAGAGAGAGACAGAGAGGAAGGAGAGGGGGAGGGGTGGAGAAGCAGATGGGTGCTTCTCCTGTGTGCCCTGGCTGGGAATCGAACCCGGGACTCCTGCACGCCAGGCCAATGCTCTACCACTGAGCCAACCAGCCAGGGCCAGAAAAGTACACTTTCTAAAAAGACGTTTACTGGGGAGGGAATGAAGGAGCGTGAGACCATCTAGCTGACTGCTGGACTAGGCCCAGCATGGCCGGCCCCTCGCAGGGCCCACAGGTCCTTAGAGGAGCGCCCGGAGTGATGTCCCTGAGGCCACAATGATTTCTGCCAGCCACAGAACCCTGAGGTGAAGGGGATCCGACTGGAGGGGTCACACCAGACAGGCCCGGACCTAGACGCACAGACAGGCGTCTGTGGTGTTGGGTGGGGCTGTCCTGTGCTGCGTGGACCCACGGAACCACGGGGGACAGACAGGGCTGCAAGCCATGAACGGGGCCAGTGAGACGGCCGTGGTTTGGACAGAGGCTGCCACTCTGGAGTGGAAGTGTAAGGGGACTCGCCCAGGAGGTGACAGTCCCTGCTGTAATTCAGTGGGTCTCCCTTCAGCCAGTGTGGAAACCGTGAGCAGGAACTCGTTCACGAGTCAACACAGCAGTTACAAAAGTGCTCTATCTGCTTCTCTCTGGAGCACTACTGAAGTCTTTTCTAGACCGGGCGACTCAACCTGGTTCACGGGCTGGGGCTAGTCCACGACATGAACACCAGAACCTTCACAGCAAACCGACACGGCCGTGACACGTGAACGGCATGTTTACAAACATGCGGGTTCCTGAAGGACGGGGAACTTGTAAAAAGACAGGTTCTCCGTCACAGACTCTGAGCAGCACTGTGGCACAAAGCTCACTAAGCCAGCCAGACACGCACGGTGTAACCACAGCCAGGGCCCGTGCGGAATCAAGACGTCCCAGGATGCACTGCAAATGCACACGGACACACAGGCGCCCCTGACCCAGGGGAGCCGGGGTCCCTCATGCATTCTCAGAACGAACACCTTCATTAACCATTTCCTACACCAGACCCTCAGCGGCGGGGTCTCAGCACGGGAAATGGGGAGGCTGCAGAAAGTACCAGCGCTCCGAGATAACAACGCTCTGGACACGGATGGTGGAGACGGGCAGCACAAAGAAGTGACCACACCCAAGGCCACAGCCTAGCACTAACGGTCCAGGTGGTGGGTGAGCTCCGTTCTGGGTAAAAATCACCACCAGCCGCTGTTTCTGAGTGACAGGCCCAGTCACGGGGGTGCTGGGCTTCCTCCCTCTCTGGTCTCTACACTTGGTACAACTGCTTTCAAGATGAAAGAGGAAATGCAACCTTCACACAAAAATAAAAAGCCTGCCAAGTCACTGTAAAGACATGAGTAACAGGCCACGGCAGTCACCTCTGAGCAGGGAGCCGCTGGCCCGCGAGGAGGCAGCGCGGAGTGTGAAGGGCGCGCACACGCGGAGGCAGCGCGGTGTGTGAGGGGCGCGCGCACGCGGAGGCAGCGAGGAGTGTGAGGGGCGCGCGCACGCGGAGGCAGCGCGGAGTGTGAGGGGCGCGCGCACGCGGAGGCAGCGCGGAGTGTGAGGGGCGCGCGCACGCGGAGGCAGCGCGGAGTGTGAGGGGCGCGCGCACGCGGAGGCAGCGCGGACGCAGAGGCAGCGGTGGGTCCTGCCCGCCACCCCCAGTTGCCCAAGCACCCCGGTGGGCCGGCGCCCGGAAAGAGGAGGACTGCCACCGTCTGCTCCCGCACGAGGGTCCTGGGGAAGATGAGCCGCCAGGCGGAGGCTCGCTGCCCGCCGAGAGGGACACGAGCCCGAGGCACGGGACCCGCACACACACGCACGCACGCCGCCGGCACCCCGCACAGACCCGGCCTCTCGCGCTGCAGACCTGTGTAGTGCCCCCCTTGCATGGTGCCATGGTGATTGCACACAGCATACAGGTCATAGATGTAGTCCTCAGGGTCCCTCCCGAGTCCATACGGGCGTCGCCAGGGAGACCAGTGGGACGGCAGGCTCCAGCTGCTCTGGCTCCTCTTGACCACGTGAGGCGTCATGTCCAGGCCGGTCAGGGGGAATCTGACCATGTTCTGAAGCTTCATCCGCCGATCTCCTTCCTGCCACAAGAAGAAAAACGAGTTCCGATGACGTTTTCGTGCAAACAGAGGGCAAAGGGTTCACCGGGGAGTGTGGGCTGGAGCGGCTGACGCGCCTTGAGTTACCTGTGCCGTTTCCCACGACACACACAACACGAGGAACAGACTACGCGAGCGCACTGTCGGCAGGAGGGGCTTTAGGATCGCCAAGTGGAACCGGCCGTGACCTACAAGCATCTCTATCTGATTAAGGGATTTTAGGTTTCTGACAAAAGTACAAAACGACAATGCCAGGTGGTTCTCCTGACACCTGTCACAGAGGCGTGAGCATAACGGAGGGACAGCACGGGCAGGGAAAGCCGGTGGCCGGCCTGGCGCCCTTGCTTACCCCACCCCGGCAACACTGAACGTTACAGCTGCAACCCTGGGGAACCTGTGTCCCCTAAACCCAGAGGGAAAGCTGTCTGCTGAATGTCTGCTGTGTCCATGGAGCCTTAACAACCCATGGGGCACGAGTGGCCACCTCAAGGAGGTCCACATCTATTAAGGGAAGAAACTTTTCCATAAGAGAAAGGTAGGCTGGGTCCTGGCTGGTCAGGACGGCCAGCTATGGAATCAGGGCTGTGTTCTCAGTCCAGGGGACAGCCGGGGCTTTAGGGGGAGATGTGGCCCGAAGCTGTGGGTGACGCTGTGTGAGCAGGGCACGCACGTGGCAGAGTTGTCCGGGTTAAGAAACCAGTGAGAAGACACTGCAGTTGCAACCAGCTGGGAAGCATGCAACATGTGAACGGGCAGACTGGCAGGGTGCCAGCGAGAATGGGGGGCAGAGGGCACATGGGGGGATGGCGACAGGGGCATACCACTCAGTGGAGGGGGTACAGCCTAGGTCAGAGGGATGAGAAAGAAGACGGCCCTGTGTGTTTACTTGGGCAGCGGCACACCTTCAGTCTGCGTGTGTAAGAGATGGAGGAGGCTGGCCCAGCCCTCCAACAGCTCCCCGCAGACCCCGGGGGAGAGCACAGCCAGGACCCACACCAGCTCCCCGCAGACCCCGGGGAGAGCACAGCCAGGACCCACACCAGCTCCCCGCAGACCCCGGGGAGAGCACAGCCAGGACCCACACCAGCTCCCCGCAGACCCCGGGGAGAGCACAGCCAGGACCCACACCAGCTCCCCTCAGACCCCGGGGGAGAGCACAGCCAGGACCCACACCAGCTCCCCACAGACCCCGGGGAGAGCACAGCCAGGACCCACACCAGCTCCCCACAGACCCCGGGGAGAGCACAGCCAGGACCCACACCAGCTCCCCGCAGACCCCAGGGAGAGCACAGCCAGGACCCACACCAGCTCCCCTCAGACCCCGGGGGAGAGCACAGCCAGGACCCACACCAGCTCCCCACAGACCCCGGGGAGAGCACAGCCAGGACCCACACCAGCTCCCCACAGACCCCGGGGAGAGCACAGCCAGGACCCACACCAGCTCCCCGCAGACCCCAGGGAGAGCACAGCCAGGACCCACACCAGCTCCCCGCAGACCCCGGGGGAGAGCACAGCCAGGACCCACACCAGCTCCCCACAGACCCCAGGGGAGAGCACAGCCGGGACTCCACACCAGTTCCCCTCAGACCCCAGGGAGAGCACAGCCAGGACCCACACCAGCTCCCCTCAGACCCCGGGGGAGAGCACAGCCAGGACCCACACCAGCTCCCCTCAGACCCCGGGGGAGAGCACAGCCAGGACCCACACCAGCTCCCCACAGACCCCGGGGGAGAGCACAGCCAGGACCCACACCAGCTCCCCACAGACCCCAGGGGAGAGCACAGCCGGGACTCCACACCAGTTCCCCTCAGACCCCAGGGAGAGCACAGCCAGGACCCACACCAGCTCCCCTCAGACCCTGGGGAGAGCACAGCCGGGACCCACACCAGCTCCCCTCATACCCCAGGGAGAGCACAGCCAGGACTCCACGCCCGTGTGTGGAAGCCCCCACCAGGAACCGTGTGTGTGTCCCCCAAGTGCTCAGCACCTCCTGTCGACCCAGGTCTCCCTCTCCTCCACTACGATCCTCACCCATGCCGCTGCGTCCCTCCCCGACCCTGGGTGACACCCACGGCTGCCTCCAGCTCCCGTCTTCATTCTGGACGCTCATAATTCTCCACGCTGCGGCCAGAATGTTCCCTTCAGAACACACGTTTGCTGCTGCCGTTTCTCAGCTTCAAAGCATCAGCACAGACAGACTCCCAGCTGTCCACAGGGTCTGTACCGACGGCCAGTCCCTGCCCACCCCACCCCCTCGGCTCACACAACCCCCCCCCCCCCGGCTGTACCGCCCGCCTCTGGCCCAGGCCACACTTCCTCGGGGCACAGGGCTTGCACAGCTCCTCACACTAACCTGCTCCAACTTCAGATACGAAATGTTCTAAAGCCAGGCCCCAGAGACCCCCCCCACTGCCTACCCCCCACTCAGCCCCCTGAAACAGGGCTCTCCAGGGCCACCCTGACCTCAGGGACACACAGCCGTTCTGTAAGAATCGCTCACAGAGCGACCTGACTCAACAGCAATTCCCGGCAGGTTTCTGACTCGCTCCCCAGGGCTCCTCAGGAGCGGACGCCCCACTGGTCCGTCAGGTAGAAACGCAAACCTACCCGCACCAGAAACAAGCTCTCTGTTCTGTTTCTTTAAATCCAAAGTAAATCACCAAAATTTAAAAAGTATTTACAAATCTAAAGCAAAACGTTCAAGAATGAAATAAAATGTCCCCAGGACGAACTAGAATGTGAGGGTTTAAAGGGTCACAGGACGCTCCAGTCCCACTCAGACAGAACTCGGGGTGGCCCTCGTGAAGGGGCGGCTGTGTATCTGTGAACCGCAGAGAGGAGCAGGGACCCAGCGGGGACAGTAGGGGACCCCCATGGCTACAGGCGGTCCGGCCGTACGCTTACCTGCCGAAACCTCTTCAGGTGGATGATGAGCACGTCGGGCAGGGTCCAGAGGCTCAGCGTGATGCTGCCCTGCTGCAGCTGCTTGCAGTGTGGGCAGCGCCAGGCATCGTCCGGCGCCAGCTGAAAAGAGGGCACCTGTCAGCGCACGCAGGGCGGGGCTGACAGAGGGCGGGGCTTTCTGGTGGGGGCGTGGCTCTGACAGAGGGCGGGGCTTCGGGGCTTTCCCATGGACGACAGCTGTGCCCACTCCTTGGCAGGGGCCCAGGGCAACTCAGAACCTCTTTGGAAGCTACATGCAATGGGGCTCGATGGAAAATCACCAACGGAAGTGGCCCCCAAACATTCGCTGGGTGGGTTATTGCTCACAAAGGACGATTAAAGAGGTGAGCACGGCCCACCCCGTGGTGCAGGAGATTACCGCGTCCACGGCACCAGTCCCCGGACTGGCTGATAGCCACTGGCCTAGAGCGTCTGACCCAGGAGTACCGCAAACTCAGTGTCTGTCCATCAATACCATCCCTTCTCCTCCGGTCCTCTCAGCAAACACCGTGGCCACCCACCAAAGGCAGACATGGGGACTGTCCCCAACCCTCAGACCCTCCCCTCTTCCTCCCGCTCACGTCCACCAAGGTTCCTGTCTCTCTGCCTTCTCTCATCCCTGTCCCCTCTCCACCCACCAATGCCACCTGAATTCAAAGTCCTCCTCACACTCCTCCTAACTGTCCGGTCTCCCTGGCACTGACAGACTTGCTCCAAACAACCCCCACCCCTGCTATAAACACGGCCTTTATAAATGCCATTCTGGGCCCTGGCCGGTTGGCTCAGCAGTGGAGCGTCGGCCTGGTGTGCGGGGGACCCGGGTTCAATTCCCGACCAGGGCACATAGGAGAGGTGCCCATTTGCTTCTCCACCCCCCCCTCCTTCCTCTCTGTCTCTCTCTTCCCCTCCCGCAGCCGAGGCTCCATTGGAGCAAGGATGGCCCGGGCGCTGGGGATGGCTCCTTGGCCTCTGCCCCAGGCGCTGGAGTGGCTCTGGTCGTGGCAGAGCAATGCCCAGAGGAGCAGAGCATCGCCCCCTGGTGGGCAGAGCATCGCCCCTGGTGGGCGTACCAGGTGGATCCCGGTCGGGCGCATGCGGGAGTCTGTCTGACTGTCTCTCCCGTTTCCAGCTTTGGAAAAATACAAAAAAAAAAAAAAAAGCCATTCTGGGCCTCACATCTACACGGCATCCCTGCAGGCCAGGGACTCAGGAAGGATGCAGGTGTCAGTAGCTCTGGAAACCAGGAGCTGCATGTGATCTCATCCCCGCCCATGTCACAGGGAGGCCAGGGGCCCAGAGGCCACGCCCGCCAGGGTGGTAGGGAAAGATCAAAGGGCAGAATCGTGCCTCAGAAGGCTGGACTGAGAGGGACCTAAGCTGTCATCTGCTAAGCCCACATCTGTGTGACATGTGACAGTCTACACGCATGGCCTGCCAGCCTGGTGCTTGTGGCAAAGGAACAGGTTGTCATTTACTTGTTTAATTCCTGACACACACAAATGACACTGCTGTCAGACACAGCGAGAATGCCGTGACATCATCTAACAGCCATGACAGTCCCCAAGACGCAGCCCGGCTCCTGTACCTGCAGTGGTGGACCACACTGAGCGCCGGGGGCCTGCCTGCGGCTGGCCGAGCACACGGAGGGGAGGGCCGAGCACACGGAGGGGAGGGCCGGCCAGGCCGGCTCAGCAGGAAGCTGCCCCACCTCCGCTCGCTCCCACCCTAAATTCTTCCTGTGCTAACACACAGCCCTTCCCCTACAACTGCCCGCCTTTAGGGTTCTGCTTTCAGATAAAATTAAGTCCACCCTCGTCCACAGGGTGGTCCTTGAGGTGCCTGAGCCTCAGGTTCCTTCACTGGAACACACTTCGCCTTGTCCTGACTTCCAGGTGTGCAGTCCTGCCCACTCTGGGGGGCCCAGTCTGCCAGTGTCTCCACAGGGAACACTACGGGCATGACAAGAGCAGCGCTGTCACCATCCGAGCACCGAGCTCCGGACAGTTTCTAAAGCCACCCTGAGGCACAGGTAGTGCCTGATGCCCACTGACAACACCGACCAGGACTGAGGACTGAGACCGAGGTCACCAGCATACAGCCTCCTGCCGCCGAGCCTTGGGGCCTGATGCCTGAACTCCCCGAGTACCTCATCTACTAACTCACTCCACAGTGCGCCTGCTGAACGTGTCCTCGGAGCTGGGCACCATGGGAGATACGTGAGGTCATTCAAAGCCCAGGACAGAGTCTCACCTGTCATTTACCCCCCCTTGCTCCGGTCACAGGGGCTGCACTGCTGCTCAGCCACGCCCCCTTCCCCCCCAACACTGCTGCGGCTCAGCCACGCCCCCGTCCTCCACACTGCGGCTCAGCCACGCCCCCTTCCTCCACACTGCGGATCAGCCACGCCCCCGTCCTCCCTACCCCAGGGCCTGGGCTTCCTCATTTCCCTGTTTATCCCCGCTGGACCGTAGCCAGCCTGAGGGCAGAAACACTGTCTGTCTGGGTCCCTGCCACACCCCAGGACCCAGTGCGGTCCCGAGTGGATGACTCCCTATTAAAATATACCCTGCTAGCTTGAATTCATCCTTCCAAATCAAGGAGACGTTCCGTAGATCTCGTAGGTCTGCTCCAAGTTTTGTGCCGTTCTCAAACACCTTCCAAATCAATTTAGAAACAAACAAAGCTAAATAGGATAAGGTGCTACACAGAGCAGAGTCTGCCGGTCAGGTTTCGAAGCCCCAGCTGAAAACAACAGGCCTTAGGGAGAAAGCCATCTTCAATCCTCTCCAACCCTGAACCGCATAGCTCCCCGTGTATTTAGTGAGCAGAACAATCAGCAGTCAGGATCAGGACGCTGAACTCAACTCGGGATGAACTCCAATGTCCCAGTCCAGGTTTCTCGGGCTGCAGACACGCAGAGAAGCTTAACACCACACAGGCCCGAGCCTCGTCCACGGAGACTTGTTCATCCCCTACCTGTTCACCCTGACCTACAAATGTTCACGGAGTCCCCACAATCTGCAAAGCGCTGGGCTCACTGGCCGAAAGCGCGCTGCCCAATAGAACACTCTCTGTCCACACTGCCCAATACAAGAGCCACACGCGTCTACTTCTGATTTTATTTAATTATAATGAATTTAAATTTAAATAGGTCCTGACAGCTGTGTTCTCAGTACCAAAGAATTGAGCACCCCTGTTCTAGTTACTAAGAAAAATGATTTAAAATTTGTCAACTGAAACAAAAAAAAGTTATCATTAATCATTAAGAGGAAAAAAATTAACTAGAAAGGTTCATTTCTAGAACATTTCCATTAATCGTGTTTTTCTAAAATGTTAAACAGTTTTTTGTGACCGTCCCAAAAACCTAAGAACAAGACAGACGCCCACTCCAGGGGCAGAACCGACACAAATGCACGGCTCCTGGGGAGCTTTCTGGGACATGCTCTGTTTCCCCACTGTCCCCGCCATGGCCGTGACCCTCACCCTGACCACCAAACCACCCAGCTGCCCAGCTGGGGACACCCAGCCCCGGGACGCCCACCCAGGGGACGCCTACCCAGAGGACACCCAGCCCCGAGATGCCCACCCAGGGGACGCCTACCCTGGGGACACCCACCCCAGGGACGCCTACCCAGGGGATGCCCACCCAGGGGACGCCCCACCCCGGGGACGCCTACCCAGGGGATGCCCAGCCCGGGGACACCACCCTGGGAACACCCACCCCAGGGATGCCTACCCAGGGGACGCCCACCCAGGGGACGCCTACCCAGGGGATGCCCACCCAGGGGACGCCTACCCAGGGGATGCCCACCCAGGGGAAGCCTACCCAGGGGATGCCCAGCTCCGGGACGCCTACCCTGGGGACACCCAGCCCGGGGACGCCCCACCCCGGGGACGCCTACCCAGGGGATGCCCAGCCCCGGGACACCCACCCTGGGAACACCCACCCCGGGGACGCCTACCCAGGGGATGCCCAGCCCCGGGACACCCACCCTGGGAACACCCACCCTGGGGACGCCTACCCAGGGGATCGGGGCATCCAGCCCCTGACGCCCAGCCCGGGACACCCACCCAGGACTGCCCAGCCCCTGACGCCCAGCCCGGGACACCCACCCAGGACTGCCCAGCCGGGACGCCCCGCCCTCACCCGCTCCTCTTTGGTGTAAAGCTGGAAGCACTGGGACAAAGTGCAGGTCTGAGGCTGGTGGTGGCGCTCCCTCTGCAGCCGGACACTCTCTGCGTCAGGGACGTACTCGTCCTCAGTGTTCACAAACAAGCTGCCACCAGGTGGGGGGGGGCTGATCAGACAGTGTCTTGTAAAACTGACACAAATATAACCACAACTACACAGCCATGGATACAATTCATAACCAACAAAAAGACCGGTGGATAAGGAAGCAGTGTCCGTCCCACGTTCCAAAGTGTTCTCGAAAAATTCTCTATCTATAAAGGTATTTTTAAGAAATAACTTGGGAGTTGATTTTTCTGGGACTGGCCGTGAACTGTGCTACTTCATACGTCCTCGTCCTTTGGAACAAAGGGCACGCATTTTGTATCATTTACTAGAGTTAACGGGCCTGGAACGCAAGTCAAAGTAACTGGACCTACAATAAACACATTTATGTGCGTGTGTGTATGTATATACTGCTCACAAAAATGAGGGCATATTTTATCACTTCATTTTGAAATATCCCCTCATTTTTGCAAACAGTCTATATTTGAATATATAGCTTCTGTCTCCTTAGCAGCAAATAACATAACATGTTGGAGAGACAATAAACGACTTAAAAGGCTCAGCAAAACACCTGGACACTAAGAAACTAAAGAGAAGAGAGATTCCGGCTTCAGCTGACCTGCAAGATCAAAGGTACGCTTTTGAAAGCATTAAGACAATGACTCTGTACACACTACGGAAGAAATACTCACAAATCCTTTGTCTCCTTGTCCCACTCGACCACTAACTTCACGTGCGCCGTGCCCCCTGGTCCACAAGATTTCAACGCCCTACAGGACAGGAGGGGGTCGGAGCGGAGTCACGTATGATTCCCTAAATAAGTGACTTCACTTAAATAGGATAATCCAGTCTAAATCTGAAATCCTGTGATTTCTAAAAAATCTTCATCACTGCTCCCCATTAGAAAAAGCTTCTAGTGAGACCATTATAATAACCTCATATTTAATAAGTAGGTTACAAATGAACTAAAAGAAAAAAAATCCTCAGATTAAATTAAAATGTCCAGTATAGGAATAAAGAGATTGGAAGAAATTTAGAATCCTGTTATAATAAGGCTGTCCACAATCACTCTTCGATGTTCCTTATGACCTTTTTAACTTTTTGTCCAATTTCTCTCCAACCCAAATGGAGACTGGACAGCAGTCTCTTTGGGGACAAGGCCCCCTCTCCTGTATATCCCCCCCATAAACCATGCCTGGTCCTTGGGCTCTGGACTCTGTCCGCCCCAATTACACTTCTGAAAGGTCCTGCTCAGGTTCCCCTCCTGCCTTCGCAGAGCCTGAGAGCTGACTCATCTGTCTCCTGATAAACTCCTCAGCAGTAACAGTCACTACAAGTCATCTAATATTTCTTACACTTTGCAATGTTTTGAAGCCTTATCTAAATCTATCAACTCTCATCTTTAAAACCAAATTGCGACCTATTTTCTTTTTTTTTTTTCTTCTTTTCCAAGTGAGAGGAGGGGACATAGAGAGACAGACTCCCGCATGTGCCCCGACCGGGATCCACCCAGCAACCCTCGTCTGGGGCCGATGCTCTGCCCATCTGAGGCCGTGCTCACAACCAAACTACAGATTTTTAACACCTGAAGTGGAAGCTCCATGCAGCCATCCTCAGCGCCCGTGGCCAATGTGCTTGAAGTACTCGAGCCATGGCTATGGGATTGGAAGAGAGAAGGGGAGGGGGAGGGGTGGAGAAGCAGATGGGCGCTTCTCCTGTGTGCCCTGGCTGGGAATTGAACCTGGGACTTCCACATGCTGGGCCAACGCTCTACCACTGAGCCAACTGGCCAGGGCCAACCAATTTTCAAATAGAACCATGGTATAGATTTTTCTGGAATCCTGAAATGCAGGCACTATGACATTCGTTGAAAAAAATTAAAATAAAAACAGTATCACAAGTTTTTACATTTATGCATCATAGGCGTGTAAGTGCACACACATGCGCCTCTCCCTCATTTTAACACAACAGCCGCTGCACAAGGAGAAGCAGGTTGAGAGCACAGGGAGGCAGAGCAGCGAAAGACTCCGCCGGGGAAGGACGGACGCGTGAAGAGAGGCTCAGAGGAAAGATCCCGTTAGCACGTGCACGGCACCTGTCAGGGTCGGGGACGCAAACACCCCACCCTCTGACCCTGCGGAGGGGCTGGCCTGGCGGCGGGAGCGGGGAGAGGCCGAGGCGGCAGAGGGAGGCTCCAGGGCCCAAGCTGACCTGCCTCATGCACTGCTGCACTGCGGGACCGGGGCTTTGCCTTCAGGCCCAGGGCCCACGTGAGGATCTCAGGGAGGAAGGGGGCGGGGCTTTGCCTTCAGGCCCAGGGCCCACGTGAGGCTATCAGGGAGGAAGGGGGCGGGGCTTTGCCTTCAGGCCCAGGGCCCACGTGAGGCTATCAGGGAGGAAGGGGGCGGGGCTTTGCCTTCAGGCCCAGGGCCCACGTGAGGATCTTGGGGAGGAAGGGGGCGGGGCTTTGCCTTCAGGCCCAGGGCCCACGTGAGGATCTTGGGGAGGAAGGGGGTGTGGTTAGAACCCTACTTTGGGAGGGTCATGTTCACGTCCATCTGGGTGAACACGACAGGGTCACTTCTCTGCAGGCCTAGGGAACACAGTGATTGTATCTCTAACACGAGTGCTCCAGGCTTTTCTGATTTCAGGGAAGATCCCAGGCCCTGGCCGGGCAGCTCAGTCAGTCAGAGCGTCGTCCTGAGATGCCAAGGCTGTGGGTTCCATCCCCGGTCAGGGCACAGGGCACAGGGCACATGGAATCAACCGATGAACGCATGGGTCGGTGGAGCAACAAATTGCTGCCTCTCTCTCTCTCTCTCTCTCCCCTTCCTCTCTCACAAATCAATAAATAATTGTTTTTAGAAAATACTATAACATAAGCCCTGATAGGAATCAACTTCTAGAACCTTCCACACTGTTGGAAACCATAGCGGACACTAGAGTGACCCCAAGCCCACGGCACGTTCCGGAAGGGGAGGTCGTTACCTTTCCACCGTCGGGTGGCACAGTGGCCGCTCCTCCTGTGGCAGCAAGTACGTGATCCCCACCACGCTGACCACACGCAAGCTGAACGGAGACACCTGTGCACAGTGGTGGAGGGCAGTCAGGCCGGCCTCTCCTCCAGGGCCTGCCTCCCCCTGGTGAGGACACACAGACCCGGGACAGAGGGGACAGGGCGCCTGTCTGCACCTGCTCCCCACACTGCTCCTCCAGGGCCTGTCTGTCTCCCCCTGGTGAGGACACACAGACCCGGGACAGGGCGCCTGTCTGCACCTGCTCCCCACACTGCTCCTCAAGGGCCTGCCTCCCCCTGGTGAGGACACACAGACCCGGGACAGAGGGGACAGGGCGCCTGTCTGCACCTGCTCCCCACACTGCTCCTCAAGGGCCTGTCTGCCTCCCCCTGGTGAGGACACACAGACCTGGGACAGAGGGGACAGGGCGCCTGTCTGCACCTGCTCCCCACACTGCTCCTCAAGGGCCTGTCTGCCTCCCCCTGGTGAGGACACACAGACCCGGGACAGAGGGGACAGGGCGCCTGTCTGCACCTGCTCCCCACACTGCTCCTCAAGGGCCTGTCTGTCTCCCCCTGGTGAGGACACACAGACCCGGGACAGAGGGGACAGGGCGCCTGTCTGCACCTGCTCCCCACACTGCTCCTCAAGGGCCTGCCTCCCCCTGGTGAGGACACACAGACCCGGGACAGAGGGGACAGGGCGCCTGTCTGCACCTGCTCCCCACACTGCTCCTCAAGGGCCTCCCTCCCCCTGGTGAGGACACACAGACCCGGGACAGGGCGCCTGTCTGCACCTGCTCCCCACACTGCTCCTCAAGGGCCTCCCTCCCCCTGGTGAGGACACACAGACCCGGGACAGAAGGGACAGGGCGCCTGTCTGCACCTGCTCCCCACACTGCTCCTCAAGGGCCTGTCTGCCTCCCCCTGGTGAGGACACACAGACCCGGGACAGAGGGGACAGGGCGCCTGTCTGCACCTGCTCCCCACACTGCTCCTCAAGGGCCTGTCTGCCTCCCCCTGGTGAGGACACACAGACCCGGGACAGAGGGGACAGGGCGCCTGTCTGCACCTGCTCCCCACAATGCTCCTCAAGGGCCTGTCTGCCTCCCCCTGGTGAGGACACACAGACCCGGGACAGAGGGGACAGGGCGCCTGTCTGCACCTGCTCCCCACACTGCTCCTCAAGGGCCTGCCTCCCCCTGGTGAGGACACACAGACCCGGGACAGAGGGGACAGGGCGCCTGTCTGCACCTGCTCCCCACACTGCTCCTCCAGGGCCTGTCTGTCTCCCCCTGGTGAGGACACACAGACCCGGGACAGGGCGCCTGTCTGCACCTGCTCCCCACACTGCTCCTCAAGGGCCTGCCTCCCCCTGGTGAGGACACACAGACCCGGGACAGGGCGCCTGTCTGCACCTGCTCCCCACAATGCTCCTCAAGGGCCTGTCTGCCTCCCCCTGGTGAGGACACACAGACCTGGGACAGAGGGGACAGAGCGCCTGTCTGCACCTGCTCCCCACACTGCTCCTCAAGGGCCTGTCTGCCTCCCCCTGGTGAGGACACACAGACCCGGGACAGAGGGGACAGGGCGCCTGTCTGCACCTGCTCCCCACACTGCTCCTCAAGGGCCTGTCTGTCTCCCCCTGGTGAGGACACACAGACCCGGGACAGAGGGGACAGGGCGCCTGTCTGCACCTGCTCCCCACACTGCTCCTCAAGGGCCTGTCTGCCTCCCCCTGGTGAGGACACACAGACCCGGGACAGAGGGGACAGGGCGCCTGTCTGCACCTACTCCCCACACTGCTCCTCAAGGGCCTGTCTGCCTCCCCCTGGTGAGGACACACAGACCCGGGACAGAGGGGACAGGGCGCCTGTCTGCACCTGCTCCCCACACTGCTCCTCAAGGGCCTGTCTGCCTCCCCCTGGTGAGGACACACAGACCTGGGACAGAGGGGACAGGGCGCCTGTCTGCACCTGCTCCCCACACTGCTCCTCAAGGGCCTGTCTGCCTCCCCCTGGTGAGGACACACAGACCTGGGACAGAGGGGACAGGGCGCCTGTCTGCACCTGCTCCCCACACTGCTCCTCAAGGGCCTGCCTCCCCCTGGTGAGGACACACAGACCCAGGACAGAGGGGACAGGGCGCCTGTCTGCACCTGCTCCCCACACTGCTCCTCAAGGGCCTGTCTGCCTCCCCCTGGTGAGGACACACAGACCTGGGACAGAGGGGACAGGGCGCCTGTCTGCACCTGCTCCCCACACTGCTCCTCAAGGGCCTGTCTGCCTCCCCCTGGTGAGGACACACAGACCCGGGACAGAGGGGACAGGGCGCCTGTCTGCACCTGCTCCCCACACTGCTCCTCAAGGGCCTGCCTCCCCCTGGTGAGGACACACAGACCCGGGACAGAGGGGACAGGGCGCCTGTCTGCACCTGCTCCCCACACTGCTCCGCTGGGCTGCCGAGCTGCTCAAACACCCCTCAGTACGATGACCCAAATGCTGCCCGCACGTCAGATACCTAGGCCGGGCCGACACCATGGGGGGTCAGTGGACAGGAACTTAACATACGCTCCCGGGCAGACCGTAACGCTGCGGTCCTCATGCTCAAGACACACAGAGGTGTCCCACAGAGCCTCCCCGAGCGGACCACATGCTCAACGTCACTAAGCCACACTTAGCAAGGGACACCCTGCCGTGGCCAGCTCGCCTCCTGAGACGAGGGTTAGGTCCCCGGTGCTGAGCATCTAAGCAGTTGGCTCTGCGGGGGGTGCGGTCCCTCCTCCAGGGCGCGGGCGGGCAGGCGGGCGGAACCACGGGCACACGCACCTGGACGCACACCGTGGGCCTCAGGAAGTACTTCATCTTCTCCAGGATCTCCCTCTGCAGCAGGTCCCAGGCCACCGTCTTCTCCAAGTGCAGCACGAACGGCAGCCCAAACCTGACACACAGACACATCTGTCACCTCTGTCACCTCCAGCTGCAGCCACGCCTCGCGCCCTGCACTTCCCCGCTCACGGCCTTCTCAACGGAGCCACGCTCTGTCGGGTTTCAGGGCCACTCTCGAAATAAACACACAAGAAGTTGAATACTGACTCTCCTAAGTGGATGAGAAGTCAGAAGAGAAGCCAAGATTTCTAGATGAAATTTAGCAGTCCGCCCACGAAAATGGCTTCGGGGCGGGGGGCGGTGGCAGGTTCTCAGGTGGCAAAGGACAGGTCAGGCGTGGACACGAGTCTGGCAAACAGCAGGGTAATACACAGGTCAGTGCCAGAGGGACAGCGGGCCGGAGGGCCTCACAGGCAGGTAGCCGGACCCGACAGGCTAGAGGAGGACACAGGCCAGCGGGGTCACCCAGCCAGCCCCTCCCCTCAGGGGTCCGTCAGCCCCTCCCCTCAGGGGGAGAGCACGTGGCCCCTCCCCTCAGGAGGTCCGTCAGCCCCTCCCCTCAGGGGTCTGTCAGCTCCTCCCCTCAGGGGGAGAGCACGTGGCCCCTCCCCTCAGGAGGTCCGTCAGCCCCTCCCCTCAGGGGGAGAGCACGTGGCCCCTCCCCTCAGGGGGTCCGTCAGCCCCTCCCCTCAGGTGGTCCGTCAGCTCCTCCCCTCAGGGGGTCCGTCAGCCCCTCCCCTCAGGGGGAGAGCACGTGGCCCCTCCCCTCAGGTGGTCCATCAGCCCCTCCCCTCAGGGGGTCCGTCAGCTCCTCCCCTCAGGGGGTCCGTCAGCCCCTCCCCTCAGGGGGTCCGTCAGCCCCTCCCCTCAGGTGGTCCGTCAGCCCCTCCCCTCAGGGGGTCCGTCAGCTCCTCCCCTCAGGGGGTCCGTCAGCCCCTCCCCTCAGGGGGTCCGTCAGCCCCTCCCCTCAGGGGGTCCGTCAGCCCCTCCCCTCAGGGGGTCCGTCAGCCCCTCCCCTCAGGGGGAGAGCACGTGGCCCGCCAGGCGTGCGGAGTCGAGGGCAGTGCCGTGGCTCTCGGCTTTGGCTGCAGGCGACGTCACCGAGGGGAGCTTTAAACAGGGTGCCCCAGGGTCGCTCCCTGAGGCCCAGCTGTGGCACTGAGGCTGTTTCAGAAATCCCCATGGTGAGGACAGCTGGCCTGGCATCAGCGTCCCCAGCCTCAGGCACTCAGACCTCTGCCGTGCGCCCTGAGAGTGTCCTCCTCACAGCCCCAGGTCTCTGTGCAGCCAGCTCCTTCTTCTAGGCTAGGTCTCACCCACCCACGTCCACACCCATGAGGAGCCCTCCTGCAGGACACTCCGTCCCCGTCCCTGTGCTCCGCCCACAGCACTGCCTACCCTGCCTGACTGGGCTCGGCCCCGAGGCACTGGGGAGGTATGTGACTATCTCCAGGGCCCAGAGCCGGGCCTGCAGGACACTGGCAGAGGCCTCCTGCGTGCCTGGGGGGCCGGGAGGAGGAGGGAGGGAGGTGGGAGGAGGGAGGAGGGGCAGAGGGAGGAGGGAGGGGTAGGCAGGAGGGAGGAAGAGGAGGGAGGAAGGAGAGGGAGGGGGTAGGCAGGAGGGAGGAGGGGAAGAGGGAGGAGGGGCAGAGGGAGGAGGGAGGGGTAGGCAGGAGGGAGGAAGAGGAGGGAGGAAGGGGAGGGAGGTGGGAGGAGGGAGGAAGGAGAGGGAGGGGGTAGGCAGGAGGGAGGAGGGGAAGAGGGAGGAGGGGCAGAGGAAGGAGGGAGGGGTAGGCAGGAGGGAGGAAGAGGAGGGAGGAAGGAGAGGGAAGGGGTAGGCAGGAGGGAGGAGGGGCAGAGGGAGGAGGGAGGGGTAGGCAGGAGGGAGGAGGGGCAGAGGGAGGAGGGAGGGGTAGGCAGGAGGGAGGAAGAGGAGGGAGGAAGGGGAGGGAGGTGGGAGGAGGGAGGAAGGAGAGGGAGGGGTAGGCAGGAGGGAGGAGGGGAAGAGGGAGGGAGGAAGGAGAGGGAGGGGGTAGGCAGGAGGGAGGAGGGGAAGAGGGAGGGAGGAAGGAGAGGGAGGGGGTAGGCAGGAGGGAGGAGGGGAAGAGGGAGGGAGGAAGGAGAGGGAGGGGGTAGGCAGGAGGGAGGAGGGGAAGAGGGAGGAGGGGCAGAGGGAGGAGGGAGGGGTAGGCAGGAGGGAGGAAGAGGAGGGAGGAAGGGGAGGGAGGTGGGAGGAGGGAGGGGGAGGAAGGGAGAGGGAGGGGGTAGGCAGGAGGGAGGAGGGGAAGAGGGAGGAGGGGCAGAGGAAGGAGGGAGGGGTAGGCAGGAGGGAGGAAGAGGAGGGAGGAAGGAGAGGGAAGGGGTAGGCAGGAGGGAGGAGGGGCAGAGGGAGGAGGGAGGGGTAGGCAGGAGGGAGGAGGGGCAGAGGGAGGAGGGAGGGGTAGGCAGGAGGGAGGAAGAGGAGGGAGGAAGGGGAGGGAGGTGGGAGGAGGGAGGAAGGAGAGGGAGGGGGTAGGCAGGAGGGAGGAGGGGAAGAGGGAGGGAGGAAGGAGAGGGAGGGGGTAGGCAGGAGGGAGGAGGGAGGAGGGAGGCAGGAGGGAGGAGGGAGGGGGAAGAGGGAGGGAGGAAGGAGGAAGGGACCGCATAAACCCTGGCACAGGTTGAGGCTGAGGTACTAAGGTCACCGAGACCCAGTAACACCACGCACAGCGGCACTCAACAGTGAGCTCGTGGCCTGAAAACAGCCGTGAGGTGAGATGAGTGACAAGGGACCAGCATGTATGAGCCGTCCAGCCATGCCTGTCACGTGACAGTGTCTCCACGTTGAAGAGACCAGCGTTCTCTCCCTCCGGCCCCTGAAGCATGCCGTGCCCCTTCCAGGCTCAGTGTCTTCGTGCTCGAGGTCCCTCCTCATGGGGTCCTGTCCCCCCAGGGCTCACACAGCTCAGCCCTCTCACATGGCTCTTCGGCCGCCTCCCTATGGAAGCCCTCCCTGACCTCCCTCTCACGCAGAGCCGCAGTGCCCGCCCGCCCCAAGCGCATGCCATCATCCCAGCCGCAGTGGAAGGGACCGAAGGTAAGTGTGTCCACTTGCTCAGGGTCCCCCTGTCCTGGTGGGAGGTGAGCTCAGGAGAACACAGATCCCGTCCGTCCGTCCGTCCGTCGGCCACTGCAGCCCTAGTGTGTACAACACTACCTGACACACCAGAAACACCCACATACTTGTCAGTGCACATCCTAAATGTACAATCAACACACTGTGCACTTGTGCCATTAACCACTTTTTAAAAAAAGAAGTTGCTTCAGAGCAACATTTTCCAAGGCTGATATAACAGCCACCCTGACAAATACTAGAAACACAAAGTCCTTCTTGCCTGGAACAGACCCAACCTTGCTTGCTAAGGTCACGAAACTATCGGGACAACGGTCCTCTGGGAACCCGTCGGAACCCCGCATTCTCACAGAGGAGATGGACCGAGAGTCCCAGCTCCCAGCGCCTGGTCAAGGCCGCCGCGTGGAGACTGACCGCTGCTGAGCCAGCTGCCCGAGGGCCCAGGGCCAGGGAGGGGGCTTGAGCTCAGTTCAGCACACGAGACGGAAGAGCACACACCAGCCAAGACTGGTTAAGAATTAAAAGGAAAAGAAGCTGTTAAGAAAGCAGGTGGAGCCTGACCGGCAGTGGTGGTGCAGTGGATAGCGCATCACCTGGGATGCTGAGGACCCAGGTTCGAGACTCCGAGGTCACCAGCTTGAAGCCCAAGGTCACTGGAGCCCCCCCCCCCATCAAGGCACGTTGGAGAAGCAATCAATGAACAACTAAGGTGCCGCAACTACGAGCTGATGCTTCTCCTCTCTCTCCCTTCCTGTCTCTCTCGCCTAAAAATAAATAAATCAAAGAGGAGGCAGCTGGATAGAGGAGTACAGGTCTGGGGCCCCAGGAGGAGCTGGAGCTGAAAACGGACACACAGAAGGCCCCTCTCACTCTGTCTGTCGTCCTGACCCTGCGTTCTCCCCTCCCCACCTCCCCAACCAGGTCAACCTGTGCACATTCTCTATCTAACCATCAGAACAGAAAATTAACTACTTCAAGTACGGATGTTTCTACCCCTACTTCGGAACGCCTGTGAAAACACCAGACTTCTTCGCGCCCTGGCCGCTGCTGGGAGACCCGCTGGGCTCACCTCTTGCCCTGCTGCCCCGAGCAGGCCCGGTTACACACCAGCAGGACGATCTTGTCGCTCCCTGCCCTGCTCACGGGCAGGTCCGCCTTCCCGGGCTGGGCGGCTGCTGGAGTGGGAGACAGTCTAGGATGGTCTAAGCCAAACTTTAAGTGGTTTAGATTGTTGTTTAAGTGGATTCCTGAAATAAAATTTAAAAAAAAACAAAACTTACATTATCTCTTTAAAATTCTTTTCATGAGCTCATTACAAAGTATGACAATTACCCAATCGAAGAATGAAGAAGGTGTCATTATATAATTTAAACCAAAAAAAAAAAAAAAGGCACAAATGACCTACTTTGAGATGACTCATCTAAGCCACTCGGATAATTTCATTAGCACCCATGATTTAAACTAAGCATTATCTGTCTGAACACCGAAAATGAAAACTCCTAACTTCAGTGAACGTTACACACAGCGTCAGAGGGCAGGTTGCAGGGATGATTCACCACAACAAACTCAGAGAGCAGCCACACAACCGGCAACCAAATAAATGTCACAGAGAAACAAGTCCGAGCAGAACGCTGTTCAACACTCCAGTGTCGCTCCTCCTCCCAGACCGGAGAGCCGGGCGTCTGAGAAACAAGGCGTGGCGAGACCCACAGCCACTCCAGACTGCATCGACCCACAGGAAAGCGAGAAGTGTGTGTCTGCCCGCACTGGCCTGCCCGGACTCTCGGCAGAAGGAGGCTGGGAGGCCCGCTCCGCTACAAGGGACCCGATTCCTAACGAGGTGAGATGCCCATAGACGGCGGAGGGGTCCGCGCTGCGCCCAGGTCGGGCCCGCCTCCGTCCGCTGTGCAGCCCTAACCGGCGTCTCTCCTCTGCGTCACCTGTCAGCTGGCGAGGGCAGCGGCTCACACGCCCCGAGCCCAACGCTCCAACGAGGCTGACGTGCAGAGCGGAGCCCTCTTCCAAAGAGGCGCTCACTCACAGCTAGAAGCAGAGTGTGCACCCCAAGCAGCTGGGGTAAACTTCAGCCAAACAAACACTGACCAAGCTCTTGCTGTGCGTCAGGGAGCACACCCAGCTGCTGGGCACAGAACGACGCGGCAAAACGCCGTCCCAACCGCAGCGAAGTCCCAGTGCGCCAGCACAGACATGGCGGGCGCGGCCGCTCCACACGCAGGCCAGGCCACACCGCGGGAGCACTGGAGGACAGGCGTCCGGCAGGGGGGGCAGTGAGGAGAGGCTTCCGGGCAAGGTGGCAGCTGGCTATTTCTACTGCGACGCAATGCAAGTCAGAAGCAAGTTAAAGACACAAAAGCACAGGCAGGAGAACACAACTGGGAGACAACACGGGGGGGGGGGGGGGGGTGGCTCCTGGGTCACAGGAAACGGATACTACGTAGCAGCCCGTCTAGAAAATGACAACAGGCGTGGACCAGAGAACACCCAGTCCTGAGCCGAGAGGGGAGAGAGCTGACCAACCCAACACACACAACGACCAAAGGGTCCAGAAACTAGAAGTAGCCGGGCCCTTGGGGAGGAGGAGGGGAAAGAGGTTGGAAAGTACGGACTTCGGACAAAGGCAGCAAGGCCGTTGGAAGAGGCCAGACAGTCTCTGCCACAAAAGGTGCTGGGACTGCAGGACACTGACCGGCAGAAGCATGGAGCTGGACCCGACCTCACGCCATGCACAAAACTCAACTCAGGATGGATCAAAGACACACGTGGAAGAGCTAAGACGACGTAAACCCTGGAGGAATATAAGCTCGTGGACTGGGACTTGGCAGTGGAGTCTTCCATGTGACCCCAGGAGCGGAAGCAACCACACAAGATAAATCAGACACAAAAGAGGTGCAGCGGCGGACGATGATCAACAGGCGTGGTCTTCACATGCAATGGGGCACTCCTCAGCCCGAAAAAGGAAAGAAGGACCGATACACGCTTCAACACGGAGGGAGCCTTGAAACCTCCCGCTGAGGGAAAGAGCCCGTCGTAAAAGACCACCTGCCGTCAAGCCCGGTCCTGTCCGGACCAGGAGAACCTACAGACAGAATGACGGCTCAGGGCTGGGGCGAGGGGCACGGTTGGGGGGGGTTCTTCGGGAGACAAGGGGGGAGCTAATGAGACAGGAGATGGGGAAATAAGTTCTCAGCAAAAAGAAAAGTCAAATTAAAAGCCTGCAGAAGTTTGTGGCAGACCTCTTCAGAGCCAACAGAGCCGTATCGAGAAAATGTGTGGCCGTCCAAGATTTTAGAATTTGGAAATCGGGTACAAGAGCTGAGAAACAAAGTAACAAGAAAAGAATTCTTATAGTAATAGATAAATAAACAAACAAATAAAACGAGTGTTGTCATAAGATGCCGAAGAGGCCACTTAAGGGAGGACAGTCCCAGAAATATTAGGAATGAACGAAATATCCTTATCTAAAGTAGTAACAACTGCCTTCTTCCAGGAAAACATGTTACCATAAAATTCACAGTGTTACAAAAAAATGTGTTATATGTATTTCACCCCAATGTAAAAACACTATACCGTCCTCTGACTGACGGTAAAAGGGTAGACGGGTTGACCACCCATCTCTGGGGCAGACAGGCTGACCGCCCATCTCCGGGGCAGACGGGCTGACCGCCCACCTCTGGGCACCAGCCCGGCAGGAACAGGCTCGTTTACCTCTCTGACTGAGGATTCCCTCTGGCCTGAATGTCTCTGGAGTCTCAAAGGCAAAAATGCAGTCACTCTCGTGGACTGTCTCCAGGTCATCTGTGTCACAAAAGGAACGGTGGAACCCATCAGAGTACATTTCTGTTAACACAATCTAAAAATGGGAAAAACGTAAACAGTTGGATAAGCAGGAAGCCGAGAGGCATGGACCACCTAACCGTCCGTGAGCCCCCCCGGACCACCAGGACCTGACCCCTGAGGCCTCTCACACACATCCCAGCGCCCACTGCTCGCCTGTGGGAAGCCTTTGGGAGCACAGCCCCTGCCCCTACAGACAGTGTATCCTGTTCTCAGAAAGTCACGGAACTGAATCCGAGGTCCCCCAGGTCCTGGTGGGGAAGAGACCCCGGACGTCACGAAATCTGTGCCCGCGTTTCACAGGGGAAGAGACTGAGAGAAGGCGGAGTGACCTTCCTGCGGTTATACGAGGGTAGAGTCCACAGCTGACTCCCAGACTTTCTCCTCCACAGTTGGATTTTTTTCTTTCCAGGTTAAAAAATGTCAAACAACCATCAATATTTGTATTAGGAAAAAACTGAAGTCAACTCAAATGTCCAACCACAGGAACTAGTTAAATCTACTACAGCCCTGCTACTAGAAAGAATGAGCTGCAGACAGCTGCACTCACATGGACAAGTCTCCTACGTAAATAAGAAGTAAGGTAATGACAGGTAATGTCTATGAAATAACAGCTGTGGTACTGCACAGAAAACAACAGGAATGAATTTACAGCATAGTATTCAAGTTGGCAAAACCCTGGTCCTGAGATATTTAACATGAGATACTTTCCACGTCTTGTTTCCGAAATGGTTGAGGATGGCACAGTAAAAAACAGGAAAACAAAAGATGGGCAGAAACAATGGAGACATTTAGACTTCAGGACACGCCCAGCAGCACTGTCCCGTGGAAAAGCACTGCGCTCAGCCTGAGAAGGTCCCAGTCCAGCCTGCCACCAACTGGCCCGTGACCTTGAGCAGTCACATGGTTTCTCCCGGCCTCCTTCCCATGAGGGGTTTGGGCGCCGGACTCCTCCACCTCCCCTGACGAACACCAATGGACCAGGAATCCAGCAGGTGCAACGGACTGGTGGCCTAGCCCACACGGACCCCTCCACTTCCCCTGACCAACACCAGTGGACCAGGAGTCCAGCAGGTGCAATGGACTGGTGGCCTAGCCCACACGGACCTCTCCACTTCCCCTGACCAACACCAATGGACCAGGAGTCCAGCAGGTGCAATGGACTGGTGGCCTAGCCCACACGGACCCCTCCACTTCCCCTGACCAACACCAGTGGACCAGGAGTCCAGCAGGTGCAATGGACTGGTGGCCTAGCCCACACGGACGCCTCCACTTCCCCTGACCAACACCAATGGACCAGGAGTCCAGCAGGTGCAATGGACTGGTGGCCTAGCCCACAACGGACCCCTCCACCTCCCCTGACCAACACCAATGGACCAGGAGTTCAGCAGGTGCAATGGACTGGTGGCCTAGCCCACACAGTCCAAAGAAAATAGTCCTGGCACATTTTCCATCTAGTAAGTGGCATGACCAGGTTGTTTTTCTGCAGGTGAATGTGCAGAGAGAATTCACTTTCTCCAGCAAGCTGAGGTCAGAACAAACATGTAATTATATCACTCTCATTCAAAACTGCATGCACAAGGAGCCAGACAGCACTGAAAGCTTTTAAGAGACAAGCAGATTTGCCATGGACACACACCTTAGCACCCCCACTACACACACACACACCCCGCCTTCCCCTCAACCTGAAGGAGAAAGTGCATCAATGAGCTCCGAGGAGCAAGGAAGATGCAAACATTCTACGAATGTGCCCAGCACTGTCCTATGCAATATGCAGAATTTGCTTCTTAGGACAACGTTGTTGGTGGTATTCATTTCACCTCGTCGACCCAATTGACGCCATGTGCAAAGCACTCAGCACCTTGACCATGCAGGTGGGGCAGCTTCCAGAAGCCACCTGAGGCAAAGCGACTCAGCTACCCAATCATCTTTCTTTAGTAAATTCTGCGTAGGGAGCGTTTTTCCAAATGAAACCATCATAGTGAACTATGTAAAAAAAAGTGTATGCAAAAATATGTCAAGTCACAAACAAGTCGAACATTATTTTGGGCTAATTTAATATGAAAAAATCTGCACTGGCCGGGAACACAGATGGTTAGAGAGTCCTCCTGACACACCAAGGCTGTGGGTTCAATCCCCAGTCAGGGCGCATACAAGAATCAACCGATAAATGCATAAATAAATGGAACAGCAAACCAATGTTTCTCTCTCTCCCCCCTCCTCAAATCAATGAATAAAATGAATCAATAATTTTTTAAAAATAAAAATATCAAAAATTTATCCAGAAAAAAAAGGGAGGAGGCAGGCATACAACTTCCTTTCTCTTCTCTGAACAAGGGGAGACTGGTCCAGCTGCACCCCCAGAGAAAAGACAGCTGGACAGGCAGGGACTGGCCAGGGGCCGTTCTCGTCCCCGCCGTGGGGAGGGGTTCAGAGAGCTGCTGCCCCGCCTCCAGGCCCCTCTGACCTTCACACACCACGGGCACGCTCCTCCCATGCCAGCGGCCACAGAGATGATTTAAGGGGTTAAGTAATTATACTGGAGAAAGCGAAAGGAAGTCTCGGGGTAAAGCGACAGCCCTTCCTTGTAAAACGTGGCACAATGAAAGGAAGTGTGGAGAGGCTGCGGGCACGTTTTTCTACTCTGGGTCTTAGTTTCCCTTTTCCTCAAAACAGAAGCACCTGGTTCGGCGTTCCTGCCTGACCCTACTTGGCACAGAGAGCTGCTAGAACCTTCTGGGAGGCCCAAGAGGCAGACTTGCGTGGCTCCCTGGGCCACGGGCGTCCGAGGCGCACTACCTGATCCGGGGGGATCTTTGTCTCCATGGACACGGCTTCCCGGAGTCTGGCGACAGTCCCAGACAGCGGCACCGCCACGCCGATCCTCATGCAGTGCGAGCACTTCCCTTGATACACTACGGTGACATAGAGAGGCCTGTGGAGATCAAAGTCACATCCTCTCATTAGTCGCTATGTCAATTAAAACGGAGAAGACAAATCTGATCGGAAAGCAACATGAAACTCAGGTTAACCCCGCCTCTACTGGACGCCACATAGAAACACTCATTTGGACCTTAAGTGAAACTGTCAAGAGATCTCTGGAAAGGGTAAGCTTCGAAAAAACAAAAATATGATGTGTCAATACTTGGTTCTGTGCTTTGAATTTTCCTTAAAACAGCATATCCACTAAAATTTTGAGGAACAGTCAGATAAAAGCCATGACTTGCAATGTGAGGCCTCCAGGGGCCTCGAAGGTGCTCAACCACCTTTTTTCTCCCCCCACGCGGTGAAGAGATGACCAATCGCTCAGACACGCCTGTTCCACGCACCCTGCACACTCGGACAGGCACTCAGATTTCTGTGAGGTTGTAACGATGCCTGTATTCAATGTACCCCTCACCTCACTACTGCTCTCAATAAGGAGGAAGGCCTATCAGGAGCCCGTGGAGGAGAAGGGGCGCACGGGAACGCACCACCGTAACTGTATCCACTCCGTCCTTACCTCGTGTGGGGCAGCGGGATTGGCAAAGAGATGCAGAGGAAAGGGTCGAAGGTGTTGCTCTGCTTCTGACAGTGAGGACAGGTCAGAGAAGACCTGCGGAAACAAGAACGTCAGACGCCCAGGAGATCACTCCCCCTGCGGCGAGCAGACAGCACTGCAGGGAGGTGACGCTCCTACGCGGGGAGGTGACGCTGCTACGCGGGGAGGCGACGCTCCTACGCGGGGAGGCGACGCTGCTACGCGGGGAGGCGACGCTGCTACGCGGGGAGGCGACGCTCCTACGCGGGAGGTGACACTTCCTACGCGGGAGGTGACACTTCCTACCTGTACTGGGCCTGAAAGAGTTCTTGGACGAAAGTGCTGCAGACAGGAAAGGACGGTCCCTCGGGCATCACGTCAGTCTCCAACGGTGGCTGAAGAGAAGGACGGACAATGTCACAGACTCAAAGGGCCCACTGTGGACTGAAGATGACCCCGAAAGGGTCACAAATGTCCCTGACTTCTTACACAAGCAATGCATCTGGCCCAGATGGTTCAGTGAAAGGTACCTGGTAAAGGAACCGGAGCCCAGTGGCCAGGACCTGGGTCACAGAACTCCTCTCCTCACAGGCTCTCCCACACAGCACGTCCCCCCAGGACACCCTCAACGTCCTGCGCCCGCTCTTCCCACACCTGAACGCTCCATCCAGTGCCCGTGAGCTGCTGGGCATGGCACCTGATCACTCTACTCCATCCTTCACGTAACCTCTTCCTGTCCCTTCACCCCCAGTGGGTCGCTGAGCACCGGCTGCCACGTGCAGACAGCACCGTAGGAGGCTTTCGGGACAAGACATGGTGCCTGACCTCGCGTCTGTCCCAACCCAGGGGGGGAGGGTCAGCCACGAGCACAAGCATCGTCTGCGACAGCACAGTGTTCAGACACAAAAGGACCTTGAAACAAAATAATCTAACAACTTACCAAAACTAGAAATTTACAATCTGAGATACAGAGCAGAATTATATATATATATAAAAACCAACTTTAAAAGCAGCAAGAGAAAAGCACTCTTTCCCTTCCTTATTTCCAAAATAAAAATCGTGTTAGCCCTGGCTGGCGGCGCGGTGGACAGAGCATGGGCCCGGAGCACCAAGTTCACCAGTTCAAGCCCAAGGTCACTGATCCCGAGGTCACTGGTTCGAGCCCGGGTCAGGGCGCATAGGAGAGGCAATCCATGTCACTGCTGAGGGAACAATGAGTTGATGCCTCTCTCTCTCTCTCTCTCTCTTTCTCCCTTTCTCTCTCTCTCAGTAAAATCATTTTACCCATCATGGTCAGGCTACATGCATAAAAATGGAGAACAAATCTCTCTTCTGCAGGAAGAATATTCTGGAGGTTCCATTCCTACACTCAAGTCCAGTCTTAGCAGAGACAGCCGGTGTTTCCTCCCAGACTGTGTTCACTCCCGTGATCCACATGTGGGGACGGGTCTCACTGGACGAGAAAGCCGGTTTTTCCTTTAAGAACCATGTAGTGAGATGGAACCACTTAATTGCAGTCTGAAGCCAGTCACAGGTGCAAATATGTCCCTTCTCGTGAGACAGGACGCTCCCGGGAGACGGCCGCTCCGGAACCGCACACCGCGACACGCAGTCCACACGGAGACAGCCTCTTGAGTGCCCGCGGGCTCTGAGCTCACCCTCACTACTCACTGTCACTGGGCTCACTGAGTGCAAACTCACAGGTCTGAGAGGGTCGGGAGAGTGGGCGTGGGGCTCTCTGCTGCCTGCTGGCCGGCCGGCCGGCAGACCACACAAACAGCACCCTCACCTTCACGGGAGGCTGGCCACCCTGCTCCACGGCCTCATGGAGGTCCTCGTGAACCCGGTCCAGGAGCCACAACAGAAACTCCTGGGCGTCGTGCTGGGAGTTCCCCCGGTACTGCAGGGCGTTCTTCGACACAATGCTCTGGAGAGAGATTAAAAAAAAACCACCAACACAAACAGTGAGTGGTGAGTCCTGGCTGACGATAAAGCAAGCATTCATAATCCCAAACAGGAATCCAGCTCCCAAGGGTGTCAGGAGTTCTTTCCGGAAAGAGCAATGTAGAAGCAGGTGCTCAGAGTAAACCCACCCCCAGGAACACGCACCCCAGGAAGGCTGGAAGGTGCCACCCAGCAACCCCACCCTAGGAATATACAGCTACAGGACACCATCGGAACCACCACGTCACCTCAGGACACAGCCATTTTTCAGGGCTTTTTATGAGCTTTTTTAAGGTAACTTGATCATCTTAAAAACGAGAATTGTTAGAAATAGCACATCATTGCTCAGTACACCTGAAACTAATAAAACGTTATGGGTCAAATTTTAATGCATGTCTCAATAAAAAATAAAAAAGAAGAAATGGTTAAATAAGTCAGGTAGCACTGGATTATAAGCCAAAGCATAAAACGAGCATACGTCACATAAATGAATCCGTACATGGAAGAAACAAATATCCCTTACAGAAGAACTCCAGGTGACTGGCGTCACTAACGGCCCTGCAGGGGCTGGACCTGGGCCCCCACCCTGAGCAGGCGATGACGGTGACTGCTCTCAAAGACTCGAGTGTGGACGGGGGCGGCCAGGGAAGGCTGCAGGTGTGCTGAGCCAAGGCCACGGGCTCTGCAGCACGCAGTCCGGCTCCATCTCCGTCCCCCTCTGAGGGGGTGTGAGGTCTGGACCAACCCTCCTCCAGATGGAGGGGACGATGACAACACCGTGTGACCACTTCGTGCGTCGGCTTGGTGAGATGCATGCAAGACGTCTCCCGTGTAAAGGATGCATACGCTAGTGCTCACAGGTTAACTCCGAGTAGCGTCTTTGGAAGCAGGGATGGAGGAGGGACGCCACTGCCCACACAGGACAGCCGGGGGACAAACGACACCAGGAGGCGAGAGACAGCGAGGACGGGCCGACGTGACGGCCATGGGGTGGAAACGGGAGGGCCAGCCTCAGAGCTCCGGAACTGAGGCAGGCAGATCAACGCAGCGTGTGACCTGATGCGTGCGGAAACTGCGGAGGGAGGCGTGCCTGTCACCCGGGCGTCTCATCTGGGTGACAGGCACCTGCTGGTGCCCTCCGTGAAGACAAGGAGAGAGAAGGAAGAAGTCTGAGAAAGTAAAGTCCCTTTCGAATCCATTCCCCCTGAAGCTCTGTGGACCTCCAGGAGCATCGAGTCAGCACGTAGAAATACAGGTCTGGGCTCCACGGGAGCGTCTGTGCGAAGGACAAGGACTCAACAGGTAAGTGGCAGCTGAAACCATGAGCACGTCTGAGGTCACCCAGATGTAATCGTGAGATGAAGCCAGAGAACAGAACCCAAGGACAGCTATATTTAGGGGGCCCTCCAAGGAAAGGCCATCAGAAATTGTGGCAAGAAAATCAGGAGAATGAAGTCCCGAGAGTCAAGAGGATGCTGAGAGTGATCAATAGTGTTCAAAGTTGAAGGACGATAAAGCCAGCCAGAGAAATAAAAACTGTCCACTGTACCTTTGCCATTAAGATAATGAGAACTGCCCTGGCCAGCTGGCTCAGGGGTAGAGCATCAGCCTGGTGTGTGGAAGTCCCGGGTTCAATTCCCGGTCAGGGCACACAGGAGAAGCACCCATCTGCTTCTCCACCCTTCCTCCTTCCCTCTCTCTCTCTCTCTCTCTCTTTCTCCCTCTCCGGCAGCCATGGCTTATTCAAGCACTGAGGATGGCTCCATGGCCTCTGCCTCAGGTGCTAAGAAGAGCTTGGTTGCTGAGCAACAGAGCAACAGCACCAGCTGGGCAGAGCATTGCCCCCTAGTGGGCATGCCGGGTGGATCCAGTCAGGGTGTATGTGGGAGTCTGTGTCTCTGCCTCCCGGCTTCTCACTTAATGAAAAAATGGAGGTAGGAGAGACAGAAGAGGAGGTAAGGACAGTGAAGGGTTCAGAGAAGTCAGACAGGAAGGCAGGAAATGGTTTCACAGTGCTGGGCACGGCACGGGCAGGAACAGGTGCACCAGCACACAGCCGGGGCACACAGCTGGCCAGGGGCAGAGCAGCCCGTGCCCAGGACCCTCCCTCACTTATTTGCCATGGAGGGGATGGGTCCTCAGCATCTGCAGCCTGCAGACAAGCTAGCTGAGCTCAGACGCTCCACGGGGTGTCCGAGCAGATGTGTGCCAGACAGCGTCTGCCCAGCTTCAGGGCGGAGACAGGCTGCTCTCCACCGGCTTGCTGTCCACCTGATGCATGCCTCCTGCTGCCTCCGGCTCAGCTCCTCAGGCACTGACCCGCCCATCGCCGATCCCGGCCCGGTGCTAAAGCCACTCAACAGGATTTTTTCCGGGCATGATTCAACAAGCGACAGGGAGTTCTGTCCACAGGCCTCTCAACCGGGGCAGAAACGGCTCTGGATCCACCTCGCCCTCGGCCACCACAGCAGAGACCGAAGGAAAGCTCGCAGACCTCACCAGACGCTGCACAGACACAGGGCTCCTCCTTCCGCCCCTTCCCAAGGGCAACGGCTTTCTGCTGTGGACGCCCAGGGGACAACTGGTTTCCCTCCAGCCCCAGGCCAAACAAAGCACAGGATAACCTATGGCCTAATTCACGGTAACTCCAATAGAAGGGTCCCTGTATCCAAGTTCTGACGAGCCAAACTCCGGAACTAAGCTCACGTGGGTAGCAGGGGCCATCCGCCCTGCTGCTACACTAACTCTGGACAGGACACAAACTGGTGTGCACAGGACTTGGTGGCAGAAAGCCATTGCTTGGAACATCAGACTAGGCAAGAGCATGTATCTTAAAAGAAAACACTGTCGCCCTGGCCAGTGGTGCAGTGGAGAGAGCGTAAGTCCTGGAGTGCCGAGGTCGGCGGCTCGAACCCCGCTGAGGGCACATGCGAGAAGCAATCAGGGGGCACGTGCGAGAAGCAATCAGTGGGCACAGCTAAGCAGAGAGGCTGACGGATGCTTCTCTCCGCCTTCCACCCCCCTTCTCTCTCTCAAACAACAACAACAACAACACTGCCATAAAAGGGTTGAGAAAGGGTTACTGCCCTCAAGAAGTTCTGACTCCGGGAAGATGTGTGGTCCAGAGCAGTGGAGCCGGCATAAAAGGACGGCATATATATTAAAAGGGAGTCGTGACAAGTGGTTCCGCAGGATGAACAAGGAGCTCGACTTCCCCCGACAGATCACAGCTACACAGGCAGGAAACACAGCAGCGGGAAGACCCCCGAGGCTGCGCGCGGGGCTGGGAGTCACCACGAAAAAGACTGGATTCTGAACACCCGAGTTCAAGTCTCCTTCCCACCACTTTCTGTGTCCCTCCTCTGAGCCTGTTATCTTTTCTGCAAAAAAAAAAACACAAGATTTTTCTAAAAAGATGATTGTGGGGCTTCAGAGATAACAGAAAAGCATTTAATAAATTCTTCAACTCGATCCGGCTGCTGTTGTGCAACTGTCACACATCCAGAGTGAAGAAAGGAGTTACCCGGTGGCACTACAGAATCCTGGAAAACCCCAATGATGACGAGAGAGAAAACGGGAACAATATTAAGGCCGTTGTGTCTCCTGACCCTTGGCTGCACATACATTGGAATCATCGGGGACGTTTTTTTCTTTTTAACAAGAAAAATCCTGTCCTGGTGGCAGAGCCGGTCTAGGACGGGATCTGATCATCGCTAATCTTGTTCCAACTCTGATTCTTCTTTGTCAACAATTCTAATTCTAAGGTGAAGCCAAGACTGGGAGAGAACACAGCCGCACGGGAAGAGCTCTTGGGTTTCACTTCCAAAGGCAGCGACACACACAGGAGGCTCTCTGCCATCCCTATTACACTGTATTTAATCCGTCTTCGAGAACCGTAACCTCCCATCTGCCTCCACCACCAGACAGGGGCCGGGAATACTGCCTATTTCACTCAATCGTACCCGCCCCCCCCCCCCAGCAATACAGTTCTCGCCACAAACAGTTAGCAGTAAGCTCCTATTTGAGTGCTTGTGTCAGGCAAGATGCAAATTGTTCACAGGTGTTATTTCCCATAAACTCAACCTCTCAAAAAGTCCCTCTGCTGTAGGTATCATTATTATTACTATCTGCAGATAAAAACTGTAATAATTCCAGCTGAGAGAGGTGAATTAACCTGTCCAAAGTTACAATGACTTTTCAACCTCATCTTATTGAAACGCCTGGAAGACCATGTTGTCAATGATCCCTCTTTGACAAGTGAGATCCTCCCCGTATATATACAACTCGGGGTCACACAGACGTGAGGTACAGACATCACATGTGCAGGAGACTGAGCTACAGCTGCCTCAACCCCGAGGTGTCTGGGAGTTGATGTGCTTTAAAAAAAAAGAATCCTTGTTAATCATCAGTGTTTGTTTTGTTGTCATTCGCATTTTTCCCTCGGACTGAAATATGGCCTAGAAACAAAAATGCAGTTTTATCTCGTTGAGATGTTGTTATCTAAGGAATGAGGAGTGGGATATGCCAGGAGATCAAGCTGCAGCTCGTGCAGAAGGCTGTCTGGCCGGAGTGGCCCGGATTGCGACAGAGCTGACGGGAGAGGCAAGTAGCTCTCCTGCCTCTGGAGAGCTCCATCTGCCCTCTCAGCAGGCAGCCCCCAGGGGAGACTGCACAGCCAGAGGCTCACTCGGCTGGTGGGGATGCGGGCTGCCCTGCACCCCTCCTCACTCCCCACGTGACCAGGCAGGCCGGCTCCGGGTTTCAAGTCAGCGTGGGTCACCAGTGTGTTTAAGCAGCCCAGTGGTTTTCAACTGCCGGCCCGCAGACCGGTGCCGGTCCAGAACAGTGGAGCACCCTGACTCTGGAGCCTCTGCACAACACCAGGGTGGTTCACTCTTCTGCAGACCATCACCAGTGATGGAAAGCCACTGGTTTTGGCCCTGGCCGGTTGGCTCAATGGTAGAGCATTGGCCTGGGGCATGGATGTCCAAGGTTCAATTCCCGGCCAGGGCACACAGGAGAAGCGCCCATCTGCTTCTCCACCCCTCCCCCTCTCCTTCCTCTCTGTCTCTCTCTTCCCCTCCTGCAGCCAAGGCTCCATTGGAGCAAAGTTGGCCCGGGCGCTGGGGATGGCTCCATGGCCTCCGCCTCAGGCACTAAAATAGCTTGGTTGCCAAACAACACAGCAACAGCCCTAGATGGGCAGAGCATCACGAGGTAAGGGGCTTGCCGGGTGGATCCCAGTTGGGGCTCAAGCAGGAGTCTGTCTCCCTGCCTCTCCGATTCTCACTTAAGGAGAAAGAAAAAAAAAATAGATGCCCTGACCATTTGGCTCAGTGGTAGAGCATCAGCCCAGTGTGTGGAAGTCCCTGGTCAGAGCACACAGGAGAAGCACCCATCTGCTTCTCCACCCCCCTCACTGTGTATTAGCTTTGTATCTCCCCTCCTCTCACTTGGAAAAAGAAAAAAAAAGAATATCCACTTTAATATTGTACTCACGATAAAATTCAAGAACAAGCAAAATGAATCAAGCAACAGCCAGAGTGGTCACCTTCTGGGGGTGGGGGCAGGTGGAGTTTGGGAGGGGGCCAAGGGGGAAGCTTCCGGAGGCAGGTGAGGCCCCATTTCTCAGCTGGGTTGACGCACTATCACTTTAGAATAATTCATCAAGCTTACATCGCTCAAGTATGAATGTTTCTGTATGTAACCGTCCTTCATTTAAAAATTCTTTAAAAAAATTAGTTGACCTCAAAGAGGAAAACCACTGAAGTTTCTTCACTGAGCCTGACCCTCCAGCCGAGGTTTATTTAGTCTGTGGAGCCCTGATTCCGTTTCCCTGGTTATGGAACTGAAAGCTGCCCGGGGCTGCCCGGCAGAGGAGCAGAGGCGGCTGGCGCAGCCCCTGGGACGGAGGAGAACCCGGGGGACCGGCCGTGAGGGAAGAGGCCGGGAGCGAGAGGCAGCCCCGTGAGGAGCAACAGCCCGGCCAGCTGGACCGGCTCCTCCCAGAAACGGCCCTAGGACAGGCCGAGGGCATGTCATCACCAGGGAGGCAGGGAGCGTGCCTGCTGAACTCCGAGCATGGGGTCCACACACTTGCAGAAGGGAGGGCGCAGTGGACAGGGCCAGCCGCCCTCCGCCTCCTCCCAAAGCCCTGCGGGCTGACCGTCTGCAGCCCGGGGGGAGAAGTGGCGATGTCACCATGTGGGAAGGGATAGGGAGCAGTCACAGCAGTCTGATGCCACCTGGGGTCACACAGAGCCTCTGGGGCGCAGGACCCAGAGGTCCCCAGCCCGGCCGCCCCCCTTCCGCCCGCGCACAGGATAAAAAGCTGCCGCTGCTCTTCCCCCCCCCCCCCCCCCCCCCCCCCCCGTCACTACAGAGCCCTGAAGTCACCAACTGGGAGCACCGGCCCCTGGGCTGCTCTGAAAAGCCCCGTGGTCCCCTTAGCTGTCCTATCCTGGCTCCAGATCGTGTCCACGGAGTCAGAGCCAGTGCACAGGAGACACGGGGACAGGGCAGCCGATTCAAATGACAGGAAACAGCAGCAAAGTCGGGTGGGAAGCCCCTCCACACAGACGGCTGCCCCATCTGTGGGCTTCCTGTCACTGGTCCAGATGAGCCCAGAAACTGAGCGTAAGGATCCAGATTTGCTCATTAGAGCAAATGAGCAATAACTTGATGTCTAATGAAACCTAACAGTGTTTTAACTGGGGCTGGTTTTTCTTTTTTCTGGAAAAGCTGAGATGCCAAGCTAGGAAATTTAGGCCACGTTGTATACAAAAGAAAAAGTCATGGTTTTTGTTCTGTTTTTGTTTTTGAGAAGAGAAGGAATGTGACTTTAGGTACTCTGTAAGATCACCTGGCAACAACACAGCCTGTGGACTGGGAGACGGAGCCTCGAGGCGGGACGGGTGCTCGTGTGGCCCGACGCAGGGCGAGCGGCCTGGACACTGACGACAGGCGGTGTTTACACCAGCCCCTCACCCCCACCTTCCCTGCAATCTTCTTCATGGCCGCGTGAGGCTGGCGCTCTGGCCCTAATGCTTCCTGGGATGGAATGCCGACCTCCTGGTTCTAAACACGGAACCACACCGGGCAGTGGCGCAGTGGATAGAGCGTAGGACTGGGATGCAGAGGACCCAGGTTCGAGACCCCGAGGTCGCCAGCTTGAGCGTGGGCTCATCTGGCTTGAGCAAGGGGTTAACTCAGTCTGCTGAAGGCCTGCGGTCAAGGCACATATGACGGAGCAATCAATGAACAACTAAAGTGTCGCAACGAGAAGCTGATGATTGATGCTTCTCATCTCTCTCCATTCCTGTCTGTCTGTCCCTGTCTATCCCTCTCTCTGATTCTGTCTCTATACATAAATAAATAAATAAATAAATAAAAATAATAAACATGGAATCACAACGCCCTTCGCAGGCCGCTGCAAAGACCAGGGAAAACTGTCCACAAATGGACGTGGTAAGGAATCCGCTCCACACCCACGAGCGGCATCCTGGCGACTGTGGTTGTTCCTGTTTTTAAATCTCCCCTTCAATGACCTGTGGTGGCGCAGTGGACACATCTCCCCTTCAATGACCTGTGGTGGCACAGTGGACCAGTCTCCCCTTCAATGACCTGTGGTGGCACAGTGGACACATCTCCCCTTCAATGACCTGTGGTGGCACAGTGGACACATCTCCCCTTCAATGACCTGTGGTGGCGCAGTGGACACATCTCCCCTTCAATGACCTGTGGTGGCACAGTGGACACATCTCCCCTTCAATGACCTGTGGTGGTGCAGTGGACACATCTCCCCTTCAATGACCTGTGGTGGCACAGTGGACACATCTCCCCTTCAATGACCTGTGGTGGCGCAGTGGACACATCTCCCCTTCAATGACCTGTGGTGGCACAGTGGACACATCTCCCCTTCAATGACCTGTGGTGGCACAGTGGACACATCTCCCCTTCAATGACCTGTGGTGGCACAGTGGACACATCTCCCCTTCAATGACCTGTGGTGGCACAGTGGACACATCTCCCCTTCAATGACCTGTGGTGGCACAGTGGACACATCTCCCCTTCAATGACCTGTGGTGGCACAGTGGACACATCTCCCCTTCAATGACCTGTGGTGGCACAGTGGACACATCTCCCCTTCAATGACCTGTGGTGGCGCAGTGGACACATCTCCCCTTCAATGACCTGTGGTGGCACAGTGGACACATCTCCCCTTCAATGACCTGTGGTGGTGCAGTGGACACATCTCCCCTTCAATGACCTGTGGTGGCACAGTGGACACATCTCCCCTTCAATGACCTGTGGTGGTGCAGTGGACCAGTCTCCCCTTCGACGCGAGACAGCTCGCCTCGCTCTTCAAGACGACGAGACCGAGGGTAACAATCAGAGAACTGAGGACCCCGGTTGGTCACGAGCTACACAGGTTCCCGACAGCAGGAAGACCAGGTTTCCTGCCCGGTCCTGTCTGTGGGCACACTGTGTACTGCCTTCCACGTTCAACAACTGGGGGGAATGAAAGAAGCAACAGATGTTCGGTGACGGGCCAGTTCCTCTCGGAGCTGCCACTGTCTGGGACGCCAAACAATGATGTCCAAACAGAGAGCTCGCAGCCCGCCGGAAGACAAGAGGGGAGATGTGCCCTGTCGCGATGGGGCCGCTGTTTGTTCAACACAAAGGGTCACGTCAGGGGCAGCCAGGGGACCAGGCGTTCGCAGGGCCAACAAGAACGGATTTGAGGGAAAAAGCTACCGCGGACACAACTCGACATTATCCAGTGTTGAATGATCTCTTTTCCACGATGCCACATAAAAGGTTTGCTTGTGGAAACCATGAGATCATTGTTTTCCAGAGCCTTGGCTGTGGGAAACAGCTGTCAGGGAAGGATACAACAGCAGCCCCTCACGGGGACAAGTGTACAGGCAGGGACAGGAGAGGTCCATCAAACCACACACCACATGGGGCCGGGCTGAAGCACGGAGCCCCAGGGAGAGGGAGCCGGACCACGACTGGGTCAGGACAGCACCGCAGTCTCCAGTGTCTCTGAAGAGGTTCCTGCGTCCAGACCACCCGGACCAGCTAGCTCCTCTGCACACGAGACGTCACAGCCTGAACCCCTGCGCTTCCTGCTGTGGGAGAGACACCCGACAAACGTCAACCACAGTGCTCGTAGGGCTCTTACGCTCAGACACTAGGTGACCGGTCTGACACTGAAGGGGTTCCTGCGTCCAGACCACCCGGACCAGCTAGCTCCTCTGCACACGAGTCATCACAGCCTGAACCCCTGCGCCTCCTGCTGTGGGAGAGACACCCGACAAACGTCAACCACAGTGCTCGTAGGGCTCTTACGCTCAGATACTAGGTGACCGGTCTGACACTGAAGCGAACACGCCCACCCACCTCCGCACCTGCTTCAGAACCCGCCACTCTCCCTCCTCCTTTCAAATCAAAACCACGAGGGCCCACTTCACGCAGAGCCAAGGACAGCGCTGATAAACACACACCAGCAATCAGAAGCACGCAGACAAGAACAAGGGCTGACAGGACGTGGAGCAGCTGGGGACTTCGCGCCTTGCGGGTGGGGAGAGAAAACGGGGCAGTCACCGGGAAAAAAAACAGTTTGACAAAATCCTCCAAATGTTAAACACAGAAGTAGCACGTGGTCCAAAAGAACTAGGAACGGAGACCCAAGCAGACACCTGCCCGCCTGTGCTCCCACCATCGTTCTCCCAGTGGAAGAAACGCAGAGACCACCTCCAGAGTCGGGAGGACGTCACCAGGTGGTGCCGCCTCTTCAGCACCCCCAACCCTCCCGGCGCCCCCTTCGAGGGCTCTCCCGCCCCCAGTCAGCCGCGCTCTGTGTGCCGTCCACCGCAGCACCCACCCGAGGCCACTATTTCCTGACCGTCTGTCTTCCCCTGCAGATCCTGCATTCCTTACGGGCACGGACCTTCTCGCCCCATCCCCACATCCCCAGGGCCTCTGCAACACAAGCCCGAATCAATCATGTGCCCAGTAAATCTGTGCGCCTAATAAACCCGCACCCTGCCCACAAAGTACCAGCCGAGTTTGATTCTCAGCGGGCACAGATGTGCATTCGGGGTGCAGGGGGAGCCGGTAAGTCAGACCCTAAGGCACACCAGGTCTCAGGGCTCCGCCTTCCTGGTGCCCCCTACCTCTCCGACTGTCCGCTCTCTCTCCCCATGCCCTGGCCTTGGGCCTCTGACCTCCGCACTCATCCTCTCTACACAGCTGAATCTAAGTGGACACGGCTGGTCCTACTCACACTGTTTCCAATAGCCTGTGAAGACCCTGAGACAGCCACGGCCCCAGCCCGCACGCTCGGATCAGATGCAGGACCTTCTCTGCGCCTTGTGCTCCACAAACCACTGCTCTTCCCAGTGCTGTCTCTACCAGAGAGCCCCGTGCCCCCCATCCCCCCGTCCCCCGGGTCTGACACCCGCTGTCTCCTCAGCACTCCCTCTTTTGGATTCTCCTTCATTCCGTCCTGAGGTCCTCCAAACATCGCGTGGATTGCCTTCGCTTTTCCTCACATCAGCCCCTCTCCCTCATTCCTCTCTCCTCCACCTGATTCATCTTCCACTCACTATCAGACCCATCCTTCTACAGTATCTTTTTCATCCAATCAATGTCTGCACAGCTCCCGGGTCCTGACTGAGTCGCCTCAGACGGCAGGCTCAGGGCTAACGTGTGCTGCCACGGACCTTCAGAGCCACCATGTGCCTCCTCTCATCTCCATTTATTTCTCTCCAAATCAATGCTTCTCAACTAGCGGGAGTCTGTCCCCCAGGAGACGTTTGGAAGTTGTGGAGACGTTTTTGACCGTCATGCGTGGGCTGCAGAGAGGAGTCCTATCGGCATCTAGTGGGTAGAGGACAGGAACGCCGCTCAACATTCCGCAACGCCAGGCCAGGCCCTGACGGTCCAGAATCCTCCAGCCAGTGACGCCTAAACGTCAGCAGTGCGAAGGCCAGGACTGCTGCCCCAAACCAAGTGTCCTCGGCCGACAGCCCAGCCGCTGCCATGATCACGCACCACCTCATCCCTTTGCTCAGAACATTTCCTCACGGCTGGAGACAACATCCCTCTTCTAAACTATTCCGGAGATCTATTTATCATCAAATCCTACACGAAGCTGTACTGAACACCACCCAGAGCAGTGCTTCTCAACATCAGGGTGGTTAACTCTTTCTCGACCGGCACGAGATTTCTGGCGGTTGAAAAACACTGCCCTAGAGGCTAGAGACTTCCTGCGCGCGCTCTCTCTCTCTCTCTCTCTCTCCACTGTCAGTCTTCTGAACTCCAGCTCCACTACCCAGCTGCCCACCAGCCACCTCACGAGCACCCTATTACCATGTCCAGAAACGGCTCCTCAACTGAGCACCGGTCACCAGGCCGCAGCTCAGAACAAACACCTGGCCATCATTCCGGCCGCACCCTTCTGCCTCAGCACCCCGCCCCCAGGATCAATCCGCTAGCCACGTCCTGTGGACTCCACCTGCAGCTGTATCTCACGTCCACCCCCACTTTTACCGACTCGACCACAGACGACCCCACCCGGTCTTCCTGCCTCTGTTCTCTCTGCTGGTCAGCATGGAGTGACCGCTCCATACTCCGATGAGATCAGAACAGAGCTCCGCCCAGGTCCTGCAGCCGCTGCCCACTGCCCGCAGGGTAGACTGACTCTACACGCCCTGCTGCGCCCACAGGGCCCTGTGTGACCCAGCCGCTGCCCACTGCCCGCAGGGTAGACTGACTCTACACGCCCTGCTGCGCCCACGGGGCCCTGTGTGACCCAGCCTCTGCCCACCTGCCCAGGTCTTCCCAGCCGCACCTGTCCTCCACTCCCCCCCAGCGTTCCGGGGAAGGGACAGGGAAACAGGTCACTGGATGTGCACAGGCAGAGCCCCCTGTGGAGGAGGAGCCTCCGTGGAAATCACGTGGACCCGTCTGTCTACGCACTTAACTGGCCAGAAAGACGGGTCTGAAGGAAGGCCTCGGAGCGCCCAGGCCCAAGCAGCAGCAGCAGCAGCAGCGCACGCAGGAGGCCGCCCCGGCCGACCTCAGGCATGCACAGTTCAACCCGCGACCCCAGAGAGAAGCCTGCTACCCACAGTCTCGGCTCGTCCGCCTGCCGGTGCACATGTGCAGTTTCACGCGGAGACCGGCCCGGCAGCGCTGTCCTAACGAGGCAGCCACAGTCGCAGGACTTGGTGTGAGTGTCAGCAACACAGAGGGAGGACGCGAACGACCGAATCCCGTCCTGCTGCCTCGGCCTCCAGCCAGCAGGTGGACCTCAGTGACCTTAGCCAGAGAGGCCGGGGACTGCTCAAATCCACCAGGCTCCTCCCAGGTTGAAAATGTGATGGTTCTGTCACCTCACTTCTCATCCAGAGGGCTGCAGCTGCACGAAGACTCAAGTGACAGCATTTGATAAAACAGGAAACTGACCAGGAAGAGACCTTCATTCGTTCCTTCCTTCCTCCCTCCCTCCCTCCCCCCTTCCTCCCTTCCTCTTTACCTTCCTTTCTTTCTTTTTTTCTTCTTTCCTTCCTGCCTCCCTATTTCTTTTTTTCTTTCTTTCTTTCTTTCTCTTTCTTTTTTTTAAAAACGAGAGGAGGGGAGATAGAGAGAAACTCCCACATGCATCCTGACTAAGATCCACCCAGCAACCCCCATCTGGAGCTGATGCTTGAATCAACCAAGCTATTTTTAGTGCCTGAGGCTGACACACGGACCAAGCAAGCCACTGGCTGTGGGAGGGGAAGAGGGAGAGAACGAGGAGAGAGTGGAGGGAGAGAAGCAGACAGTCGCTTCTCTTGTGTAGCCTTGACCAGGAATCGAACCAGTGATGTCCATATGCTGGGCTGGTGCGCTATCCATTGAGCCAACCAGCCAGGACCCATACTTTCTATTTTATACTCTGTTACAAATCTAAATGTGACCTACACAAAGTCTTTTTTTTCCTATTTCTTCTAATGAATTCAAGGGACACCCTGAACTCAGAATATGTCTTGGGAGTCACTGTAAAATATCAACACAGGTTCAGACAAACCAGAAAAACGTCTCTCCAAGGCCTGCGGCCTGAACCCATGAGACAGCGAGGTGTGACAATGCGTCCGCGTCCGCCCGTCTGCCGCTGCTCATCTGCACGCTCAGGCCTCTGCAACCTGAAACGCTCATTCATAAATAAGCACCCACGGCACCAAGGGAGAACACCATGGGGGAGAAATCTGCTCACCAACTCTTTCCTTTTGTTTTACTGCAAATCTGGATGGAGTTCCCACAGTTCTTTTATCAGGAGATCACTATGTTCTGGTTGTTCTCTGAGAGCAGGGTTTGAGAACGGCTGCTATAAAAGTAACTTACCTTTCTTACTTGAAAGATAACCACCTATCTTTCTTTTATAGCAAAGGGGCATTGAAGGTATCTCTAAGAACACAGAGGCCCTGGCCGGTTTGCTCAGTGGTGTTGTCCGAGCATGTGGCTGTTCTGGATTTGATTCCCGGTTGGGGCACACAGGAGAAGCGACCATCTGTTCTCCACCCCTCCTCCCCTTGCTTCTCTCTTTCTCTCTCTCTCTCTCCTCCCCTCCTGAAGCCATGGCTCAATTGGAGCAAAGTGGCCCTGGGCACTGAGGATGGCTCCATGGCCTCCGTCTCAGGTGCTAAGAAGAGCTCAGTTGCTGAGCAACAAAGCAACACCCCAGATGGGCAGAGCATCGCCCCCTGGTGGGCATGCTGGGTGGATTCTGGTAGCAGCACATGCAGGAATCTGTCTCTCTGCCTCCCCTCCTCTCACTGAATAAAACAAACAAACAAACAAAAAACAACAACACAAAACCACGGAGCATCCATGCCAGCATCCTATTATAACTCTGACGACCAAAGTATGTCTTCAGACATCACCAAATATCCCCCCCCCGGGGGGGGGCAGGCAAAAGCAGCCTGGTGGAGAAGAGAACAATGCCTGCGGGAGAGAGAAAAGGGTCTGGGTGGCAGAGAGAGGGGTTTCTTGAAGCACACCCAGGGTGGGCCGGTCAACCATTGTCCTTCCGGGAAGTGAAGACCCAGCCTCAACCATCACCATCTCACTCTCCCAAAACCCAAGATCCATTTCCCTGGCCAGCTTCTAATGCTCCACTCAGTGTGGTTAGAAGGCAGGAGAGAATTCTAACTGGAAAACGCACAGAGAGAACCATTAGTAACCTGAGGAAGTCTGAGGAGGGTAAAAGCAGAGACAGAGGAAGTGCTTTCCGAGACCTCAGAGACAAACTGTCTTTAAGACGGCAAATTGGTTTTAACTCCTCTGCCAACTCCCATCAGCTGCCGCGGCTGCCAGGAGCCCAGAGCTGCCCAGGACTCTGAGGCCACGTGTGAGTGAGCTCAGAGAAGACGGGTACCGATCCTGCTGTCTACCACAACCAGGCCTGGGGGCAGGTGCCCTTCACACCCACCTCCTGGGTGCTCAACGTTTCTCATGCTTAAAATCACTGCCATAAAATTCGGCTATAACAAAATATTCCGGAAGGCCACTATGCTCACTACTATACCACCAACGCTGTAATCAAGTATTTGGGGGGAAAAAATTATCTTTGGTAATCCACCAGGCTTACTGAATTGGGGGATGGTGGGTGAGTGGGGGGAGGGTTCAAATCTGATCCCATCCCTCTCCTGCTGAAAAGCCACCTCTGGATTCTTCTCATAGATCTAGAGGATCAATTCCCAGCCAGCACAGCCCGCAGAGCCCTTCACAATCCGCTTGTGCCACGCCTCCTCCCCAGACCTCCCGCCCCCTCTCCACGGCGTCACTAGTCACAGCCTCACCTACGTGCTTGTTAGAAAGGGGCCCCCACGCCCCACTCATCTCCACCAGATACACATCTGTGTTGGAACAGAAGTCCCGGTGAACAACAGGCACACTGTAGCGTGGAACAGTGTCCTGGGGAAGTCACCAGGTTCCAGCGACGCGGGTCCTCACTGGCAGAACAGCGTCTTCCCCAAGCGGAAGGGCCTGGCACACGATAGGCGAGCCCTTTGGTGGGCGGGGGCCGCCTCTGACACAGGCCCCTCCTCTCGCATCTCTTCTGCGCAGGCAGGAGAGCCCCGTGTCCGCGGACAGCCTCTACGCCGGCAGGGGTGCCAGTGACACGGTCAGAGCCCACGAGACGTCAGCAGAGCCTGCTTGCTGAGGGCGCTTCTGGGGGAACTTTTATTTCCCTAAGAACTTCCTGCCTTGACTAGCTGGGATGCCACGAGGTGACAAACATTAAGGACAATAAAGCCAAGAACAGCTAAGGACAAGAGAGCAGAAACCAGAAATGGCGCAGGTCCTTGAAGGACCCATCAAGCCGCTGTGCCACCTGAGAGCCACCTGTGTCTCAGGGGACCATCATCAATTCTTGTGCTCAACACATTCCTAACAACTGGCTGGGCCAACCTTCAATAAATGGGAGGTGAATGGATGAACAGAGTGAAATCTTCCAAGATTCCAAAAACGACATTAAAAAAAAAAAATAGGACCACTAAGAATCTGCTCAACTTGACCAAAGCGTGACGATAAAATGAGGCTCTCCGTTTCTAGAGTTATTGACCCGCTTCTGTTCACAGCTCTTTAAGGGGATAAAAGAATAAACACCATCTCTTAAAAAGCAAGGGCAAGGTTCTCATACCCAAATGCTGCAGAAAATTGATTTTCACATTTGGAAAAGAGGAGAAAATGAACCTTAAAAACACTGGGCACTGACCTTGGAGAGTGTGTAATTGCTGGGGTTACTCACAGGCAACAATATAGAAGCCAAAGACAAGAAAGAAAAAGCCACCCAGCCTCCAGTCGCTGCTGGTTGGGTGCCACCCTCCCTGCTTTCTGGGACCTCTGACCTGGACCCTCACTCCTCCCAGTCCCCACCCACTCAGGTATGTCCACTCGGGTTTCCAAGGTCAGAGAGCAACCATGTTTTCCCTTTGAACAATACAGAGTAGACGATAGATAACTATAAATAAAATAACACAGGAGTACACTGTATTAAAAGGAGGGGGGGTCCCCTGGGCAGTGCCATCCTCAGCAAGAAGGGAAGTCCTCAACCAGGTGCTGACTCCTCAGACAGGCTACCATTTTCTATTTTCATCAAGTCACTTACTTTTACTTACACAAGTGGGTTTTTGAAAGAAAACTGCACAGCAGCCCTGAAAAAGCCAGTACATCACTGGCCATAAATACAAGAAATGTAAAAATAAGCCCAAGGGAAACATAACCTTATTAAATCTCAGCTTCGCTGCCGACGAAAGCCTCTAAACCGGAGGCTTCTTCTCTCTTTGTCTTAAAAAAAAAACGTGGGGAGCTACGAAGCAGTGTTCAAGTCAGGCTACACCGAGCTGAGACTCTGTCCTGACCCATGTTCAGGACAAAAAGAGAACAAAAAAAGGGAATTAACTTTCTCACTGGGAGGTTTCATTCTATTTAATTCTATTTTTCTCCATTTCCCACCTAAAAGTAACCCTCGTACAACCTCACACCATCCTCCCGTTTGGCTGGCAGGAAGAGCCCATTTCCTCAGCGCAGCCTAGATGGTCCCACAACAGCTGGCTCCGCCCTCAGCTCCAACCCACTCAGGACAGAGACCCGAGGGCCTTATCTAGCCCACCGCCTGTAGCTGTATGGCTTGTGTGAATGAGTATGTATAATAAATCTGATGACAGGAAACACTAACTTTGAGCTGCAATTAAGCTCAAATGTTATCCCCTCCAAAAAAAAATCCCATTCTTCTCCTTAGTAGACCTGTGTTACAAAATATTATACTCAATTATCATTGCATTTTTATTTTAGTCAGTAAAAAAAAAAAACCTGTGAGTCCCTGGCTGGGTAGCTCAGCTGGTTAGAGCATCGTTGGGTACATCAAGGTTCAGGTTCAATTCCCTGATCAAGGCTCATACAAGAATCCACCAATCAATGAATGAATAAGTGGAACAGCAAATCCATGCTTCTCTCTCTGTGTATCCCTTCCTCTCTCTACAATCAGTAGGCAAACTTTTTAAAAGGGTGTGGACATGTGTCTTTTCTTGTTATACAGGTACCTACATAATAGCCTCAATTCTGCATCTTGACCAGCAAAGCCCAAAATACTCACTGAGGTCCTTCACAGACCCCACTGCTCCACCAGGGACCCCTTTCCTTACTCCTGGGAAGCACTTCCCCAACCTCCTCAAGGAGGGGTCTCCAGATACCTCACGTCTCAGTTCCAAAGTCACCCCCTCCCCAGCGGAAGTGATCTAGCAGAACACGGATGGTGTCACCAGGTTTCCTTCCTTCAAACCACCAACAGTCCCCGTGAACTTACTCAAGTCTTTAACAACAGAAATAACCAGAGCAGCAAACGCCCATGGGCCTGCGGACGTGCAAGCTTTGTCCATGGGAGACTGAACCTCTCAAAAGTGCCAATCTCTAAGGCAAAAGGGGTCAAAAAACGGGTAGCATCAAAGCGTCTGATGGGACAAACAGACTCGTCTGCAGCTCACAGATCGCTTTAGGAGATCCGTACCAGAGAAAACCAGCACACACAGCGAGAGAAAGGTGGTGGTGCAACTCGCCCCAGGTCACACTACTAGTCGAAGGTGACAAAACCACTATCTGAACTGAACCCCCCCACACACACACACACACACAAACACGGAGAGTGCAAGTTCCACGCAGGCAGAGGAACTTGTTCCTGGTCGTGTCCCATCACAGCGCCTGGCACGTGGCGTGCTCTTCCTATATACAAGAGGGGTGGATGAGTCAATTGATGGATCGATCCCTGGGAGCCAGGGGTACCTGCCCAGCTACACGTTGCACAAACCAGCAGCCCCTGAGCCACACGAAGGCAGAAGAGGAGGCAGGCAGCCAGTGCCCGGTGGGGACAGCAGGTGCAGGTGCGGGGACGTGGATGCCCGGGTGCAGGTGCGGGGCCCCGGGTGCGGGTTGGGGGCCCCAGGTGCAGGTGCGGGTGCGGGTGCAGGTGCGGGTGCGGGTGCAGGGCCCCAGGTGCAGGTGCGGGTGCGGGTGCAGGGCCCCGGGTGCAGGTGCAGGGCCCCGGGTGCAGGTGCGGGTGCGGGTGCGGGGCCCCATCCCCGCGGCGGCGGCGGGGCGCCCACCTTGAAGTCGCGGCTGTGCTGCGGGGTGTACTCCAGCGTCCAGAGCGCGCGCACCAGGTGCGCCAGCTGCTCCGTGACCTCGCCAGCGGCGCGGCCGGCGTGCGGCTCGGCCTCGGGTTCGGGCTCCGGGTCGGGCTCGGGCCGGCCGGCGCGGTACTGGCCGAGCGCCAGGTACTCGGCGAAGAGCTCGGTGTTGCTGAGACACTGCAGCGTGGCGTTCATGAAGCACGTGTTGCCGTGGTTCCGGAGCCCCGCCACGCCGGGCACCCCGGGCACCGGCTCGCAGGCGGGCGGCGCGGGCGCGGAGGGCGCGGCGGGCGCGGGCGGCGGGCAGGGCGGCGGCGCGGGCGGCGCGGGCGGGAAGCAGGCGCGGAGGCCGCCGCGGTCGGGGCTGCCGCCCTCGGAGCTCAGGTGCGAGAGCGTGGACAGCGTCTTGAGGACGCGGCTCATGAAGCTGCCCACGGAGCGCGCGGACGAGGCGGGCGCCGCCGAGGGCGAGGCCGAGGCCGAGGCCGAGGCCGCCCCGGGGCCCCCGCCGCCAGCGCCGCCGCCGCCCTGCCCGCCGCCCGCGCGGCCGCTCCGGAACAGCCGCTTGCTGAAGGAGCGCTTCTCCTTCCCGCCCGCCGCCGCCGGCCCGGGCGCGGGCGCCGTTACCTTGGACATGGCGGCGGCCGCTCACGCTCATCCCCGCGCCAGCCCTCCGGGCCCGCGGCCCCGCCACGGCCGCCGCCCTGCCCGCCGCATCCCACCGAGCCGGGGGCCCAGCGCCCCGTCCGCCTCCGAGCGCCGCCGAGCCAGCCAGCCAGCCAGCCGGGGAGCGGGGCGGGCGCGCGCCGTCTGCCCAGCTGGGCCGCTCACGTGACCCGCCGCCGCCGCCGCCGCGCCCGACCGGCGCCGAAGCCGCCGCGCCCGCCATGTTGACTGTGGGCAGGAAGTCGCCTGCCCCCGCCGGCCGCGATGAGCGCTAGCCGCTCCCGGCGCGGTCCTGCCGCGTGAAGCCCCAGAGACGCCATGTCTAGTGTGGGCGCGATCCGGGCACGTGAAGCCTGAGGGACGCCATGTCTAGTGTGGGCACGGTCCTGGCGCGGAGGGCAGCGCCGGGCGGGTGCAGGCTGGTGCACGCCCAGGGCTGGGTCTCTGTCTGCACTGGTCCCGACGGCGGAGGCCTGGGAAGGGCGGCACTCGGGATGCCGCCCCTAACCACACCCTGGAAGAGGTGATGGACGTGACCCTGGCCTGCCCTGAGCAAGCCAGCCCCGCCCTGCTCCCCGATGCTCCCCCCCTCCCGTCCACCTGGCGTGCCCACCCCAAAACGCCCCCAGGGGAGCCTGGCACCGTCCCGGCCGCCTCGTCTTCTACGCGATGCATCGGGGTAGCAAGTGAAACCGTAGCATCAGAATGACCTTCCGTTTCAAGACCAGCCTTTAAAATCCCGCTCAAGTCAACCACCATTCATTTAAAAAAAAAAAAAAAAAAAAAAAAAAAAGATCCTGCTATGTGCCAGGGCGCTGGGGGTGCAACCAAGTGTGGAGCCCGCGCCGTTTCTGCCCGCCCTCTTTGCAGCTTACATTCGGAGCGGATGCTGCCAACAGCTTCCGAGTTCCCAGCATTGTGCTGAACGTTACACTGTCTCCTATCACCTTCAATGCAGTGCCTTCCAAGTTGGCACAGCTCACCCACTTCAAGCCCAACTTTGTTTCAAAGCCCCTAGACTGGACCACTCAACGAAAGGTCACAGACCCACAAGTATCACAGGGGCCAAGATAAGCCATAGCAATGAGTGAAGAATCCTGGCGTTTTCCATCATCGTATTGACCTATGAATACTTCAAGTGACTGGGTTCTCAGCGTTGGGGAGAATATCGGAAATGGGGGTGGGGGGCACTATGGCAATCTGCAAATAAACGTCAACGAGGGTGGCTGCCACTCAGCTCCAGCCAGTGGAAGTGACAGCTCAGATCATCTGATTTTTTTTTTTTTTTTAAAGAAAAGGTGGAAATCCTATTTTTAAATGTTGGTTCAATTAAAAAAGAAAAAAATAGAGCAAGGGAAAAAAATACATTTTGGGGCTGCCTTCAGCCCTAAATCCACTGATTCTTAACCTCCTCGCTCCTTCCCTTTGTCTGAGAAGGTTACTGCAGAAGGATGAAATCAGGGAAGGGCTCTCTCCTCCCCTTTTTAGAACATAAATCCCACCTGACACCATACTTCAAAGTAATTGGCTTTTGCCTCTGACCTCCTATCCCACCGTGAGTGGGACCCTTCTGGTGACACCCCTAGGGTGCTTTGCACTGGCCCCCAAATCACACCCAGCCTCTCCTCCCAGTCAAAACATCCGTTCCTCTCCGCGTGTGGAACTCGTCCGGCCATCAAGAAGATAGCAACCTGATCATGCATGCTGAAGTATAAATGCCAGGGTCCGTGACCTTGACAGACATGTTTGAGTTTCTTTGAAAGTGAAAATGGGGGGGGGGGGGGGACATAAAGAGGTAATCGCTTCTGGTGACATTTCAAGCAGTTTGACAACATTTTATTACCATATCCAGCCATTATGTGAACAAAGTCTGTTTGCTTGCTGTGTTTCCGAGGTGGCGAAGGTCTTAGGTGCCAAGCCCACTTGGAAGTTAGCTCCCAAGGTTACCTTCCTTACACGGCTGGTGTCATTGTGCTGCACGTCTCCGTTTGGGGACTCGGATGAACACCCACTACACTTGCAAAAAAAAGCAGCAAAAAGAGTGTCGGCCTGGCGTGCGGGGGACTCGGGTTCGATTCCCGGCCAGGGCACATAGGAGAAGCTCCCATTTGCTTCTCCACCCCCACCCCCTCCTTCCTCTCTGTCTCTCTCTTCCCCTCCCACAGCCGAGGCTCCATTGGAGCAAAGATGGCCCGGGTGCTGGGGATGGCTCCTTGGCCTCTGCCCCAGGCGCTAGAGTGGCTCTGGTCGCAGCAGAGCGATGCCCCGGAGGGGCAGAGCATCGCCCCTTGGTGGGCAGAGCGTGGCCCCTAGTGGGCGTGCTGGGTGGATCCCGGTCAGGCGCATGCGGGAGTCTGTCTGACTGTCTCTCCCCGTTTCCAGCTTCAGAAAAAATACAAAAAAAAAGGCAGCAAAAAAATCGGCAAAAGAAGCAGAGGCTCAGTCTGTCTTTGCTGACCATCGATGCCTAGTACTGACCGCGGTTCTAACAGATGTTTGGTTGAATGAGTAAACGGCTCGACAAGGAAACTGAGTACAGGTATTGATCGACTTACGACCTATGCAACTTACGACTGTTCGACTTTATGACCACAATAGCTAGCCACACAGCACAAGCATTGCCCAGCTGGGCACACGACGGTGCTGGCCAATAAAATGTTTCGTACATGTTTATATATTTTGATATGTTTTGCAATTGGGAAAATGTTTCCTATGGTATTTTTTACACCTGTGTTTTGTATTTTTGTACGCACCTGTATTTTGTAATTTTGTTTGTTTTGCAAATATTTAACCAGTTTACTGGTAATGCAGTGTTTTACTTAAACCTGACGAATGTAAAGATAAGAAACAAAATGGTGTAGAGATGATACAAATGGCATAAAATGAACAAAGAAAATTATGATGTATAACAATAATGAAAGAAAATTATGATAAAATATGACTTAAAGATTTTTATAACATCATTTCACAGTACTGCACATATAGCCTACTCAACTTACGACCAAATCGTGTTATGACCAGTCTATCAAAACCGATCGTGGTCGTAAGTCGAGCACTAGCTGGATAGCGAAAGCTGTCGTCTCCCCCACGTCTCACATCGTCAGGAGCCCATCCCCAATGCCAGCCGCCTCTATGACCTGCGTCAGCCATTATTACCCGGTGACAGAACTTCAACACCCGCGGCTGACCTCTGTCCCGGGCTCTGACTTACAGAGAACCCCGACTCAGGTGCTGAGCAACTTTAAGGGGAGCCGGAGAAGTCCACCCCGAGACAGATCTGAAATCGGCCGAGATGGGGTTCCCTCGTAGCTGCCGCGAATCCGTTCTCAGCTTCCTCCAACGGGCTTTGTCCGTGGGCCCGTCCTGCTGGCTGTGTCTCAGAACGTCCTTCCTCTACTGCCCTGCGTGCCCTGCCGATATCGGCCGACAGTAGATACAAACAAGTATTCTTCCCCCCCCCCCTCCAAATGTATTAAACTGGGAGTGTAAGACCAGGGGCAGTGGACCAGGCAGCTTCTCTTTTCTCTGCTGGAGTCCTGGCCTGAAGGTGACCCCATCGCCTGGGCCCTCCTCCCCAGTCCAAGTGAGCCACTCGGAATCCGCTGCCGTCAGTGCCTTTCAAAGAAATTCGAGCTGAGTCTGCCCACCAATCTGACCCCCTTGATTTTACAACAACCGGGAGGCACAAGGGAGTGTTTACCACACCCTCCTGAACATGCCCTCTGCCCCTTAAAGGCTACCTGGGGGGGGGGGGGCACATCTGCTTTTTCCCACTGGCATGGAGCTGAAATCCAAAATGTAACTGGTGTAGTTTATCAGTCATCTGGAGGCTGGGATTCTGTCACCAGAGTCCAGTGAAATGTGATTCTCTCTGGTCTTCCCCACGTCACAGTCGTCCTCCAGTCCCCACTGCAAGCCAGCGTTATGGAATGTCCTGTTCTTCCCTCCACCCCACCCCCGCTCACACACACCCTCAGACAATTTGATCCAGACAAAAGGGCCTTGGCTCAAGCCATCCCCTCCGTCCCCAACACCTTCCCTGGAGGCTGTCCACCGAGCTAACCCCTCCTCAACCTCAAGCTTTCCCTTTAGGTGACACCCCGGCCAGAAGGCGTCCCTTCCGCCAGCTCTCTGGGCCCCTCTTAGTTTTCGTCCTAACACAGACTTTCACTTATTAGTATCAGTTTATAATCCGTCACCTCCCCTAAAGGACAGGCTGCAACACAGAAGCAGGGCTCATCTAACTCCTCATTGAATAACTAGTTGGGTAGCCTTCCTACAGCATTTTGATGATCTGGCAACAGTGTATCCAAACAACATCTGCTCTGCCTATTGGGACGTGTGAACCCGGCTCCCAATCTGCCAGCTCAGGCTTGGACTCCATGAAGCCCCAAAGCTGTCCTACCCCAGCTTGGCCAGAACAGCCTTGGAAAAGAATCCTTAGTTGGAGCTCTCAGATGGCCATTCTGTAACCCTTGGAGGAGTATGAATGTTCATGGACGTCCTTGTGCCTCCTGACCATCCAGAGTATGGTCGATTTATTTTTAAAATGTGTCAGGCAACATTAAAAAAAAAAAGGCAAATGTATGTTCTTCTTGTTTCCATAAATTGGTTATCAAACGAACACAATTTTAAGTTAATAAAACTGGAACTGGAACTAATTTTATTTTTGGAAAAAACAAAACACAAAACTCACTCCCGGGGGGTCAGCGAGCATGAAAAAAACTCATTACTCAAAGGGTTAAGACACACCCAAACGACAGTCTGTAGGAAATCTCCCGCCATCCCTCTCTGTATGCACTCCTTTACTTATCCCTGAGCTAGGGAAACACAAGTGAGAAACAGCAAATCACGCCTGACCAGGCGGTGGCGCAGTGGATAGAGCGTCAGACTGGGACGTGGAGGACCCAGGTTTGAAACCCCCCAGGTCACCGGCTTGAGCGCAGGCTCATCTGGTTTGAGCAAGGCTCACCAGCTTGAGCCCAAGGTCGCTGGCTTGAGCAAGGGGTCACTCGCCCTGCTGTAGCCCCATGGTCAAGGCACATATGAGAAAGCAATCACTGAACAACGAAGTTGCCACAACAAAGAATTGATGCTACTCATCTCTCTCCCTTCCTGTCTATCTGTCCCTATCTGTCCCTCTCTCTGTCTCTTTATCTCTGTCACAAAAGAGAAAAAAAGAAAGAAACAGAAAATCATGATCTACACTTGGTCTATCCAGCAACTGTATCTTTTTTTTTTTTTTTTAATTTAAGGCAGAGATAGACAGGGACAGACAGACAGGAACGGAGAGAGATGAGAAGCATCAATTATCAGTTTCTCGTTGCGCGTTGCAACTTCTTAGTTGTTCATTGATTGCTTTCTCACATGTGCCTTGACCGCGGGCCTTCAGCAGACCGAGTAACCCCCTGCTGGAGCCAGCAACCTTGGGTCCAAGCCAGTGAGCTCTTTGCTCAAGCCAGATGAGCCCGCACTCAAGCTGGCGACCTCGGGGTCTCGAACCTGGGTCCTTCTGCATCCCAGTCCGACGCTCTATCCACTGCGCCACCACCTGGTCAGGCCAGCAACTGTATCTTTGAGCTGACACCTTGGGTCAAAGGGTATACGCATTCCACACATTGACACCTCCTGTCCAGCTGACCTCCGGAAAGGTTTGACCCTGGCACACACGTTTCCCAGACCTGAGATGATGTTGAGTTCCTCACTCTTTCTCCCACCGGTAAATCTGATGAACCCAAAATTGGATATGGCTGTGTTTCTATTTTGTAGGTGTGAGGTTGAAATCTCATAGGCTGGGCTTCCAGTTATTCAACATCTAAACAGGCTTCCTGGTTGGAGGAATACCAAATCACACAAAACAGATCAAGCTCCATGATGAAGACTGGGCGGAAGGGAAGCAGGTATTCACCCCCCCCCCCCCACTCCTGAACGCTGGAGCCTGGGAAGGTAACCTAAGAAAGACCAGGTGAATGTTCCCACTTGGACCTTGGCTCTGGACGTATTGGAACAAGGTTAAGTTGGAGATAATACAGGGAATTAATGAACTTAGCAGCTCCATATTCAGCAGTGTGGCAGGGAGGGTCCAGGGACGGCAGTGCCAGGAATGGTGGCAAGTGTCCAGCTATTCTCTAATGACAAGTTCTTACTGGTTGGTGCCTGCCTCCCTGGGTTACTGTCCAATCCGGTTTCTCCAGCTCTTTTTATTCTTTCTTTCTTTTTTTTTTTTTTTAATTCATTGAGGAGAGGAGGCAGAGAGACAGACTCCTGCATGAGCCCCACCGGGATCCACCCGGCATGCCCACTACGGGGCAATGCTCTGCCCATCTGGGGTGCCTCCGTTGCTCAGCAACTGAGCTATTCTTAGCGCCTGACATGGAGGCCATGGAGCTGTCCTCAATGCCCAGAGCCAGCTCGCTCCAATTAAGCCATGGCTGCAGGAGAGGGAGAGAGAGAAACAGAGAAAAAAGTGAGAGCAAAAGAGGTAGAGAAGCAGATGGGCACCTCTCCTGTGTCAACTGACCAGGAATTGAACCCAGGACATCCACACGCCGGGCCAACACTCTAACACTGAGCCAACCGGCCAGGGCTGTTTATTCTGTAAGCTAACCCGACAGGTTTCCTATAAATTCCTTCGTCGCTAAAACCCGTCAGTGTCACGTGCTATTGTTTGCAATCAAGAAAATGACTAGCAATCCCTTTTTATTAGCAACTTGTATTTTCACTGGTGTGACTTACCTGCATACCTTGTTTGCTTGTTTTTCTTTGGCACGTTCTTTTTTAAAAAAAGTTCTTGGTATATAAATTATATTATTTCTTGCTCTATAATTTATAGTGTGTTTATCTCAAATAGAGAATGTTAATTAGTTAATATATTCAGATGGATTCAATTCTTCATAAAGGTTTCTGATTTTTTTTTTACATAATTAGGCAAACAATTTTCCCCCATTCTAAAATAACCATATTCATTTATGTTTGCATTTAATACTGTTATGGTTTCTATTTTTTATTTTTCTTACTTTTTTTTTTTTTTTTGACAGAGAGAGGGACAGATAGGGACAGACAGAAAGGAAGAGAGAGAGAGATGAGAAGCATCAATTCTTCATTGCGGCACCTTAGCTGTTCATTGATTACTTTCTCATATGTGGCTTGACCGGGGGACTGCAGCAGAGCCAGTGACCCCTTGCTCAAGCCAGCGACCTTGGCCTTCAAGCCAGCGAGCCTGCGTTCAAGTTGACAACCTTGGGGTTTTGAACCTGGGTCCTCTGTGTCCTAGTCTGACACTCTATCCACTGAGCCACTGACTGTTCAGGCTCTTTTTCTTACTTTTAATGTTGCCTCCACTTGGAACTTATTTTTGTGTAAGAAATGAGGTAAGGATCTTGGCGTTTCCCCAGCTGACATGGGTTAGCCAGTTGTCTCAGCACCGATTTTTTAAAATAATCTAACGTTCTCCCCTGCTTTATAATGTCATCTTTTTAATCACATATTAAACTTCACATGTACTTAGGACTTTAAAAAATCCTATCCTATCTCATTTCTGTGTGTGTCTACTCCATGATAAATTTTACAGAGTTGGAATATATTGAAATGTTGGTAGGGGGCTATACCTCCTAGTGTTTTTATTCACTGCTTGGCTATTCCCTTAGAAAAATTTAATCCTTTGGGGTAGGGGATCAATTTATATAAATTAACATAGAGGAAATTGACATCATCCTATTTCTCTTTCCTGAAACTAAAATGTATCATATATTTTTTTAAGTTTTTTTTGTTTTTTTTTTAATTTTTATTTTATTTATTCATTTTAGAGAGGAGAGAGAGAGGGAGAGAGACAGAGAGAGAGAGAGAGAGAGACAGGGGGGAAGAACAGGAAGCATCAACTCCCATATGTGCCTTGACCAGGCAAGCCCAGGGTTTCGAACCGGCGACCTCAGCATTTCCAGGTCGACACTTTATCCACTGCGCCACCACAGGTCAGATGTATCATATATTTTTTAAAATGACATAAGTCTTTCATGAAAGTCCCTCACAGGTATATAGTTTCCATCCGCAGGTCTGTGTAACATTAATAAATTGATTCCCACTTCTTGCTACTGTGAATGGGATATTTTTACACCATGATATCAATATTTTCCATTGTTGGTGTCTAGGACAAGGTTAGGTTGTAACCAGTCACCGGATGGACTTTAGTCTTGTCTCCTAATGTCCAGCTGGTTCTCTTGGTTTTTTTCAGGAACTCATATCAGTGCATGAGAGAATTCCCGGGCTTCTTCCTTGACAATATTGTATCTCATCTCTCTCTCTCTCTCTCTCTCTCTCTCTCTCATGTAATGGCCCTTCCAGAATTCAGTTAAGTAATAGTAACGAGAGTGGGAAGCTTGCATTGTTCCTGACATTAATTGCGATGCTTCCAAGGGCTTCACCATTAAGCATGATGCCGGCTTTTGGTTTCGGACATACATTATTCATTGCATCAAAGTGGGCTCCATTTATTCTTACCTCAGAACGGGTGATGATCAGAAACGGACCTTGAATGGTGTCACATGGGCTGCAGCAGAGAGAAGCGTGGGCTACTCTGTCCCTCTGATCTGTGTGCCCATCATAGGTTCTTGGTAGCTAAAAACGTGACCTCCTTTTTTAAGTAATTGAAGAGAAAACAAGTTTATCTGGGGGTGGGGGGTATCCAGCAGCCCATAGAACTGTCCGAAAAACTTCAGGATTGACTTGGAAAAACAAGGAAGTAGTCCAGAGCCAGGCCCCCACTCCCGAAAATGGTGCTTAAGATGTCACCGTGGACACATCAGTGAGACTGGACATGGGCTGCCGCCATCACCCGGGCCCCACCATGGGACAGTGGCAGCCGCGCTGCTGGGCTCTTCGTTTTGAATAGTCACTGTGAACAATCTTGAATTTTTTTCTGATTGTTCTGAACTCTTGCTAAGCTCAAAGAGGGAGTAGTTAATTGGTCAGGCTGGACCCTAGGTCCCATCACTAGCTGCTGGGAGGAAGGGAAGGGACCATATCTCTTACAATTTCCATCGTGAGGACACAGAGGGCCTCCCATCTATCTTGAGATTCCCTCAAAAAAAAAAAAAAAAAAAAGAAGCCCTGGCCAGTTGGCTCAGTGGTAGAGCGTCGGCCTGGCGTGCAGGAGTCCCGGGTTCGATTCCCAGCCAGGGCACACAGGAGAAGCGCCCATCTGCTTCTCCACCCCTCCCCCTCTCCTTCCTCTCTGTCTCTCTCTTCCCCTCCCACAGCCAAGGCTCCATTGGAGCAAAGTTGGCCCGGGCACTGAGGATGGCTCCGTGGCCTCTGCCTCAGGCGCTAGAATGGCTCTGGTTGCAACAGAGCAACACCCCAGATGGGCAGAGCATCGCCCCCTGGTGGGCGTGCCGGGTGGATCCCAGTCGGGCGCATGCAGGAGTCTGTCTGACTGCCTCCCCGTTTCCAACTTCAGAAAAATACAAAAAAAAAAAAAAAAAAAAGATTATATCTAATGCTGGGCAGCCAAAAATGAAAAATACCTACTGCAACCTATTCATGTGGTGTGTGTCATAATGGTAGCATGAAATGTATGGTTTTTTGGCCCTGGTCGGTTGGTTCAGTGGTAGAGTGTTGGCCCAGCATGTGGAAGTCCCAAGTTCGGTTCCCGGTCAGGGCACACAGGAGAAACAACCATCTGCTTCTCCATCCCTCCCCCCACTCTTCTCTCTCTCTTTCTCTCTTCTCCTCCCACAGCCATGGCTCAAATGGTTCAAGCAAGTTTGCCCCAGGCACTGAGGACGGACGGCTCCATGGCCTTCACCTCAGGTGCTAAAATAGCTTAGTTGCAGAGCAACGGAGCAGCAGCCCCAGATGGGCAGAGCATCGACTGGTAGGGGGTTTGCCAGGTGGATCCCAGGTCGGGGCGCATGTGGAAGTCTGTCTCTCTGCCTTCCCGCTCCTCACTTAATAATAATAAAAAAAGTATTACTTTATGTACTTGCTAACATATCATACAAAAATGTACACCTATTTTGTACCAAAGCCAGGTCACAGTCTACGTGTGCGCCCGCTGGCCTCGTCATGTTTCAGTTCCACCAGCTTTTTAAAGACCACTTCGAAGGGTTCTGTCGTCTCGCGGCTCTTCTGGAACAATTTAAGCGTGTTTTCCAAGTTCTAGGAGTTCACACCATTATAATCTCCGGAACTGGTAGAGAAGGCCATCTCTTGAAATGTTTTGTGACTCCCCCCTCCCCCCTTAGTATCACTCTGAGTTTTCTTTCTCTTCTGAGATTAACTCGAGTCATTTTTTTTTTGGCTAGAAAATTGTCCTGGCTTTCCGGTGCACGAGCAACATCTTACCAAGAATTACCTTGAGATTCCATTTTCTTTTTCAGCTCAGGGCCTTGGAAATGAGTTAAATAGACTGCTCACAAAAAAAAAAAAAAAATATTAGGGGATATCTCAAAACGACTATGAAGCGATAAAAGAAAAGAAGCATTTGATTTTTTTTTTTTTTTTATGAAACAAGAACATCAGAAAAGCAAACGACAAGTCAAAGAACGCTGTTCGATGGTGCAAATGAGATGCAAAACCAGCTTTTATTTCACTGGTGGAAATGCATTTATACAAAAGGCTGAAGGTACCAGAGTAGCTGCACGTCCCCTGGTCCCCTAATGTTTGTGACCAGTGTACATTCCTTAATCTGTGACTGACTCTGTGATCACCAGTGAACGATGATGGCCTCCCCTATCCACCAGTCGCTTCTTCTTATCACGGATACTCACTCCACTCCAGAGTGCTGGGTGACACCATGAGTACCCAATCCAAATCCTATGTGCTTTGCTTCAAATGGCTGCCCCTTGTGACTGTCTTCTGGTGACTGCCTTGGGCTGCGGGCAGGGCCTCATCTGCACACTCACGGGGCTGGAAGTGTCTGGGATTTCTGTCTCCCGGGGGTGGGGAGGTTTTCCAGCAGTGGGGGTGGGGAGGTTTTCCAGCGGTGACCGTCGGGTGCAGGAGTACAGAAACCCAGCTCGTCTGCCTCCAGTCATAACACATTCTGACGCATAACTTACATTCCAGAGATCACTGCGGGGTTGGGCTAAAGGTACGCCTTCCGGGACCTTGCCCCAAATTCCGTCCTTGCTCAGCTGCTTCTTGTCCTGTGGCCTGGCTCTGCTCACCCCTTCTTTAGAGTGTCTGCTAAGAGCTCTTCCTTCATACATCGCTCATACATGAATTCTCATCTTAGGGTCTGTTTCCGGGGCAACAGGTCTAAGCCAAGGATGATGGAACCTAGTCCCTGCCTTCAGAGGCTGGCGTGGCATCTAAGGAATTACAACCGCAACAACCTGGGTGGGCGTCGCCATAGAGCCATCCGGCGAGGGTCTGAAGTTAATCCCTCAGTTGGGAGGAGATAGCAAGCGCTTCACTTAGAAAGCGTTAGTAAATCTGGGTTTTTAAGGATGCATAGGAGTTGGCCGGACAGGAACTATATAGGGTGGAGGTGGGTATTAAAAGCAAAGATAAAAATGGGGGGGGGGGGAGTTATAAATAACGTGTGGTTCCTACGCTTCAGGAATGCAAACCGGGGCGGGGGTGAACTTGGAAAGCCACAGGGGTCTCAGAGAGATGACAACACACGGCATCAATTAAAGGCTAAATTAAACGAGACACTGTTCTTGCCTTGGAGCAGGGAACTGGGGCTAGAACAGTGAAACTGATTCTTCTAGGCCAAGAAGGGGGCAAGGGGACCTGCAGGAAAGAAAAGGGTCTGGAACGACCCAGGGACGTGGAACGTTCCGGAACGTCGAGGGCGAGGTGGCTCCGCAAACGCAGACATGGTGGTAAGAGGAGCGCGTCTCTTTTCGTCCGTTTCCTTTTTTAAAGTCCGCTGTGTTTTGTCGAGCTCCCCACCACCTGCTCGTCTCTCAACTTCTCTCTCGAAGCACAGTGGGCGGGCGTCCAGCCCGGAGCCTCCGGCGGGAACCCTACCGGGGTCGTGCACGGCTGGCGTTCCCCGTGCTCTGGGAGGACCGTGCCGCTCCGTCTCCACCAGGAGGGCAACGCTCTGCCCTTCCCTCAGAAACCTGGTGACTTTCAGGGCTGCCTGGACCGAAAGGGTTCAGCAGACGTGACACCAGGTGCCAGATCGTAAGAGGCAACGTACCTTCCTCTGGGCTCGCTCTCTCTCAGGTTGCTCACTCACCCTTGGCACCCAGCCATCTCGCTGGGACAAAGCCCAGGCCACTCTGAGAGTCCCTTGGAAATGAACCAAGCCTGAGGTCCTGAGCCTTACGTCCTGGCTAAGCTCGAGTTGACAGCCAGCACCAACTGGCCTGCCCTGTGAAGGGACAGTCCTGGAAGTGGGTCCCTGGCCCTCGTGCGCCCCAAGACCGCACAGCAGAGACAGCCTTTCCTGCTGAGCCCCACTCTGATGGCAAATAAACAGCGGTGTTGTTTCAACCCGTGAAGCCGTAGGGCAATTTCTTACCTGCAGTTAGCTCACCAAACACAGACCCGGATAGATCTGATTTACATTTTTTGTTTTCCTCTATTCATGTTTACATGTGGCTTCTATGTATAGCTACCCTGAGTTCCTACTTGCAGGCAGGGAAATGAAGCTTGCCTCTAAGATACATTTATCCCTTGGGGTATGGGCTCTACACTTAGAGACACACTTCCAAAGAACAAAGTGTGGAAAGAGACAGATGGTCACTTTACAGTGGAAAGACCCAGCAGACACCACCTACAGCAAGGGGCCAAGGTGAGCATCACCCAGTGGCATGTTGACATTGTGACCCTGTGTTAGGGCTCCACAGCAGGGGTCCCCAAACTACGGCCCGTGGGCCACATGCGGCCCCCTGAGGCCATTTATCCGGCCCCCGCCGCACTTCCGGAAGGGGCACCTCTTTCATTGGTGGTCAGTGAGAGGAGCATAGTTCCCATTGAAATACTGGTCAGTTGGTTGATTTAAATTTACTTGTTCTTTATTTTAAATATTGTATTTGTTCCCGTTTTGTTTTGTTTTTTTTTTTACTTTAAAATAAGATCTGTGCAGTGTGCATAGGGATTTGTTCATAGTTTTTTTTATAGTCTGGCCCTCCAACGGCCTGAGGGACAGTGAACTGGCCCCCTGTGTAAAAAGTTTGGGGACCCCTGCTCTACAGGAATCAGCACCAGCAGAGTGTGTGTGTGTGTGTGTGTGTGTGTCTGCACAGAGAGAGATTTATCAGGAGGAACTGACTCACACGATGACCCTGGAAGCTGACAAGTCCTAAGAGCTGCAGCAGCAAGCTAGAGACCCAGGAGAGCTGCAGCAGCAAGCTAGAGACCCAGGAGAGCTGCAGCAGCAAGCTAGAGACCCAGGAGAGCCGGAGGTGGAGCCTCGCCCGAAGGCTGCAGACTGAACACCCAGGAAAAACTGATGTTTCGGTTTGAGACGGAATGTCAGGAAAAGACGATGGCCCAGCTCCTGTGGCCAGGCAGGGGGGGGTTCAGGAGAGGGTCAACCTTCTTGTTCCACGTGGTCCTTCAGCTGTCATGGGTGAGGTCCGCCCGTTTGGGGAGAGCAATCTGCTTTACTCCACCCGCCATGTAAATGTTCATCCCAATCCAAGATGGCGGCAGGGTGGGCACACAGATGTTTCACTCACCTCCTCCCGGGACAAACGGGAGTTATAGCTACATCTAAGAACAGTCTTCCTGAAAAACCAACTTAGGACTAAATGAAGAGGAGTCTAGAACCAAGGAGTCACAGCGAAGCCACACAGAGACTGGTAGGAAGGATGAGGACGCGGAAAGGGCTGCCCCCAGGAGTGAGTGAGTGGTGGCCAAGGGTCCGGAGGGACATCTCAGCTGCGGGGAGTTTTTCCCTGAGAGGTGTGGGTCCTAAACCCCAGAGCAGGAGCCCCAGCCTAGAGCACCAGAGCCTAGAAGAGGTGCCCACCTAGCGTTTGGCGGTAAGAAGAGGTGAGGATTCTGTTCTGCAAGAAAGAGACAGGAGCTCTCGTAGCTCCAGGTACCACCTTAAAGGGCCAGCACAGAAAATCTCCTTCACAGCCACTTACCTGGGGCTCCGGAGAGGGAGCGCTGAGAGAACTAGAGTCACGTGAGGAGCGTGTGAAGCTGGTGGGCCGGGGAGAGACCTGGTGGGGGACAGCCACCGGAACCCCTGTGCTGAGTCATTCTCCAATACCGCAGTCGCCATCTTTCTTGAGTGGTGCAGTCCCCTCCTTGTGGCATCAGGACCCTAACACAATCCTAACGCTATGTGATGAGAAGGGCACGTCACCTCTACGTTATTCTTTGCAAAAACCGTGACCTCAGTTTAATTATAAGAAAAACGCCGTGTCAACCCAAATATAGGGACAGTCTACAAAGTGACTGGCCAGTACCCTTCAAAACTGCCACCATCTGAATAATTAAAGGAAGACTAAGAAACTGTCACAGACCAGAGGAGACCAAGAAGATGTGACGACTACATGCAGTGTGACATCCAGGATTGGATCCTGGCACATAAAAAGATAGTAGTAGAAAATCTGATAAAATACAAATAAAACCAGGACATCAACTGTGTTACACCAATGTTAGTTTCCTAGTTTTAACAAACGTGCCACAGCTGTGCGAGATGGTAACAACTGGGTGAAGGTTACACAGGAACTCCGTGGTATCTTTACAACTCTTCTGCAAATCTAAAATTATTCCAACATTAAAAAGTTTATGGGCCCTGGTAGGTTGGCTCAGTGGTAGAGCGTCAGCCCGATGTGCAGAACTCCCGGGTTCGATTCCTGGCCGGGGCACACAGGAGAAAAGTCCATCTGCTTCTCCACCCTTCCTCCTCTCCTTTCTCTCTCTCTCTCTTCTCCTCCCACAGCCAAGGCTCCATTGAAGCAAAGTTGGCCCAGGCGCTGAGGATGGCTCCATGGCCTCTGCCTCAGGCGCTAGAATGGCTCCGGTTGCAACAAAGTGATGCCCCAGATGGGCAGAGCATCGCCCCCTGGTGGGCATGCCAGGTGGATCCCGGTCAGGCGCATGTGGGAGTCAGTCTCTCTGCCTCCCTGCTTCTAACTTCAGAAAAAAAAAATCCATAATGAACAAAAAAGACAAAAATTTATTTCAATGGAAAAAGAATCTGACCCTGCACTTAACACTTATACTCCCCTCCCCCTAATCCCAGTTCTGTTCGAGGACTCTGGGTGGGGTGGGGGACCCACTACCATCTCAGTGACCTGCAGCACTAATGGCACCGACTGATCACAGCCTGGAAGCTCATGAGAACTTCAGGTCTGCTGACGTCCGCCCACAGCTGCTGCCAGAGAAGTAATGTCTCTTTTATCCTGCAAATCCTTCCCGAGGACCTTGCCCGGGCCAACCCTAAAGAGAGTAATCCCGGAAATGGCATTCTGAGCTTCTTCCCTGGGAAGCAGAGGAACTAGAGAAGAGGGAGGCGATGCTTTCGAGTGAATAATGAAGAAGCCGGCAGGGATGTCAAGACGTGTCAAAAGCTGGAAATCATGTGAAGATGTTAGCAGGATGGAGGAGTGTGAGTATCAAATATTTGCAGAGAGAAACTATGGGTTATTCGTTTCAGTTTGATGAGACGATTTCACCACTATCTTGCAAGCAGCATTAGAACCACACACAAAAAATATTTTTAATACTTCTTCAGGAGTATCAACTGGCTTTTAAAAACATAAGACCGGCCCTGGCTGGTTGGCTCAGAGGTAGAGCGTCGGCCTGGCGTGCGGAAGTCCCGGGCTCGATTCCCGGCCAGGGCACACAGGAGAGGCGCCCATCTGCTTCTCCGCCCCTCCCCCTCTCCTTCCTCTCTGTCTCTCTCTTCCCCTCCCGCAGCCAAGGCTCCATTGGAGCAAAGATGGCCCGGGCGCTGGGGATGGCTCCTTGGCCTCTGCCCCAGGTGCTTGAGTGGCTCTGGTTGCAGCAGAGTGACGCCCCGGAGGGGCAGAGCATCACCCCCTGGTGGGCAGAGCGTCGCCCCTGGTGGGCGTGCCGGGTGGATCCCGGTCGGGCGCATGCAGGAGTCTGTCTGACTGTCTCTCCCCGTTTCCAGCTTCAGAAAAATACAAAAAAAAACCCCCAAAAACCAAAAAACAAACAAACAAAAAAAACGTAAGACCGGCTCCTCTCCTGTTTGGAGAGCTCCAAGTCCGGCTGGGTGCCGTTAATGTTAGCTGCAGCCGTGTGCCACCTTTATCACCCACGACGCCCGCAATGCAGCCGCGTGCCACCTTTATCACCCCTGACGCCCGCAATGCAGCCGTGTGCCACCTTTATCGCCCACGACGCTCACAATGCAGCCGTGTGCCTCCTTTATCGCCCACGACACCCGCAATGCAGCCGCGTGCCACCTTTATCACCCACAACATCCACAAATCCAAGGAGACGGTGTAACCAGTTCTGCATCTCGAGGGTGAGTTACTGAATTTGTGGGGCCCAGTAAAGATGAAAATGCAGAGACCCTTGTTCATACATTATTAACAATTTCAAGCCTGACCTGTGGTAGCGCAGTGGATAAAGCATCTCCTGGAACGCTGAGGTCGCCGGTTCAAAACCCTGGGCTTGCCTAGGTCAAGGCACATAGGGGAGTTGATGCTTTGATGCTTCCTGCTTCTATCTCTCTCCTCTCCCTCTAAAACTGCATAAATAAAAACTTTCAAGACGAGGACAGCAGAGCATTCAACAGAGCACAAGACCCTCCTCCTAAATGCAGGGCCTCGTACAACTCTGCAGGTCACCCACCCATGGAGCTGGGCTTCCGTGAACCATTTAAAAGCAAGTTCGAGCCCCTTTGGAGTGCAAAACTTGTACTATCACTGTCCCTCCGTAGTCCATTCAACCCTCCAGGCTGCAGTGAGTGGGGCATTTCCCTTGTGTGAGACACCCCACTTCTCCCTGGGCATAGCCTTCCAGAGCCAAGGGGAGCCAGCCGTAACCCCCGCTGGAACCCACTCTGTTCTTGCGCTCACTCATTGATTCATAAAATACACCCTGTGCCCCTTTTGTGTGCCAGGCGCTGGTTCTCCCTGCCCAGAGGGGATAACGCAATGAACTAAACAGGCGAAAAGGCCTACATTACGTTCTGATGGGAATAGACAGGCCAGACACCGGCGACATGCACAGCGTTGAGATTTTAGTGTCATAAAAGAATAAAGCAGGAGAGGAGAACGGGAAATTTCTCTCACGGCTGCGATTTTAAACAGAGGGGTCATGACGGGTGATGATGTGTCTTCCGGAGGAAGTATGTGTGTTAGGTAAGCTTCATTCAGGTGTGAGTTACAGTGCGGTTGGCTGGGAGTTTCAATGTTGATAAACCAATAGTGTGTGTGTGTGTGTGTGTGTGTGTGTGTGTGTGTTAAGTAAGGTGTCTTTAAACAGGAACGTATTTTTTATATATTTTTTTAAGTTATGCATTGATCGTTTGGTGAATGTGTTGTAACCAGAGGCACGCAGGAACCCGGGTTCGTACTTCGCCTTGGAGCCATGGTTCGGTATTCACGAACCCAGCGCTTGTGCCGACTTCATGAGACGTAACCACTGCCAGTGCAAATGCCGCAAGCGTCAACTATACGTTTCTAGCTCCAAAGGCAACCAGACGGTGACCTCTCTCCTCTGTGCCCACGGAAGAACCTGGCTGTTGGAGGTCACTGTCGCTACTCTGTCCTTTTCTGTGTATCCATCTCCGAGCTGCACGTGGCATTTTGCGGGACAGGAGCATCCTGTTATAACGAGACCTCCTTCGTAAAAGGGAGAACGGTCAAAAGGCCTCCGTGGCTGCTGTCCACGATGCTGACCACAGAATGCCGGTTTCCAGCAAGAGAAGACAGACACATGGGGGAAATCATTCGTGAGGTTTTCTTTGAGGATGACATCAGACTGATGGCGGCATGAGAGGTACCCCTGATCTCTCCCCCTGAAATAGCCACAAACTGAACGGCTATCACGCAGCGAAGGAACCCCAGCTGGGCTCGCGGGCTCGCCTAGGAATATCCACGCATCACATCGACTAAAGGTGGGAAGGGTGGAGAAGGGGGAGGGAGGTAAGACACACTGAAGAGGAGAGAAACACAGACTCTCCGGGGTTTGGTCCACTGGGGCTCCAGAGAGGGGAGACGCCTGGAGTGACTGGGTCTTCTTCTCCCAGGAGGAATGGAAAGATTTGGGGGGGGGGAACACTTGCAGAGATACTAAACCCGAGTACGGCAGAGCGAGGTGTCACCACCAGTCTTCCTGCAGTCTGCCTGTAGACCTTACTCAGGATGGAGACAAACAGAGTGTGACCCCTGACCCTTCCAGATCCCGCCTCCCTCCCCTCGTGGTGTACAGAGAGTGACAGAGACATACCCCACAGCGACAGGGCCACTCTTTCCCCTGAAGAATGGAGGTGCTCTGTGTCTGGGCCCTGGTCTGCTGAGATGTGGGGAGGAGCACCCGGAGGCCTGAGACCACCATTGCCAAAGCCGCAAAGCCCTCCCAACAAGCCACACCCATCATCGTGACAGCAACATCTCAGCAGAGGTCAGCCAGGGAATTTCACCGAGCCGAGACTTGTAATCTAGCACCACCTACTGCAAAACAAAACAAAACCAAAAAACCCCCAGAAAAACCTCTCGGAAGTGCAACATTTCCTAACTCTCAAATGGCACCATGACAGAAGAAAACTAATATCATGGCTATCCAAGAAAGCGACACAGTTCAGTAAGAAATGAAAAAAAAAAAAAAAAAGAAAGAAAGAAAGAAAGAAAGAAAGAAATCTCCAGAAAGCATTTTAAATCACATAGAAACCTTGGAGTTAAATGATTAGTAAATTCAAAATTGAAGTTCTGAAAATACTCAATGAGGTGCAAGAAAACACAGATCAGCAATTTAATGAGCTCAGAAAACAAATTAATGAACAAAACAAGGACTTCAAGAAGGAGATGGAAACTTAAAAACAGAGAGGAAGAACTCACTACATGAATTTAAAAACGAATTAACAAGTTTAGCTAATAGAACAGGCAAGATAGAGGAGAGAATCAGTTACCTCAAAGACAGGCAGCTAGAGAAGAAGAGAGAGAAGAGGAGAGAGACTCATGAATTTTAAAAACTGGTAGAGCCTGACCAGGCGGTGGCGCAGTGGATAGAGCGTCGGACTGGGATGCAGAGGACCCGGGTTCAAGACCCGAGGTAGCCAGCTTGAGTGCAGGCTCATCTGGTTTGAGGAAAAGCCCACCAGCTTGAACCCAAGGTTGCTGGCTCCAGGAAGGGGTTACTCAGTCTGCTGAAGGCCCGCAGTCAAGGCACATATGAGAAAGCAATCAATGAACAACTAAGGTGTTGCAACGCGCAATGAAGAACTAATGATTGATGCTTCTCATCTCTCTCCATTCCTGTCTGTCTGTCCCTGTCTATCCCTTTCTCTGACTCACCCTCTGTCTCTGTAATAAATAAATAAATAAATAAAATTTAAAAAACTTAAAAAAACTGGTAGAGCTCTACAAGATTTGTCTGACTCCATCAGAAAGAGCAATATAAGAATAAGGGGAATATCAGAAGAAAAAGAGAGGGAGAAGGGAATGGAGAACCTATTCAAACAAATAATGGATGAGAACTTCCCAGGTCTAGAGAAAGAATTAGATCCTCAAATCCAAGAAGCAAACAGAATGCCTAGCTACCTCAACCCAAATAGGCCTTCTGCAAGGCACAGTGTAATAAAAATATCAAAAATCAATGACAGGGAAAGACTCCTCAAGGCAGCTAGAGAAAAGGAGACCGTAACATATAAAGAAAAGCCCATTAGGTTATTAACAGACTTCTCAGCAGAAATTCTACAAGCCGGGAGAGAGTGGACCCAAATATTCAAAGTACTGAAAGAGAGGAATTACAAGCCAAGAACTCTCTATTCATCAAAATTATCTGTCAAATATGAAGGAGAAATAAAAACTTTCACAGACATGCAGAAGCTGAGAGACTTTATTACCAGAACACTCCCACTGCAGGAAATACTTAAGGAGGCTATTTGACACAAAGACACAAAGAACAAAACAAATCAAAACTAGAAGGAAAAGCTCCAGCAAGTTTACAATATAAACAAGGATAATCTGTGACAACAATAACATAAAAGGAGAGAGGATAAAATCCGCAGTAGCAAAGGAGGGTGGAGTGCAGAAGCACTCATGAGACAAAGGACTCTTGTTCGTACGACAATGTTTTCAAATAATCTAATGGTAACCACCCATGAAAAAACCAATAGTGAAACACACAGCTGAGAAAGAGAAGGAGAGAGGGAGAAGGCGGGTGAGAGTATGGAATACCACAAAACAGAAACAACTAAAGAAAACATAAAGGAGAAGAAGCAAAGGAGACCCAGAGCTAACCAGAAAACAAAACATAAAATGGCTATAGGAAATCCTCAAGCGTCAATAATTACCCTAAATGTTAGTGGACTGAACTTACCCATCAAGAGGCACAGAGTAGCGGATTGAACCAAAGAGCAAGACCCAACCATACGCTGCCTTCAAGAGACACATCTAGGCTGCAAGGACAACAGTAGACTCAAAGTGCAGAATCAGAAAACGATTTTCTGAGCACATCATTCCCAAAGAAAGAGCAGGCGTAGCCATGCTCATATCTGACAGTGAGGACTTCAAGACGACACAGGTGAGAAGAGACAAAGATGGACGTTTCATAATGATAAAGGGGACATTGCATCAAGAAGACAATACTTTTTAATATATGTGCATGGAATCAGAGAGCACCAAAATATATAAGGCATCTTCTCTAACAGAACAAAAATAGAAAAGAAACAGAGTGGTTGTGGCACCTTGAGTGGTTCATTGATTGCTTTCTCAGGTGTGCCTTGATGAGGAGGTGGGGGGGGGGCTCCAGCTGAACCAGTGGCCCCCCCCTGCTCAAGCCAGGGACCTTGGGCTCAAGCCAGTGACCATGGAGTCATGCATGTCAATGATCCAGTGCTCAAGCTGGCGACCCTGGGCTCAAGCTGGTGAATCTGTGCTCAAACCAGCCACCTCTGGGTTTCCAGACTGGGGCCTCAGCAGCCTAGGTCACCACCACCAGTCAGGTCAGGCTGGCTTTGCTCATTTACAACGAGAATATTACTGTGTAGTGCATTGTCATGAAAACAAACTTAAACAACAGTATGTATTTTATAACCCTATTACACATATGAATATATAAATAATAACCAATTGTTAATAGTGCTCATTCACTGGGGGCCACCACTTACAGAAAGACTTCCATTTTCTCTTTATCATCCGAGTTTTTTTTTACAATGTGCACGTATTGTTAGAACAAACAGTTGAGGTGTTTTTTTTTTTTAATGGGGTTTTCTTTAAATTGCTTTCCAAAATTCTGAACCAGTTTCCACTCCCTTGAGCAAGTAGCCCTTCTTACTCAAAAGTGTGGTCCTCCAACCAGCAACAAAGCATCACCCAGGAAGTCAGAAATGCGGATTTCCAAGCCCCACGCCCACTAAGTTAGACTCCGCGTTTTTACATGATCCACAGGTAGGCACAGGTAAGTCTGAGAAGCCTCTCTCCCGCTTGTTCTCTACTCAAAGGGACCCAGACGGAGATGTGTCCATGGTCCCCCTCCCAGGTGCAATGGTCTAAGCTCCTTTCTTGTAAGTACCTGCGGCGTCCCTAGAAAAAGGGCCGCTGACGAGCTCAAAGGATGAGCCCTGGGGAGGGGGCTGGACAAGCCCTGCCGCCAGCAGCTGGACTCAGGTAGCACGGGGGTCGCCTCGCGCTCCAGGTCAGTAGAAGTCCTGCGCTAAGACAGCTTGGAGTTTCTCCCGGTGCCGTGGCGGCTGGACAGACAGCTGGACCCGAGCGGCCGGCGCTGGGGAAGTCACAAGACGGCAGGAGGCGCTGCGAGCAGCTTGGAGACCGTGCGGCCCAGACCCCGGGGGAACGCAGGGCGCAGGGTGGCCTCCAGGCGGCAGCAGGCACCGCGCGGCGCCACCGCAAGGCGCACCAGGGTCGAGCGGGGGCGCAGATCCGCCACGAGGTGGCAGGCGGCGCTGCGCAGCCTCGGCTGCTTGCAGAACACACCTGGGCAGGTGAGGGCGGGCCCGGGGGGCGGGCCCGGGGGGCGGGGCCCCGGCGAGGCTCACAAGAGCCGGTGGTGGCGGCGGCGGCGGGGAGATAGATGCTCGCGTTGCACCCAGAGCAGAACCGAGCGTGCCCCCGATCGCGCACCCGCTAGCCCCGCCGCCTTCGGAACCGAGTGAGGTGAGTTCAGCCGGGTCAGGTCGCAGCAGCTCGGGGCATTCAGGCTCTCGCGCAGCCGCGGGGGTCCCGTGGCTTCCCAGACTCTGTCCGCGCGCGCTGGGTGGCTGCGCGGGCATCAACTCCTCGCGGTTTGCCTCCCGGTGGCCGGGATGCCGGGCCTCCGTCGCAGGTCAGTCCGGGTCCAGCTCCCTGGCGTCTGCCCATGCCGTGGCCAGGGTCGCACAGCCGGGGAGGGGGTTTTCTGAGCTGCTGGGCATCCGCGCAACCCCCTTCCCAGCCCCAGGGAGACGCGTGGACTTGAGCGCAGTGGCCCTTTTACTTCTCTGGAGTGTTTTCTCTGGGGCTGTCTGGGTTCCAGAAAGAAGCAAACACTCTGAATGGATTGTTAGGATTCTCTGCGGCGGCGGCGGCAGCGGCTTCAGCCGGGGGTTGTCCACTGGCCGCAGGACAATGCCTGCTGGCTCTGCTCCCAGTAGGTAGGGGCTGCGCCATGCGCCCCCGAGGAGCTGGGCCCCCTGAGGCTCGAGTTTCCTCGACGACGGTATGAAGGATGGGGCAAGGTCACGCAAGTGAGAAGGCTGCAGTAGAGTCACCGTCTTGAGTCAGGACCTTAGGATTTTAAAGAATCCTTCCAATCTGTGTTACCTTGAGCAAGTTACCTAACCTTTCTGCCTCCCACTTTCCTCCTCTGTGGAATGGCGGTGGTACTAGCAGCTTGTATATGTAATCATAGAGAGGATCCCAGAGTATAAGGTGTAAAAAAGAGCTGAATAGGATGCCTGGGGGATTATTATCACTATTATCATTGTTGTTATTATTGGACTCCTGAGCAAATCACAGCTCAGCCACTTTCTAGGGTGACCTCTAGCAAGTGTCGGTTTCATCTGTATGATGGGGAAAACCAGGCCGCCTACCTCAGAAGACTGTTGTGGAAATAAGTGTGTTGACACCTGTAAAGTGCTTAGAAGCGTGCCTGCTGTGTGTCAGGTGTGAGATCTCCCACAAGGCATCCTATTTAATCAAGAAATACAACCTAATCGTAGCGACAGCCTCTTGCTTTGCTCTCAAGTAGAGATGTTATTCGTGCCGGTATCTGTCTGTTTTGTGGTGGGCAGGGTGGGTTTCCTTCTTTCCCTGGTGGTTTCGCTGAGGTCGGGCAGGTGACCCGCTGAGCTCAAGGTCAGTTCTGGGGAGGTGGTGGATGTAGGACAGAGAGAACCCAGGAGCCATCGTCAGCGAGAAGGAGGAGGGTTGGAGACAGGAGCTCTCAGCATCAGTGTCTGCTGAACGTTCACAGAGCAGGAGACCCTGTGTGTGGCAGGAAATGGAACTTGGGGCTTTAAAACAAACAAACTCTTACTAACTTTTTTTTATTGCCTTTGGATTCCGTGAGAGAGAGAGAGGAGGTGGGGATGTGTCATATTTTAAGTGACCAAATAAATTATATTCCTCTCCCAAGAGGCCGATCACGTCATCTTGAGGGTCAGAGCTTACTTTCTCGTGCCCAGCAGGACGGCGTCCATCTGTGGAGCCCTCGGTGTGGCCTGGCTGCCTCCGCGCCTCCCTCCCGCATCCCCCGCGAGCTAGGTCCTCCGCATCACAGACCCAGAACCCGCTAGCGTCATCAGTGTGAAAGCCTCCCCGCATTGCCCAGGTTCCCAGTTTTGGACAATATCACATGGGGTTGGGGGAGGGGAAGAAAAACTAATTCAAATCCAGAATCCTGCCTGAGGAAATTGATGAGGAAATCTAAGATCCGTGTCCAAGCCACAGGCCCTTGGGCAGCATGGGGACCACCCTGTATATCCTATCCTATCGTATGTCCTCATTTGCCTCTTGTCACCCACGGCAAGCACAGGGGACAGACTTTCCATACAGCCTTCTCCTCCATGCCAGTGAGAAGTAATCACATCACCTGTCCAGCGTTGGGAAATCAGGTAGCGCGAGATCCCGTGTCTCTCCTGCTCACTTTTGTCCCAGGAGCTGCTAATCCACTGCCTGGGGTGGGGCAGCCCAAACCCGGCCCCTCACAGGCACAGACCTGGCTCTCATCCAGCTCTACCACGTCGCTGGCTGTGTGACCTTGTACAAGTTACTCCACCTCTCTGAGCTCATTTTCCTCCTTTGCAACGTGGAGATAATAATAGTACCCCTAGACGACGGACCTTTGTGGTAGGTTGTTGAAACATGAAATGAAATACACATAATGTCTACCATGGAGACGATGTATTTTATGAGACTAATGAGATGATCTCTATTATAATCAGGAGATGACCGTAGATATATATATATACACATATACATATATATATGCCTAGATCATATGAATTCATTTCTGAAAAGAATGTCATGGCACATCGTCAGGTTCCCGTGATTGAGACGTCACGCGTGCACATTGATGCCATGTGGTCACCTGCTTCCTAGCCCCCCCCCCAGCCCCACCGAAGAGAGCTGTTATTCAATCCAAGTGTATTCTATTTTAGATTCCAGGGACCATGGCACAGCACCTGGGAAAATACTCAGTGGCCAGTAGCTGTAGGCTCTTGTTGTAGGGGGGGGGCCTAGAAACATGACGAGCTCGGCTGCAGAGAGAAGAAAGGGCGCAGAGGCGAAACAGAAACTCTGTGCTTTCCGTAAACCGGCGGCCGGGCCTGGAGGATGGGGCGGGGAGGGCCGGAGCGTGACCTGGCGAGGCTGTCGGGAAACTCTCCTGGTAGATTTTTATCTGTCGGGATCAATTTGCAGGGTGCTGGCTCTGTGCCAGGCCCTGAGCTGGGCACCAGGGGGCAGGACGAGCTAGGACCGCTGCCCTCTGGGAGGCAACGGTGTGGGGCTGCGTGGGGTGGGGGGGTGGGGGGGCAATCCTAGAGTCGCCACAAAGGTACAATGTGCAGAGGCTGACCCGGTCACTCAGAGGGCCCCTGCCTCCAGCACTAGGTGGAAGGTTCTTCAAACCTGCCCCATGAGTCACGGGTTCAACCTCACCCAGCCCCCACCCCCGGGGCCCGGGGGGCCACATGTGGGGGGGAGAGCGGCCCTTTGGCAGCCGCAGTGACCAAAAAAAAAAAAAAAAAGCAAATATCCTGGAGAAAGGGGCCGAGGCCTCAGAATGCAGACCGTCCAGCCCACAGAGGGAGGAAGGAAGGTGGCCTGGGCGGGAGGACACGTGGACGCCCGGCCTCCGGGGACGTGCCCACAGGCCGGGCGTGTGAGCTCACCCGCTTCCCTCCCTCCTCTGCCCCTCCAGCCCGCCCGCCCGCCCTGCCACGCGCCGCCCGCTCGCCATGGCCCCCGGAGAGAAGATCAAAGCCAAGATCAAGAAGAACCTGCCGGTGACGGGGCCTCAGGCGCCGACCCTCAGGGAGCTGATGAGGTGGTACTGCCTCAACACCAACACCCATGGCTGCCGCCGCATCGTGGTGTCCCGCGGCCGGCTGCGGCGCCTGCTCTGGATCCTGTTCACGCTGACGGCCGTGGCCCTCATCTTCTGGCAGTGCGCCCTGCTCGTCCTGTCCTTCTACACCGTCTCCGTGTCCATCAAGGTCCACTTCCAGAAGCTGGACTTCCCCGCCGTCACCGTCTGCAACATCAACCCTTACAAGTGAGTGAGGGGCCCGAGGCCCTCCGGAAGGCGGACCCGCGGCAGCCGGCAGACGCCCGCTTTTGAGAGAGCCGGAGTCGTGGCCGGCCCGGGAGAGGTGCCCCTCCTCAAGCTGTCCCGAGTTTTCGGTCCCCCCGACGGCTTCCGAGAACGGGCTGGCTCAGGGAAGGCCGCGGGGACGCTTGCAAGGATCAGTTTTGCTTGGAGGTTGGACCTGGGATGAGCTGTCAACCCCTCACCCCGGGGACACACACACGTGTGCACACACGCCACCCACATGTGCATGTACACACACGTGTGCACACACGCCACCCACATGCGCATGTACACACACACGCGGCCCAGCTTGGCCACTTCCCCGGGGCTCTATAGCCTCACGCCCGGGTTCTCCCCAGATGTGAGCTCAAGGCTGACTCAAGAGTGGCACCCGGGTGACTTCCGGACACATCTCAGCTGCCCCAAATCCTCACCTGAGGGAACCCAGCCCCACTAATTAAGATCCTCGGGCTCTGGGCAGAATCAGCCCTCGGTACTGCCCTGCTGTCGGCCGCAGGACCTGTTTTAAATGGGTCACAGCATCCTTCTTAGGATTATTGAAAACTGGTCTGTGAGGCAGATCAGAACCTGGCGGAATATGTCAGAGCAGGTGCGGGGGTGGAGAGCAGGGAAGAGCCGGGGGTGGGGTGGTGGGGGGGACTAGCCAAGGGAGAGACCTGGACCAGAGTCACCGGCCGGCTGGCGGCCAAGCTCACAACCAAAATCAGGTCTACAGCTCACCCCCTACCTCCACGTCCTTCTTTTCTCCCCTTCTTTCTCCCTTCTGCCCATGACTAGTTCCCTAATGACCTACCGATGGTCACACTCCGTGCTGGGATCCGCAGCGTACGATGGAACAACCCACCGTCTTTGTCCTCGAGGAGTAGATATTGTACTGAAAGAGCAGCGTGGTAGCAAATACTATGAACACGAATGAAACTAGTAATAGTGGCCCTTTCGTGACAGAGGTAGACATAAAAAAACAAACCCAGAACTCGTGGACTCTTCCCAATAAGCCCATTTTGCGGATGGGAAAAGGAGACACAGAAAGGCTAAATGGCTTGTCCAAGATGACCCGTCTGAAACCGGGATGGGGGACCAGACCCCAGGCGGACCTGCCCAATCACAATGCACAGAGCAGGGAGGAGAGGGGGGGAGTTGAGAGAGAAGCCAGGATCATTTAGTACAGGGGTCCCCAAACTTTTACACAGGGGGCCAGTTCACTGTCCCTCAGACCGTTGGAGGGCTGCCACATACAGTGCTCCTCTCACTGACCACCAATGAAAGAGGTGGCCCTTCCGGAAGTGCGGTGGGGGGGCCGGATAAATGGCCTCAGGGGGCTGCATGCAGTCCGCAGGCCGTAGTTTGGGGACGCCTGATTTAGTATCACGAAGGATAGTGTCATTATGGTTCAGTCGACACCTGTAGCGTTCTTCTGTGTTCCCGGGGTTGTCAAGGGCACGGTTATACCTCTGCCCTCCCAGCACCGCCTCGAGGAGAATCAGAGGCCAAGGGCAAGTGTTCTGGGTGGAGACAGAGCCTGCCCCCTGGGGAGACTCCCAGTCAGCAGTGGTTGGTTTACGGGAGACACCCAGAGTCACCACTCCAGAAATGCTGGTTGGGGCAAACTCATCAGCACCCCCCCCCCTGAGCAAGCAGACAGTGGAGGCAGAGGTGAAGCCACAGGAAGCCACCCCAGGGTACACAGCCGCTGACCCCCTTCCACTCGATCGAGCGGTCACTTAGGATGGGGCAAATCGTCAAGGCCTGTCCTCCTTGGCCGAGGGGACAGGACACACACGTGGATTGGGAAGCAGCATGGAGAAGGGCTGGCGTTGGGCCAGAGGGGCCTCCGCTCTCCCTGACCCCCCTCCCTCCCACCTCGGCAGGTACAGCGCCGTGAGGCCCCTTTTAGCTGACCTGGAGCAGGAGACCAGAGCGGCCTTGAAGACCCTGTACGGCTTCTCGGAGCTCGAGTCCCGGCAACGCCGAGAGGCAGAGCCCTGGAGTTCCACGTGGGAGGGCGCCCAGCCCCGGTTCCTCAACCTGATTCCGCTGATGGCCTTCCGGGAGGGCGAGACCAGGAGGGCCACGGACTTCCTCACCGGGAGGAAGCGCAAAGTCAGCGGGAAGATCATCCACAAGGCGTCGGACGTGGTGCACGCCCAGGAGTCCAAGGAGGTGGTGGGGTTCCAGCTGGTGAGGACTCAGGCTCCCCGTGTGGGGGGCGCACGCGGGGCGGGCTGGAGACGGCGGGTCCCGGGAGGCCCCTCCTCTGGCATTTAGCCTTCTCTATGGTCCCACTGGAGGGCTCACGCCCCGTTAGGGTAAGTGAACTACAGGCAACTGAAATGGACTCAGGCCCTCTTAAGCAGGAAGCAAATGTCTTAGCGGGTGACTGGTAGCTTACGGAGGGTTCTCAAAGGACAGACAGGAGGGGAGACCCAGGCATCTTGGTGACAAGAAATAACAGCACATCATTCCCGCTGCTGCTGCTGCTGGATTAGATAAGCTCCGGCTATTCTTAATCTTCTCGTTAATTCATCCATCAAGATGGTTTCACGTCCCATCTGTGTGTGTGTGTGTGTGTGTGTGTGTGTGTGTGTGTGTGTGTGACAGAGACAGAGAGAGTCAAAGAGAGGGACAGATAGAGACAGACAGACAGGAAGGGAGAGAGATTGAGAAGCATCAATTCTTTATTGTGGCACCTTAATTGTTCATTGATTGATTTCTCATATGTGCCTTGACCGGGGGGCTATAGCAGACCGAGTGACCCCCACTCCAGCCAGCAACCCTGGGTCCAAGCTGGTGAGCTTTGTTCAAAACAGATGAGCCCGCACTCAAGCTGGCGACCTTGGGGTCTCGAACCTGGGTCCTCGGCGTCCCAGTCCGACGCTCTATCCACTGCGCCACCGCTTGGTCAGGCTCACATCCCCTCTTGAGGTAGCTGATTGGCCGAGCAGGGGTCACGCTGGCTCACAGAAGGCAGGGACCTTTGCTGGACAGTTTCACCAGACTGTATCCACAGGGGGACATGAAATGCCACCAAAGCGTAAAATTGGGGCACAGACACCAGAAGGAAGGAAATAACGAATACCCGGAAACACCCATTGTTCCCCGCACCGCTTGCCTTCATGAAGGGGCTGTCACCTGACTTTTCTTCTGGGTCGCATTCGAGGGGCTTGGGAGAAATAGCCAGTCACCAGAAATGCGTTCCATTGCCTCCCTGGGCAAACTCAGTGATCACCTTCCTCTCTCTGCCCCAGCTGCCGGGGTGGGACGAGAGCCGTGTTTCCACCTTCCAGCCTTGAATGCTGATTGTGAGACCTCCTTGCTCCAGCGCCAGGTCCCGAAAAGCTGGCCCCCCCTCGGTCACTGCGTCTTTTCCTAAGCCACCCACTAGGTTCTCCTTGAGACCCAAATCAACCCTTTGATGCCTGTCAGGAGAGTTTCTAAGCCCTGCACGAGAAGAGAGCATCTGGGGTGTGGCACGATTTCCCTGTGAAGCTCACCTGATTTTACAGCTTTTAAACGCTGCTCTTCCCTATCGCCGTAGGAGGCGAGGAAGGGAGGTATTTTGGTCAATGTTCCGCAGGGGACGGAATGGATCTGCAGTGCCGCCCCCAGGACCCCATGGAGACGCTGTCAGGGTCTGGGCTGTAATTCCGAGTTTTAGACTGTGGAGCCCAGTAGAGAATGGCGAGGGTCCCGGAGGGTCTCCGTAATGATAATCAGCCATAGCCCGGATGTGCGGGGACCCCAAAGAGGCCAGTTTTGCTTTTCACCTGGTGAGGAGTCATTTCTTCCTCATTGACTCCCTTCCTGGCTCTTTGAGGCTGGAGGACGATGTCCCTGAGCCCCCATATGTGAGAAGCCCATCCTTGCCCAGGGACCCCCTTCCTGTCCCCCCCGAGGGTCTCGCCTGGGGTCTCAGTTCCTCATCTTGACGGTCCTGCTGCAGGCCCGCGGCAGAGCCGACGGCTTCAGCCTCCCGCATCTCTTCCCTACTCGCAGTGTTCGAACGACACGTCCAACTGCGCCGTCTACACCTTCAGCTCGGGAGTCAACGCCATCCAGGAGTGGTACAAGCTGCACTACATGAACATCATGGCCCAGGTGCCCCTGGAGAAGAAGATCAACATGAGCTACTCGGCCCAGGAGCTGCTGGTCACCTGCTTCTTTGACGGGGTGTCCTGTGATGCCAGGTCAGGAGAGAAAGGCTGCCCCCTCGGCTTCGGCTCCGGGGTCCGCTCGCTCTGAGGGGCGGACCCCTGCGGGCACCTGCCGCTCAGCTGTGGGTCCCTGGGAGGGAATAGAGTGCTTCTCACTGACCCGGCCCTTTGGGAAACGGCTTACACAGGAGCTGGGTTCTAGAGTCAGCGAGGAAGGTGGAGACGGCATAGGGTCAAGGTCATCGTAGTCGCATTAAATTACTCAAAGAAACAGAGTAGTTCATCATATGTGTACAACGATTGTAGGATACCCTCATGTATACCAGTGACTGAGAACCACTGATCTAGCACAGAGGGAGGGAGGGAGGGAGGGAGGGAGGCAGAGAGGCAGGGAGGTCTATAATGTGGCCCCTTCTCTCGAGATCATGTTGATCATGTCCTAAAACTGGGGATTGGGATGGGAAAAGGTCAAATGTTGGCTGAGAACTTCAAGAGTAGAGGAATTTGGGGCCGGCGTACGGCACAAGAAGTACCAGGTCAGATGGAGGTGGAGGCTGGCGGATGAACAGAGAGAGCCAGCCTGCTTCAGCCTGGATGGGAGGTCCCTTCTGTCACTTACGAGAGAAAAGTGGGGGAGAGAGAGTCCTGTCCACTGTCCCTTGTTCACTGTCACCGCTGCCCACTCAGACTTCAGCTCCAACACGTGAGCAGGGGGAGGTTCCCAGCCCAGCCCCTTCTGACTCATGTTCTCACCCCCATATAGGAACTTCACCCTTTTCCACCATCCAATGTACGGGAATTGCTACACGTTCAACAACAAAGAAAACGAGACCATCCACAGCACCTCCATGGGGGGCAGCGAATATGGTAAGGAAATCGGGTGCGGTGGACAACAGGGGATGCCTGAGCTTTCCAGGGGTGGAGGGTCTTCCCGCCTGGCTGGACCAGGGGCAACACTTTCCCATTTCACCGTTTCCATCACCGTCTGTGTTGGTCCCTTCCTCACTGGTATCTTTGTTTGCTTGTTTGTTTGTTTTGTGACAGAGACAGAGAGAGACACAGAGAGGGACAGATAGGGAGAGAGATGAGGAGCATCAATTCTTCATTGTGGCACCTTAGTTGTTCATTAATTGCTTTCTCATTTGTGCCTTGACCAAGGGGAGGGGGACTCCAGCAGACTGAGTGACCCCTTGCTCGAGCCAGCAACCTTGGGCTCAAGCTGGTGAGCTTTGCTCAAACCAGATGAGCCTGCACTCAAGCCGGCGACCTCGGGGTTTCGAACCTGGGTCCTCCGCGTCCCAGTCCGACGCTCTATCTGCTGCGCCACCGCCTGGTCAGGATTCATTGGTACCTCCCGCCCCCCCCTTTTGGACATCTCCTCTCGACTTCTGAGAGAGCAGCCTCGACATGGCTGGGATTTCTCCTGGGAACCCACCCCGGTTTTATCTTGTCGCTGGAGTGAGAGAGGCGAGGCCGGCAACTTCCAGGGGGACGGACACCCAGACACACTGAGCAGGAGATGAGGAAGGCAAACACCGGGCCTTGGTCTTGATGGCTGAGAGGACGGCAGATGCTGGAGCCAAAACCTTGTACACATCTCTGAAGTGGGGACGCTCGTAACAGCTCTGAGGGGAGGTCGCTGAGAAGACTGGAGAGAGCGTGTGAAGCGCTTGGAGTAGAGCCTGACCCACTGGATGAGTCTGCCCAGGCTGTCGTGGCAAAGCATCACCGATGGGGTGACTTAAGCAACAGACGTTTATGCTCCCACAATTCTGGAGGCTGGAAACCCACGGTCAAGGTGCTGGCGGATTTGGTGTTTGGTGAGGCCTCTCTTCCTGGCTAGCAGGTCAGCCAGCTTCCTCACCGTGTCCTCACGTGGCCCTTCCTCTGTGGCGTGCAGAGAGACAGAGCTTTCTCTGGTGTCTCTCCCTCTTCTTTTTCTTCCTTTTTTTTTCCTTTTCTTAAGTGAGAAGCAGGGAGGCAGAGAGATAGACTCCTGCATGTGCCCCAACTGGGATCTACCCAGCAAGCCCCAAATGGGGCGATGCTCTGCCCATCTGAGGTGCTGCTCTGTTGCTCAGCAACCGAGCTACTCTAGCGCCTGAAGCAGAGGCCATGAAGCCATCCTCAGCGCCTGGGGCCAACTTGCTCCAATTGACCATGGCTGTAGGACTAGGAGGAGGAGGGGGAAGAGGAGAGAGAGAGAGAGAGAGAGAGAGAGAGAGAGAGAGAGAGAGAGAGGAGGGAAAGGGAAGGGGTGGAGAAGCAGATGGGTGCTTCTCCTGTGTGCCCTGACCGGGAATCGAACCCGGGACTTCCACACACCCGGCAACGCTCTACCACTGAGCCAACCAGCCAGGGCTCTTCCTCTTCCTATAAGGACACCAGTCGCATGGGATTAGTGCTTACCCTGATGACTTCATTTAACTCTCATTAGTTTCCTAAAGGCCCTGTCTCCAAATACAAGTCATATTAGGGGTTTCACCCTACGAAGGTGGGGAGAAGGGGACGCGTTCAGTTTACCACACACATAAAGCACACAGGGAGCGCCCGCTGTGGTTGTCACGGCGACGGTGGCCGCTCTTCCGCTCTCCCTGGTGCGCCGTGTCTGCTGCCCCACACCTGAGCCTGCAGGGGAGGCAGGCCCTCGACAGCTTGCCCGGGCTCACCCACCCAGAGGGATCCCTGAGAGGTCCTAAGCAAACTGAGCGTGAGGGATCTACGGGGACACGCCCACAGGGAAAGCCAGGCCTACGTCATCGTCGTGGAGGAAAGCCCCACCTGGACTCCTAGCCCGTGCCACCGTGTTGGCCGGCTTCCTGCCACGTCGGCAAGGAACCACCACCGAGGGCACGTACTTCAGCGGGAAGACTTGCCTGGCCTGCCTCTGCTCCTTGCGTGCTGTGTGACATCCAGCAAGTCACTTCCCCACTCTGGGCTTTGGCTCCTTTATCTGCAAATGGAAGAAAAACAAAACAAAACCAGAATTGTTGTCAATGTTCAGGGTTCCCTGAAGAGGAGCCCACGAAGGAACGAGGCAGCAACAACACTGCCGGCGGAGGACCCCAGTCTCTCCAGGACTGAGGCAGCAACAACACTGCCGGCGGAGGACCCCAGTCTCTCCAGGACTGAGGCAGCAACAACACTGCCGGCGGAGGACCCCAGTCTCTCCAGGACTGAGGCAGCAACAACACTGCCGGCGGAGGACCCCAGTCTCTCCAGGACTGAGGCAGCAACAACACTGCCGGCGGAGGACCCCAGTCTCTCCAGGACTGAGGCAGCAACAACACTGCCGGCGGAGGACCCCAGTCTCTCCAGGACTGAGGCAGCAACAACACTGCCGGCGGAGGACCCCAGTCTCTCCAGGACTGAGGCAGCAACAACACTGCCGGCGGAGGACCCCAGTCTCTCCAGGACTGAGGCAGCAACAACACTGCCGGCGGAGGACCCCAGTCTCTCCAGGACTGAGGCAGCAACAACACTGCCGGCGGAGGACCCCAGTCTCTCCAGGACTGAGGCAGCAACAACACTGCCGGCGGAGGACCCCAGTCTCTCCAGGACTGAGGCAGCAACAACACTGCCGGCGGAGGACCCCAGTCTCTCCAGGACTGAGGCAGCAACAACACTGCCGGCGGAGGACCCCAGTCTCTCCAGGACTGAGGCAGCAACAACACTGCCGGCGGAGGACCCCAGTCTCTCCAGGACTGAGGCAGCAACAACACTGCCGGCGGAGGACCCCAGTCTCTCCAGGACTGAGGCAGCAACAACACTGCCGGCGGAGGACCCCAGTCTCTCCAGGACTGAGGCAGCAACAACACTGCCGGCGGAGGACCCCAGTCTCTCCAGGACTGAGGCAGCAACAACACTGCCGGCGGAGGACCCCAGTCTCTCCAGGACTGAGGTGCCTTGGTGAGATCGGCTGTCCGATTGATTAAGCAGAAATCTGTCATCTTGCCTGAGAAACTAACAAGCAGAATCCAGTGTCCAATTTTATTATTTAGTTTGGCAAGACAGATTAGATTTCTCTTGCCCTTTCTGAGACATAGCACCATCCATCTGCTGTCTGAGTCCTGACCCGCAGAAAGCTCCAGCAGGGCCACACACCCACGTCCTCGGGGCCTTCCCTGGACACCAGGGCCTCAGTCACGTAGGCTTGGCCTTGACCTTCACTTCCCCGGGATGGGAGCAGAAAGTCCCCCGGGCTTTGGCTCTCCTCCAACAAGAATAACTCTCGGCCCTGGCTGGTTGGCTCAGCGGTGGAGCGTCGGCCTGGCGTGCGGGGGACCCGGGTTTGATTCCCGGCCAGGGGACATAGGAGAAGCGCCCATTTGCTTCTCCGCCCCCCCCCCTTCCTCTCTGTCTCTCTCTTCCCCTCCCGCAGCCAAGGCTCCATTGGAGCAGGGATGGCCTGGGCGCTAGGGATGGCTCCTTGGCCTCTGCCCCAGGCGCTAGAGTGGCTCTGGTCGCCCCTGGTGGGTAGAGCGTAGCCCCTGGTGGGCGTGCCGGGTGGATCCCGGTCGGGTGCATGCGGGAGTCTGTCTGACTGTCTCTCCCCGTTTCCAGCTTCAGAAAAGTGCAAAAAAAAAAAAAAAAAAGAGTAACTCTCGACGTACAGGCTCTTCTTCGGCCCCTGGAGGCCCTGCTCACTGGCTCCCTCATTTACCAAAATCACTTACTGAGAGTGGGGTGGATGCCAGGCCTGCGCCCAGGGGCCAGGGACGGCGCGGTGAGCAGGACATATGCTGTGTCCGCTCACAGGGGACGTGTGTGTTAGCCAAGAGGGACGGGTCACAGAGGAGCCAACAGGCACACGGACCTTGCCCAGTTACAAATCCTGCCGCATGCCGGGCGGAGAGAGAGGCGCCCGGGTCAGGATGGGAGTCTTGTGTAGGGACGAGACGACCCGTGGTAAGGTCCGCAGAAGGGTGTTCTGGGCACCAACCAACATAAGACCATGAGAAGGAAGTGAGTATGATGTGATCTAAGACCAGGAAGACCAGCGTGCTTGTGTTTGGAGCTTCGAGAGAGAGAGAGAGAGAGAGAGAGAGAGAGAGAGAGAGGAGGAGGAGGGAGGGGGAGGGGAGGAAGCAATGGCCTCAGGGCAGCCGGGTCCTACCCTGGGGCATCGCGCACAGAGAGAGGCCACCGAAGGGTTTTAGACAAGGACCTGAGCCTGTCGGGGTTCTGATTTTCAGGACGGTCCCTCTGGCTGGCTGGCTGCTGGGTGCAGAGCAGACAGACGGACGGACGCAGGGGTGGGAAGTCAGGTCAATGATGTGGTGGGAGGCCCCCCCACAGCTCCGCCCCCCTCCCCGCCCCCAAGGGTTTCCCCAGCAGCAGACTCCGTGCTGCCCCCCCCCCCCCCCCCCCGCAGGGCTCAGCAGAGCTCCCCTCTCTCAAGCACCAGGCGGGGACGCTTGTCTGGGCAGGCAGGGCGGCAGTTCCCTGACAGCCAGCGGAGCCGCGGGAGTGAGGCTGTTTGTGAGCCCCCATTTCGAGCAAGGCCGGCAGGACCCCATCCCCTCGTGGGGCTTCCTGCCTGGCCTGGGCCGGTGGTCCTCCCCTGCAGGACAATGCCTGGGCCTGCGTCTGGAGCCTCCCAAGGAGGGAGGGAGGGAGGTGGGCTGCCACAGGGTGTGTTCTGGGGCCTTTCACCACAAGGAGCCGCCTTGTTCCTCCCTCCCCCCCCCCAGGGCTGCAGGTCATCTTGTACATAAACGAAGAGGAGTATAACCCCTTCCTGGTGTCCTCCACCGGGGCCAAGGTGATTGTCCACCGGCAGGACGAGTACCCGTTCATCGAGGACGTGGGCACAGAGGTGGAGACCGCGATGGCCACCTCCATAGGCATGCACCTGGTAAGAGCCTCCTCGCATCTCCGGGGACTCGGGGAGAAGCGCAGATGGTTTTTTATTTTATTTTCAAGGCTGACCCATGAGGTGCAGCGAATGGGAAAGAACGTTGGGTTTCCAAAGGCAAGGGGTTCCCGCATTTGCCCACGGGCACCCCACCGGGTGTTCCGGTGGTTACACAACAGGTAGGCTAGGCTCTCCCTGTCTCTTCGTGCGGGTGAACTCGGACAAGAGGCCCGTGGGGGGAAAGAAACGGAGGAAACCTTCCTTGTGCCAGAGACCAGACACCAGCATGTACGGAGGGAGTGTGTGCTGGAAGCACGGTGTCAGGCGCTTGACAGTCCCCCCGCCAGTGATACAGATAGAGCAGGCCGACGGCTTTCTTCTGGGGCCACCGGGAGGCTCACGAGGCACGTGGACACTATTTAAAGGCGAATAGAAGGCCGCCGGGAGCTCAGAGGTTCATGTAGCCCGCCCCCACGTCCCTTAGTTTCACCCCGTTTACCAAGAACCCCCTTCTGCCTCAAGTGTTGGACCCTGTCCGACCTCACTCGGTGCTGAGGACACACACACCTGTCAACAGAAACGCATCCGGGCGGCGGGCTCCAGGCCTCGGGTCAGCCGTGCCCGGTGCGGGCAGAGGGTCGGCGAGAAGTTCGCTTCTAGGGGCCAAGCCGGGTCTTCCATGCTGCATGTTTCACTTGGTTTCTGGATGAGTGTGTTAAGCTGGGAGACTCAGTGGCTGGTTACTCAGTGAGGTAACAAAATTTCCTTCCACTTCTGCTCCCCTCTCTCGCGCGCGCACTCTCTCTCTAATAGAATGACTCTTTTTTATAATCTCTTTTTTTTTTATTTCTGTTTACGTTCAATATCATTTCATATAAGCGTCAGGTGTACGGCGCGGAGGTCAGACCATCTAGAATGAGCGTAAGAACGTGGTCAAAGGGAGGACGCACACAGAGCGAAAGACCCAAACCGCAGCAAGGGCCACACGGGGGCCGCCGTCTCCCTCCCTCCAGCCCTGCCCTCCGGGCGCCTTCCTCCCTCTCGCCCTTGCTGCTGGGCCTGGGCCGACCCTGGCATCGGGCATCGTGCTCGCCAAGTCGGTATAAGCATTTCTCCAGAACTCTCTTATACCCCGCTTTCCCCCTGACCCCGATAGCTTGGCGGTGGCTCCTGTATCAGCACCCATAGACCCGCCTCCTGCTTCTTAAAGACCCAGACCCTCCACGGCACGGAGAGTTATTGAACGATGCCCTCTTCGTCCGCGCTAGGTCCTTACCCACCACAGCTCAGTCAGGGTGTGACGGGACGGCGTGTGGGTGTGTCGGGCTGCTTCCTCGAGGCGCGTCGGAGAGCATGCGCTCTGTGGGGCCGGCCGTCCCCTCGCCGGCCACGTGGCCGGGTGGCTGGTCTTCGGCACCCTCGTCAACACGGGGATTATTAACCCACTTTTAATCTCTGCTAATCTGTCAAGCCCAAAAAATGGTAGCTATTCTCATTATGACAGTCCTTAGCGGCACTATTATTATTATTATTATTATTTTATTTTTTTGTATTTTCCCGAACCTAGAAACGGGGAGAGACAGTCAGACAGACTCCCGCATGCGCCCGGCGATGATCTGCCCCTCGGGGCGTCGCTCTGCCGCAACCAGAGCCACTCTAGCGCCTGGGGCAGAGGCCAAGGAGCCATCCCCAGCGCCCGGGCCATCTTTGCTCCAATGGAGCCTCGGAAGGAAGGAGAGGGGGTGGGGTGGAGAAGCAGATGGGCGCTTCTCCTGTGTGCCCTGGCCGGGAATCGAATCCAGGACTTCTGTACGCCAGGCCGACGCTCTACCACTGAGCCAACCGGCCAGGGCCATTATTATTTTTTACCTATGTGTAGAGGGGAAATTCTCCTTGAGGGCTGTCGGTTTATATCTCTGTTCATATCCAACCTTAAACGTCCCCGTTAAACTTCTCACTTTCACCCCTCACCAACTTGACCTCCAGAGCCGCATTTCCCAAGCCTGGTTGACCATCAGCCTCTGATCTGTATCTTGTACCAAACGCCACTGGTTATTATTCTAAGAGGCAGCCAGGCCGGGAACCTCCGCTTCATAAACCTGACTCGTTCTGCATGAGTGAGAAGCCAAGAGCGTTCCCTCGAACGAGAGTAAGGCCGGGCCGGCAGGACACACAGGGCTTAGCACAGCCGTGCCCGAGGGCTTCATGGGAGGGTAGAAGGTGGCAGGGTGGGTGGGCACCGGCGCTGGTATATCCACCCATTATTTATCCATCCACCCAACCAGCGTTTTCTGAGCCCTCCTAGGACCTAGACATTGGGATCACATCGGTGTGGAAGACCCTGTCCCTGTCCTGTGGGAACTTAGGGTCTAGCAGAGAGAACCAATGGCAAACGAGAAAGAGCACCCAAGTGGTTAATTGTAATTGTCACAGGTGCTAACGAGGAGAAAGGCAAGATGCTGGGATGGGGGGCGTCTCGTGGGGGATGCTCGGCCAAGGGCTATTTTTAAATGGGGGACGGGGAGGTTTGGGGAGTTCAAGCAGTGCTTTCCTGAGGAAGTGACATTGGTGTGGAGACATTTCCTCTGGAATGGTGAGATTCCAGAGGACGTTGGTGGCCTCAGTGTTGCGTGGTGCCCAGGGGAAGCCATCAGTTCGGGGGTCTGGGGACCCAGCCGCTCGAAGGGGCCACGTGGGTCAGGGGCTGCACTCTGGTGTGGGCAGTTTGTTCTCACACGAGCAGTTCCGTGTACTCACTTGGCTGTGTGCAGGGTGATTGCCCAAGAAAAAAAAAAAAAAAAGGTCTTGAGCCCCAACCTGCTCAAACTGTGGCTTTCAAGGACTTTGTGGGGCCACTTAGAAGCGCTGAGTCACTGGTTCTTCTGTTCACCAACTCCCGGATCAGATCGGATCGGAACGGATCGGAGGGCACGGTGAGCCAGCCTTTCCTGAGCAGTTTTACCCGCCGGCTGGAGCAGGGGCTGGGATCTGCAGTCACAGTCTTACCTGAGCCCTTCGCTGTGTCCTGCCTTCCGCCTCTCACGGCATCTGCGGACCGGACCAGGGGTTGGGGGGGTTGGCGTGGGGACGACAGTGACGAGAGCTAAGAATAAAGTCCAGGAACCGAGGGATTCCGCCTTCTGGTTCTCTGCTGCGAGCTCAGAAAATACCCACCACATTGTTCAGCCAATGTTCTCTTTACCAATGGTGGGTAAACAGAGACTTGGGTGGGTTTTCTGTTCTGCCTAATTTGAGATGTACAAAATGCAAGCTACAGAGCCGGGTCAGGCAGCTGCAGTGTGATTTATGAGCATTTAACAACAAGAAGAAAAAAAAAACCCAGGGATTACTGAGAGGTCAGTTGGGAGTCACTAAGAATAAGTTCAAACAAGGTAGACTTCCTTCCTTTCTTATTTATGTTTTGTTTGTTTTTTGGATGGGCATGTTAAGCCAGTGGACTCAGTGGCTGGTTAATCAGGGAGTTCACAAAATTTCTTTCCTTCTTGGAGGCACTGTGTGGCCAAAGCACTGGATATTCAGAGATGACCACATCATCAGAACACCTGCCTTTCAAGGTCTTAGCTTTAAGACAATACACGTTGGCAATGCGGTTTCTTAGCTCTGTGGGAACAGACACCTTCCCTGTCTTGTCCACAGGTGCAGTTCTTGGGGAGATAGTAGATCCTCAGTAAGGGATGGATGGATGGATGGATGGACGGATGGACGAATGGATAGGTGGATGGATGGATAGATGGATGGATGGATGGATGGATGGACGGACGGACGGACAGACGGATGGATGGATGGATGGATGGACGGACGGACGGACGGACGGACGGATGGATGGACGGACGGACGGATGGATGGATGGATGGATGGATGGACGGATGGATGGATGGCAGCCCAGACAGAAGCTGTTGGTGAAGGCTTTCTAGACAACAGATTCGTGAAGGACGAGGATCAGGAAGCACTATCAGGGCAGGACAGTCCAGACAAAGGGCACAGCAGTAGCCAAGTGGTCCCAGGAAGGATTGTAAGCCGTGTAACGAAATCTTCTGAAACATCCCCTTGGCTGAGTGTAATCAGGATACTGCAAGCAGCGCGTTTATAGTCATTCTAGAGAGAAGCGATAGGCATCTCAGCGGAGGCCACGGCAGCGGAGGCCACGAGCAGAAGTGAAGAGGTTTGAGAGAGATTACAACAGGAGGCAGCAGAGCTCGACAACCAAGGTCAGGGAGGAAGGGCCAGGGTGGGGGGAGTCAGGCTGATAATTCAGGTTCTGGCTGGGGCCGCGGGGTGGATGGAGGTGGCAGGCTCGAAACTAGGGCCTACAAGAGGAGGGGGAGGTCTGGGGGAGAAGACAGATGATCGCTTCCTTCCGGGACATACCCAGGTGGTTGTGCCTTTGGGGAGCCAGGTGGAAGCGTCCAGGAAGCAGCTGAGGCCGGGGCTAGTGGGCAGCATCACTCCGGACTCGGAAGTAAGCGCCATCCCCCCCCCCCCCCGCCGGGACCTGAACCGGAACGCCCCCTGTTTAAAGTCTGAGCAGAGAGAAAACGGGCAAACAGAGGCAGAGGAGTCGAGGCAGAAGCCGGGAGGAGTCGGTATCGGACGAATCGAGGAACAGAGCCTCAAGGAAGGTGTGAGCCGAGGGGCCAGCTGCAGCTGAGCGGTCAAGCAAGAGAAAGGACGAGAGGTGGTGGTTCTCTGGATCTGGCAGCGCAGCGGTCACCGCGGTGCTTTGCCGCGGAGGTTCTCAGCGGAGGAAGCAGGACAGAAACCTAAGTACAATGGGGCTGGGCAGAGGGGACCGCTCCCCTGAGGGCGTGGCGCCAGCCCCAGAGGGGTGGGGGTTTCTCGGTCACCACAAACCCTGCTGCACAGCCTCGTCCTAGAGCTCGTGCACACTTCTTTACACGAGCGCAGGCGCAAGAGGGAGTGAGTGCTCAAACTCCAGAGCCAGACGGCTGGGGTTGAAACCCCGGCGTGGCACCGTGGCTGTGTCATCTGTGTGTGCGTCTCGGCGACTCGCTCTGTAGAACGGGGGTGAAAGAACCGACTCAGTTCCTGGGCTGGTGAGCGTTCAGCGGAGTTAATTCGTGTGGAGCACCGAGAGCCAAGCTTGGCATGTAGGGAGTGCTTAAATATCGAGTATTGCTCTATGCATTTTATTTTAAAGAGAAAAAGATGTGAAGAAAAGGAAAAATAAAGGGAAAGGGGGTTGAAGAAGTTCCCTCTTGTCCTTTGTGATACTCCTCCTCCTTTAATGAGTCCAGAGACATCGATCTCTTTCTTTTTTCTTTTTTTTCCAAGTGAGAGGAGGGGAGATAGAGAGACAGACTCCCACATGTGCCCCCAAACCAAGCTATTTTTAACACCTGAGGTGGAGGCTCCAGAGAGGCACCCTCAGCACCTGGAACCGATGTGCTCGAACCAATGGAGCCTTGGCTGCGGGAGGGGAAGAGAGAGACAGAGAGGAAGGAGAGGGGGAGGAGTGGAGAAGCAGATGGGCGCTTCTCCTGTGTGCCCTGACCGGGAATCGAACCCAGGACTTCCACACGCTGGGATGATGCTCTACCGCTGAGCCAACCAGCCAGGTCCTGATCTCTTTCCTCTTTAGAAAGAGCACACTAATGACTGGCCACATGCGTTGCAAATGCCTTCCCCAGCTTGTGTTTTCCTTTCAGATTTCCCTGGGCTACTGTTTCACACACAGAATCATCGAATGTTTACATACTCCAATCTTGGGTTTAGTCACAATGTTTATGGAGGATTTTCCCTCTTTGAGGTCAGATCCTGAGCTGAGTTTCCTTCTAGTTATGGTATTATTTCGTTTCATATCTTAACCCACTAGATTTTCTTTTTCCCGTCCCTGCAGGAGATGAAGTGGAGATAGAATTTTGACTTCCTCCTAATAGTTAATAGTCCTCACTTCACAGATGGGGGTCACTGTTTCCTTCTCCACTGATTAGACCTGTACACTTCATCCTACACAGATGCGTTTTATGAATTCACTGCAATATAAAAACAGAACAAAAGAAAAAAAAGAAAGACTCGAATCACCCCTCATTCCATCTCAGGCGCCCGCAGCACCTGGGATTTCCCTGGTACACACCTTGTCAGACGTCAGCTGAGGACACTGGCACACCTGCCACCCTCCCCCAGGATTCTCAGAACGACCTGGGTTGATAAAGACAGGTCCTGTTTCCCACACACACACACGTGCACACCTACACTGAACCACACCTACACGTACCTGTGCATGCACATACATACGTGCTCGTATACATCTGTATGCTCGTACACAGACGTGTGGGCATGCTCACATATCTATGCACACAGCTTGCACCCGTTCTCTCTCTCTCTCTCTCTCTCACACACACACACACACACACACACCCAGTCTCGTTTTTGTGTCTCTCCCGAGAACACGAGCCAGGGTGTGTCCCCACCCTGCACGGATGAGCAGTTCTTAGAAGTTGACTGTGGACTGTGGCAAAGGGGGAAAGCAGGAAGGAGGGAGGGAGGGAGGGAAGGAGGAAGGGAGGGAGGGAGGGAGGGAGGGAAGGGAGAAGGGAAGAAGGGAGGGAGAGAGGGAAGGAGGGAGAGAAGGAAGCAGGGAGGGAAGGAGGGAGGGAGGGAGAGAGGGAAGGAGGGAGAGAGGAAAGGAAGAAGGGAAGGAGGGAAGAAGGGAAGGAAGGAGGGAGGGAAGGAAGAAGGGAGGGAGTGAGGGAGAGAGGGAAGGAGGGAGAGAGGGAAGAAGGAAGGGAAGGGAGGGAAGAAGGGAGGGAAGGAGGGAAGAAGGGAGAGAAGGAAGGAGGGAGGGAGGGAAGGAGGAAGGGAAGAAGGGAGGGAAGGAGGGAAGAAGGGAGGGAAGGAGGAAGGGAGGTAGGAAGGGAAAGAAGGAGGAAGGGAGGGAGGGAGGGAGAGAGGGAAGGAGGGAGGAAGGGAGGGAAGGAGGGAGGGAGGGAGGGAAGGAGGGAGGGAGGGAGGGAAGGAGGGAGGGAGGCAAGGCTGTGTCCAAGTTCATCCCCCTGAGGCTTTGAGTAGTGCAAGACCTTCGTGTCACTCAAAATAGTTCACTTGCCCTTGTGGCTTCAGAAGCACCCTGCGTAAGCCAGGCGCGCCGAGCCTGCTAAGCACCGCCACACAGAAAAGTACCCTCGTGCCCTCAGAAAGCATGAAGATCCAGAGCTGAGTCTCCCGGTCGCATTCCCTGGCAGGGCCCCTGGGCTGGCCCCCCAAGGAGCAGGAGCCCCAGCCACCTCTGCTGGTGACCCACCACTGTGCCCAGACCCTGTCGCCTCCTCCGTGCGATGCCAGGCGTGTGTACCCCCCGCCAGGCTGGCAGCGCTCAGAGCTGTTCCTGGTCTCTCAGACAGGACAGCTGACGTGGCTCCATGGGACACGGGGGCTCCAGGGACAACCGCCCAAGGAGCCTGCTGCTTGGCGTCTCAGCTCCCGGGGGCCCGGCCCCACCCTGGCACGTACCAGAGGCCCTGAGTCTGTTTGCTCCCAGCTATTAGAGGAATGGAGTCTGTCTGTCTGTCCTGTCCCGACCCGGAAGGACACTCACCCTTTATTGTTAGTGAGAACGGGAGGTTGCGGGGCAAAGTGGAGGCCTGCCTCCCTGCCTGTCTGTCTGTCTGCGATCGGGATCGGATCTGTTGGGGTGGGTCCCCTGGGGAAGAGAGTGACCAGACGGCCACTTGGCCCTTGGCTTCTGCTGTTGAAATATTTTTATTTATTTTTTATTTATTTTTTAAATTTTTATTTATTCATTTTAGAGAGGAGAGGGAGAGAGAGAGAGAGAGAGAGAGAGAGAGAAGGGAGGGAGGAGCTGGAAGCATCAACTCCCATATGTGCCTTGACCAGGCAAGCCCAGGGTTTTGAACCGGCGACCTCAGCATTTCCAGGTCGACGCTTCATCCGCTGAGCCACCACAGGTCAGGCTGTTGAAATATTTTTAAGTCAACACCGTTGGTTGCGCCTGACGTCCCTGCCACCCACTGAGGGAGGCTGCCAGGCCAGCAGGTGGATTACAGCACAAACCGAAAGAGGTTCTAGCCACAAACTGCTCGATCTCCCCCCGCCCCCCCCCCAATGATCTTTCTCGCTATCCAGACACCTTTCAGAGAAAAAGCATCTGTCACCCATTTTTCTTTATCCCCATTCTCAGAAAACAAAAACAAAACAAAGAAAATTGTACACACCAACAAGCACCCTGGAACCTTAGCTATAAGGAGGTCACAATTCATACTGTCCCCCCCCCGCCGGAGACATCGTCCTCTCTTTTTCCTCCGGTAGCTGGTCTGGGTTGTCTGTTCGCAGTGACGGACACTAAGCCAGAGCCGAATGCAGTAAAGCACAGACCACAGAGTGTGACCAGGCTCTGGACCCGCCGGGGCCAGTGTGCTTCCTCTCGCCAGGGAGTCCTATTCTCCTCTGCTGGGCCCTCCTCGGCGCTAAGAACGTCCACTTTTCCAAGTCCGTTTCTGGGGGTCAGGAGACAAGCGGGTGGAACGGGCCGTCCCTGGGACAGACGAGTCCCATGCAGCGTGGTCGCTGACCTCCCCCGGCCTCCCGGGGGGGGGGGGGGGGATTCTCCAGGGGCTTCTGACCACCCTTCTGCAAACCAGTCCGTGCTTCTCCGCGCGGGGTGTAGGCGGTGGCGGGGTTGGGCCGGGGCCTCCTGCTCGGACTCCGTGGCCAGCGGCTTCTCTTCCTTTGCCGCGTGGCCCCCCGGGCCCCTCTCTCGCCCTCGTGGCTTCCTCCGCCGCGTGCGTCCGCTTCCTGCGCCGCGTGCGTCCGCTTCCTCCGCCGCGTGCGTCCGCTTCCTCCGCCGCGTGCGTCCGCTTCCTCCGCCGCGTGCGTCCGCTTCCTCCGCCTCTTGGCACGGCCGGCTCTTTTCTCCGTCCCGTGTGGAGCCGACACGGCCCTTTCTCGAAGGTACCTTCCCTCGCCCCTCCAATGCCTCCAGCCTCTCTGCCCAGTCCCGTGGGTCACTGTCCCAATAATCTTAGTTATTTGCTCTTTTTACCATCTGTCTCCTCCCTGAGACCGTAAACTCCATGAGCACAGGGAGCTCGTCTGTTTCGATCATTCTTGATTCCGCAGGGCCTAGAATAGCCCCAGGCACCTAGTAGGTGCTCAATAAATAGCTGTGAAATGAATGACTAAATGCTGTTTCAGCTCCCGGGGGCTGTGGGCAATGCCCACCTCCCCCCTCATCCCTCCCTCTGCCCCCCCCACCTGGATCCTGAGGCAGGAGGCATCCCCCCTCATCCCCGCCTCTGCCCCTCCTCACCTGGATCCTGAGGCAGGAGGCAGAGCTGAATAGTGTCCCGCTGTCGTTACAGACGGAGTCCTTCAAGCTGGGCGAGCCTTACAGCCAGTGCACAGAGGACGGCAGCGACGTGCCCATCAAGAACATCTACAATGCCGTCTACTCCCTCCAGGTAAACGCGCTGCAGGGGACACCCAGCCCTGGGGGGTGCCCTGGACCCAGAAGAGAAAAGTGAGAGATGGGCTGGGGGGGTCTGGGACCAGGAACTCGGGTGAGAATCCCTGGGGTTCATTCAGACACCTCTGGAACAAACGACACTGGCTAGTTCCATCCCCTTCAGTCCGTCTGTAACCGGAGCCCGATGGATTCACTGGGGTTTGCCCAGGACACAGCCCACGGCCGAGACAGGCCCACTTCCTACAAAAGGGCCTTGGCCGGCGAGGGAGGGACGGGCGCAAAGCCGTCTGGGTCAGGCACTGGCTGAGAAGTCCCGAGCTTGGCCGGCAGGCCTGCACGTGCCCCTCGCTGGCCAGTGGCCCTGGGCAAGATGTGCCACCCTCAACCATCACCAGGCAGGTTGGATTCAATCAGACCCCTTCTGGGCTGTACACCTGGTTTCTTTCTGGCCTGGATGGTGTTTTCACAAAGGAAACCAAATTTCTCAGCTTCTCTTTAAAAAAACAAAAAAACCCCCACAAGATCAGGCCGATCGGTTTTAACAAAGCGTGGGTTCTGTGCTCTCCACCAGCCCAGCCCCTCATGGACGGCCGACATCACAGCCCCTGCCAATGTCTGAGTTTGCCACCCTTGAGCGTGGTCCTCTGCCTTGTCGCATCTTCTCCGAGTGTGGGGTTCACCGCCCCTGGGGGTGCCCCGAGTGTCAGTGAGAATCATCCCAGCAGAAGGGACCAGGAGCCCCTCTGCACTGAGCCCTCTGCTGACGTCAGAGCTGAGGCGTGAGCTGGTGGGGACACTCAGTGGAAAGAGACTCTTAGTCGAGGAACTCTGCTTGTAAGAATAAGAGAGGCAAGCAAACTGAGGTCAAGACCCAAAAAAAGAAAAAAAAAAACTCAGCTTATTGGAAAGACAGTCCTGTCCTAGAGAATATCCAGTGAGAGACGTGTACAAACCCCTTACATGTATCAATGTGCTCCGTGCTCAAAGATGAAGAAACTGGCGCTGGCTGGTGGCTTTCTGGATAGAGCATCAGCCTGGTGTGTGGAAGTCCTGGGTTCGATTCCCGGTCAGGGCACACAGGAGAAGCACCCACCTGCTTCTCCACCGCTCCCCCTCTCCTTCCTCTCTGTCTCTCTCTTCCCCTCCCGCAGCCAAGGCTCCACTGGAGCAAAGTTGGCCCGGGTGCTGAGGACGGCTCCATGGCCTCGCCTCAGGTGCTCTTGGTTGCCAAGCAACAGAGCAGTGGCCCCAGACGGGGTTGCCGGATGGATCCCGGTCAGGCAGGGCATGTGCAGGAATCTGCCTCACTGTCTCCCCTCCTCTCACCTTAAAAAAAAAAAAATGAAGAAAATAATGCATCAGAGAGGCTAAGTCACTTCCCTAAAGTCACACAGCTGGGAGGTGGCAAAGGTGGGATTTATTTATTTATTTTACAGAGACAGAGAGAGCGTCAGAGAGAGGGATAGACAGGGACAGATAGGAACAGAGAGAGATGAGAAGCATCAATCATTAGTTTTTCGTTGCAACACCTTAGTTGTTCATTGATTGCTTTCTCATATGTGCCTTGACCACGGGCCTTCAGCAGACTGATTAACCCCTTGCCCGAGCCAGCGACCTTGGGTCCAAGCTGGTGAGCTTTGCTCAAACCAGATGAGCCCGCGCTCAAGCTGGCGACCTCGGGGTCTCGAACCTGGGTCCTCCGCATCCCAGTCCAATGCTCTATCCACTGTGCCACTGCCCGGTCAGGCAAAAAGGTGGGATTTGAACTCAGGTAGCCTGCCTTCAGAGCCCCTGCCATTAGCTCGTACACTCTAAGCTTCTTGGATAGCGTGGTAGCTTATGATCCCCAAGGATCCCGGTGGAGGGCTTGGACCTGCGAGTGGGAGAGTTGGGGACCGTGTTCCTCTCTGTTTCTCGGCGTCTGCTGCGGCTCTCCCACTTTGCTCTGGGTCGGCGCTCCCACGATGGGAAAATGTCCACTCCAGCCCCATCACCACCTCTCCGTTCGTCTAAATTCTCCATACATGTTCTAGCTCGGTCTCTTTGGAGTCAGGGTACCGCCTCTGGACCACCGGGCTGTGACCTGAAGGGTATATTTATGGGGTCTTCCAAGGCCGTGGGAGGATGGCCATCTGGGTGGGGGCGGGGCTCCCAGCCCCCAGCCCCCCCCCCCCCCCCCCCCCCCCCCCCCCCCGCCTGCGGGGAGATTAACGGAGTCGCCTGGCTTCCTCTTTCAGATCTGCCTCCACTCGTGCTTCCAGACGAAGATGGTGGAGAGGTGTGGGTGCGCCCAGTACAGCCAGCCTCTGCCCCCGGCCGCCAACTACTGCAACTACCAGCAGCACCCCAACTGGAGTGAGTGAGACCGCCCCAGCCGTGCCCCGCCCCCCAGCCTGTGCTCGGCAAGTCCAGGCCCCGCCCCCACGGCCCTTTTTTCTGAGGGCAGTATTGGGAGAGAGATGTAGAGATGTTAAACCGAGTGTAAGTCTAGTCCTCCAGCCTGGCTTGAGTGATACTTTTTCCATGAAAGACCAAATGCTACAGCCCAGCCTTTGCCAAGAGCTCTGTCCACACTCCAGGAGACAAGAACTATTGATAGGACCCTTTCACGGAATGGGTCATTGAGGCTCAGGAAGGTTAAGCAGCCTGCCCAAGGCCACACAGCGAGGGAGCAACGGAGCCCAAATCAAGGACTGCCTGCCCACCCCCCCAACTCGTGTCCCTATCCACCGTCATGTCACACAGCAGTGTGTGTGTCCAGGGAGGCAAGTTTGTAGGGTGTGGCAGGAAAACTTTCACGGAGACCATGGGGGCACCACTGGAGACGTCCCACCCCCAGGAAGGACTCTGTGTCCCCAGTGCTCATGCTGCCCCGTCCCTTGTCCCCCAGTGTACTGCTACTATGAACTGCACCAGGCCTTTGTCCGGGAACAGCTGGGCTGCCAGTCTGTGTGCCGGGAAGCCTGCAGGTCAGTGCCCCTGAGGGGGACGGGGTGAGCAGGGCAGCGCTGGCCTGGGCCGGCCACGCTCACTCTGTGCCCTCCGCCCTTAGCTTCAAGGAGTGGACGCTGACCACCAGCCTGGCACAGTGGCCGTCGGTGGTTTCCGAGGTCAGTCCTTCCGCCCCCTCCCCTCTTCCTCCTGCAGCTCCTCAGCCTGGAGCCGGTGCCCGGCTGTGTCCTCTGCCCTCAGGGATGACACCAGGGAGGCCCGGGGTGGGGGCAGGGGTGGGGGCAGGGACTGAGGGCCACGGGCAGACGGCTGGCCCTGTCTCTCCGGGAGTTCCCCAGGGCAACACCTTTTTCTCCATCGCAGAAATGGTTGTTGCGCGTTCTCACTTGGGACCAAGGCCAGCAAATAAAGAAAAAGCTCAACAAGTAAGTTGATCACACGGTTTCCTTTGCTCTGTCCTGGGCCTCAGCCTCCTCACTTGCTTCCTCATTGCCAAACTCTCTCCTTCCCATTCACTCATCGCTTGATTCCACAAAGATTTATTGAGCTTGTGTCCTGAGCCCAGCCCTGCTCTTGGCCCGGGGCTCTCGAATGCTCTGACCACGAGGCACAGTATAAAAACACCTCTCTGTGTGGCCCACGCAGTGTGCGACAGCAATGGAAGTCTTGGGGAAACAACGCGTCCTGCATACACGCATTCAGGCAGGTTTTCAGATGCGCCCTCTGAGAGCCAAACCGATGGCTCCCAATTCCGAACGATTAGTGCTCAGATCATCGATGCTAATGTTGACTATCTCTGTGGACGCACGATGGTACTTTCTATTCTGTTTCACTTGGAGAAAGGCACTGGTAATAGCCCAGTTCATTTATTCACGGTTTTCTGATCTGTCTTGACCTCGTTGGAAAAATACTCCACTGAGCCTTGCACTTGTAATCCCTTGTGCATTTTCCACATCGAAATTCACTTCCAAGGGATCTTTAGCAAAAATCAGCCAGGCCGCTGTTCAGGGGCCTCAGCAGATGTAGGCAAAGATGGGGTGGCAGGGCCTGACTGCTGATGATACAGTGGATGAAGTGTCCACCCGAAATGCTGAGGTCACTGGTTTGAAACCCCGAGGTCGCTGGCTCTGAGTGCGGGCTAATCAGCGCAGGGCCGCTGGCTTGAGCAGGGGGTTGTCCACATGATTCCATAGCTCGCCAGCTTGAGCCTAGAGGTCGCTGACATGGAACGCCCAAGGGTCGTGGGCTTGAGCAAGGGGGGCACTGGCTTGACCCCAGTCAAGGCACAGACGAGAAGCAGTCGAGGTACCACTGGAGTGAAAGCAACTATGAGTTGATGCTTCTCACCTCTCTCTCCCACCCTGTCTTGTCTCTCTCCGTCTCTCTCTCCATAAGAAAAAAAAAGATTGGGGAGCAGGGAGGTTGCACATGAGCTCACATCTCTGTGGGCCATCCCATCTCCACAGTGCCCAGCATCAGGCCTGGCCCAGCGGGAGCCGGTCTGGTGCCTCCAATGTGGACTCGCTGTTTTGTGCCAGGTGCTTTGTGAGTGCTGGGCTACCCTGTTGACTAAGCAGACATGAGCCCTGCCCCCAAGATGCTTACAATCTAGCGATAAAGGTAGACTTCGACCCAGCAAAGTGCCTTCAACCGGCACTGCAAATCGGCGATTCCCAAGGCCAAATTGAGCTCCACCCACACAAGTAACTCCCAACAACATGTCCAGGCTTTCTCTGAGATGCCCAAAGTTCTGGCAACGGCAGACCCTCTGTTCTTGCCTGGTGCCTGAGAGCTTCCTCCTGGGGTAAGCGTGAACTTTCCAGCTTGCCACGGTCCTGTCAGGAGGCAACCCAGTCCCAACAATGGTGTCAGGGCACGGACTTTGAAGTCAGAGCCCCCTAGGTTTGAACACTGGCACTGCCCAGTCTGAGCTGTGTCGTCTTGGGCAAGTTGCTGACCGATGCCTGTCTTCGTTTTCCGTGTGGGCGAAATGGGGACGGTTAGAACCTCCCAGGTCACAGGGTGGTGCGCGTTCGGGGAGCTGATTGAGCCAGAGGCCAAAGGCTTTTGGAACAGCGCTTGGCAACATAGGAAGTGTCTAATAAAACATTCGCTGCTCTAATGATTACTATCATCATTCCCTTCTACCCAGCCTACCTCGCTCATTCACCTTACCTGCCCGTCTCTTGAGATTGCAATCAAACAATCACAAATGTCCAGGTTTACTGTAAAGAACAGGGTGCTAGGAGAGTATCAGTGGGTGGCCTGCCGAGTCGGGAGGTTGGGAAGTGGCTTTTGAGCCATGAACGGCCCGAGCAGCCAGGCCCAGGCTGGAGCTGTGCCCGGGCGCAGAAGGGGCGGCACGGGCCAGGCCCTGGTCCCCGGGAGACAGATCCCAGTGCAGCTCCGGGCACCCAGCTCACCCGGGCTCTGTCCGCTGGGATTTCTGCAGGACTGACCTGGCCAAGCTCTTGATCTTCTACAAGGACTTAAACCAGAGATCCATCATGGAGAGCCCTGCCAACAGCGTGAGTAGCTCCCTTCCCGCCCGCCCGTTCTCAAGGAGCAGAGTCAGATCGGGGAGCGGGGGGGGGGTCTAGTCTGAGCTACTGGGGGCACCCCAGGCCCTCGCCAGCCAGGCCTTGGACCAGAGCGGGCAGAGGAAGAGGGACAGGAAGCCTGCCTACTTCCTTCTCCACACCCGCTCAGGGCCAGGGCTGGCCAGTGGCTCTCCTGGGAACTGAGGTCCCTGCATGAGGCCAGCGTGGGTGGCACCGTCCTGATGGTGGGGCTCGGCCTCTCCTCTTGCAGGTTGAGATGCTTCTGTCCAACTTCGGGGGCCAGCTGGGCCTGTGGATGAGCTGCTCCGTCGTCTGCGTCATCGAGATCATCGAGGTCTTCTTCATCGACTCTCTCTCCATCGTGGCCCGCCAGCAGTGGCAGAAGACCAGGAAGTGGTGGTCCCAGAAGCGGCAGGCGCCCAGCGTCCCGCAGGCTGCCCACGGTCACCGCGGCCGGGACAACCCGGTCCTGGACCTCGACGATGACCCGCCCACCTTCACCTCCGCCTTGCGCTTGCCTCCGGCCCCGGGGGCTCAGGTGCCCGGCACGCCGCCTCCCACATACAACACCCTGCGCTTAGAGAGGGCCTTCTCCGACCAGCTCACGGACACTCAGGTGCCGGCCGAGTCCTGAGGCTTGGTGTGGACGAGAGATCCAGCCAGCACCGCCAGTCACGGTCTGAGACCTGGGACCCGTCTCCTGCCCGCAGAGGGGACCCTCCGCACCCACTCTGGGCTTTTGAGAGACACCGACTCCAAGTCCGCTTTGTACAACAAGACGGGGCCCCTTTGGGCCCTGCCCGGCCGCACTCAGAGCCGTCCTGACGAGACAGGTCCTGTGGCACACACCCTTCCCGCCTGGGCCCCAGAGAGAGATGGGGCCGAGGACGTGGTGCCCGAGGGAGCTAGCTCTCTGCCAGGACTTGGGAAAGACCGCTAAGCCTTCGGCCCAGGCTGTGACCTTCCGCAGGCACGGAGGCCTGACAGGGCGGGCTGGGGCCAGTGTAGGAGAGAGCTTCAGCCCCGGGGGCTGGAGCTGTTGAAATGAGACGTTTTTTTAGTCGCTGACATGGAAGCAATGTCTCTCCTCAGGGCCGGGGAGTTGGCTCGAGGTCCTTAGAGCGTGTGGAAGGGAAGAGGGTGCAGTTGGGGGAGGCCCGAGGATGTGACAGTGGGCTGTCCCTCTGGGAGCAGGGCTGGGGTCACCTTATGGGCAGCAAAGCCAGTGCCTTGGGCCCCTTCCCCCGGCAGAGAGGAGCCAGTTGGTGGGCATTGCTGGACGCTGCTGTCCAGTGGCCGCCGGGGGCCTAAAGGACTTTATCCTGATAAGCTAGCTGTTCTTCTTGCAAGGTGGACCTTCCACCGGCCAGCCAGCCCCGGCAGACAGCCCTGCCTCCGTCCCCCACCCCCCACCCCTGACGCGATCGTAGCTGGTTGTATGAAGAGTTGGGGCTCAACGTCAGCCCAGGCACGGAGCGCTGGGTGCTACCCTGAGCTCGTCCCGCTTAGCGTGGGGGGACCGACAGACAGACACTAGGACACCTCAGGTCAGACCCCGCGGATCGCCCGTGACCTAACGATGGGGCGGTATTTTCTCCCCTCGACTTCACAACGGTTAAAAGATATTGAAAGAGAAATATTTTGTGACTCATGCAAATTCTACGAGATTCAGATTTCCGGGTCCGTGAATAAAATTCTATTAGAACACAGCCACGCCTCTTCCTTCTTCCTGTCCGTGTTCGTCCGCGGCGCGTGTGTGCTCGGCCGCGGGCCGAGTGGCTGGGACAGAGAGCTTGACGGCCCACCAAGCCGACCCTGCCCACTCTCCGGCCTCGTACAGAAAATAAATCATCATCATAACCTGCCAGCCCCCCTGGGTGGGTGCATTTGGTCCGTACGAAGATCCCATTTCATGGGTAAAGAAACTGAGGCGTGGGGAAGGTGGCGCAGGTGAGCTGCGAGCGACTCCGGGCCGTTCGACTCCGGAGCCTGGGCCCTTTGGATCACGCCGCCCGCACTCGGCATCCAGCCCGCGCCGGAGCCTCTGAAGCTCGGCGTAGGTCAGCAGGCGGGGAAGGCGGGGCAGGTACCCATGGGGCAGGAGGGGCACCAGCTCTGTGGCCCGCGTTTCAGGACAGCGTCCAGAACAAGTGTGGCTGGGGACAGAGAGGCAGGAGGGCGGGTGAGGGAGCCGGGGCCGTGGGACCCTGCCCGGTCCCCCCCTCTGGGGACACCAGGTCCACCCTGACCTCAGGCCTGTGGCAGCCACAGGTTCCATAGGACCTCGCAGGACAGGGTGCCGCAGGAGGCCTGGAGGTCCGCGGGGAAGCGGTCGCTGTGACCCCAAGCTGTCCGGGCTCCCTGGGGAGCGGGCTCGGAGGGACCGGGGCTGCTGCAGGCAAGCGTCAGGTTCCAGAGGGCGCCAGCCAGCCTGCCGTCAGCACCAGGCTCGGGCGGCTGCAGCCGGTGCCGACAGGGAACTAGCCCTGGGACCTGCCTGGACATCGCCCACGGGGGAGCTCTCCTCCTCCTCCTCCTCCCCCTCCCCCGTGGCAGGCTCATGGAATCGGCATGATGTCACAGGTAGGAATGTTCCCAGCGAGGACGGGTGGCTGCTGACTTTGTCCAAGGTGAGGCCACGAGCACCTGGACCCAACAGGTGCCCCTCGTCCCCTGGGACACGTGCGTGTGGTCCCCCTGCAGCTCCCGCGGCCTCCTTCCTGCCTGTCCCCCTACCCCCGCACCCCCATCTCTCCACCTCGGGGCTTCTGCTCCTGCACTGCTGAAGGCTGCCCTCTCTCTTCCTCCACCCGGCTTGGAGGCCGGGCACAGACGTCCCCACCACGGGAAAATCGACCCACTCCTTCGCTGGCCCAGGCTGTTGGAGCTCCCTCCATTATGGATGGAATTTCTTTATCCGTTTGTCTGTCTCGCACTCAGTGGTCAAGTCTTTGAGAGCAGGAACTGTGTCTTATCCCTTTGTCCCCGGACAGTGGCACTTAGGGAAAGTTTATGGAGCTAATAAAACAACAACAGCCGTGATCGTGGCTGCTATGGACGGAGCACTGGCGGTCTTGCCAACGGCCGGGCATTCGGCTCAGTGCTTCACACTCCCAGCCTGTGGGACTGTCACGGCTCAGGTGTCCTTGCAGATAAGGAAACCGAGGCCCAGAGAGTTCTCCTCGTGGTCCCACCGCTTGTGGGCGTAACCACCGTGCAGAACGAATGGAAGCTTGCTCCGGGAGTCCAAGTCTGCCTGCCCCCAAGGAAGTCCCCTTTGGTCCTCTCCAACTTTGGGTCCAGCCTGCCCAGCCAAAGGGCTCTCTCTTATGCCAGGACAGAGGTGGGGGCGGGAGGAATCTCTTCAACCCCAGACCCCTTGGATAAGCAGCCATCACGGCCGGGGGTCACCACTGACTTCGAGGGACAGTGACTCCGTTTGTAGGTCGTGCTTCTGTTTGTTCACGACACATTCTTGTTTTTCTCAAGCCCTCCAAGCCTCCATCCTCACCGCCCTTCGAATTCTAACTCCCTTCCCAGAACCCTGAGTCTCAGACCCAAGTGTCCCCACAGCCAGCACCACATGCCCTCTGATAACGGAGACACCTCTAAACGCCATGTGTCCCCTGTGAGCCAGCACCCCAAGGGGAAGATACCTGATAAAAGACGCTGACCTCCCTGGGGGTTGGAACTCGGGAAGGAGCTCTGGGCTGGACAGAGCCATGAGTCATCAAGGGTGTGGTCCAGGTCACCACGGAGGACCAGCAAGTCCAAGAGGAGGAGAGAGGACGGAGACCCTGGGACCTCCGTGCTTAAGTAGCAGTTGGGGCCGAGAAGGAGCCCAAAGCAGAAGACGAAAGCAGTGGCCACAGGCTCCCGTTGGCTGCACAGTTCCTCCCTGTCCCCCGGCTGTGACCCTCCTGTGACTACTCATACCCACTGACATGAAACACTCCCGACAGGCAAATCCATAGGCACAAAAGGTAGGTTAGTAGTTGCCCGGCTCAGGCAGAGGGGGGTGGGAAGAGGCTGCTTCCTGGGGACGGGGTCTCCTTGGGGCGATGGAGACATCACTAGCTAGGTTAATGCCGCTGAACTTGACACTTTAAAAATGGTTAACAGCCTGACCAGGCAGTGGTGCAGTGGATAGAGCGTCAGACTGGGATGCTGAGGACCCAGGTTCGAGACCCTGAGGTCGCCAGCTTGAGCACGGGCTCATCTGGTTTGAGCAAAAAGCTCACCAGCTTGGACCCAAGGTCGCTGGCTCGAGCAAAGGGGTCACTCAGTCTGCTGAAGGCCTGCGGTCAAGGCACATATGAGAAAGCAATCACTGAGAAACTAAGGAGCCGCAACAAAGAATTGATGCTTCTCATCTCTATCCCTTCCAGTCTGTCTGTTCCTCTCTCTGCCTCTGTCACACAGAAAAATAAATAAAATTAAATTAAAATGGTTAATATTTTTTGTTGCTGTTACAGAGACGAAACAGACATAGAGAGGGATAGATAGGGACAGACAGACAGGAAGGGAGAGAGATGAGAAGCGTTAATTCTTTGTTACGGCACCTTAGTTGTTCAATGATTGCTTTCTCATATGTGCCTTGAACTGGGGGGCTACAGCAGAGTGAGTGACCCCTTGCTCAAGCTAGTGACCTTGGACTTCAAGCCAGAGACCATGGGGTATTGTCTATGATCCCACGCTCAAGCCAGCGACCTTGGGGTTTCAAACCTGGGTCCTCCGCATCCCAATCCGATGCTCTATCCACTGCGTCACTGTCTGGTCAGGCAAAAAACAAATGGTTAATTTTATGTTATGTGAATTTTACCTCAATTTTTAAAAAAGTAATATATCTATCTATCTATCTATCTATCTATCTATCTATATATATGTTTGAATAAAAAGAGTGAGTCGACTTAAAGAAAAATGATAAATGAAACTAGAAAGACAAGCAGGGTGCCCCCACAGGAGAAGTCAGGAAGCCCCTGGGGGCAGGAGAGGGGACCAGGGCCCGAGGCACTTCTGGAACTGGCCAGCAGTGGTCTACCTCTCCTCTCCAGTGGGGGGTACAATTGTGGGGGTTTGCTTTCCTGTTTATTTTCTTAAACCACACACATGTGCTTTTGCACACCTCTAAAAAGCATGGTTCTGCTCAATTAAAAAAATCTCAGGAAAGAAGATGATGGGTCGTGGGTAACAGAAGGGTCCAGTGGTGTTCCAGGAAGTGCCCCCAAGGGGTAAATAGCTCTCTGGTTCTGTCCTCCCCCCCCTTCACTGAGGCAGCTAGCAAGACACCCCCCAGGGTAGGTGCCCCGGAGGGGGAGCAGGGAGGCCCACACAGCCATCCCTGGTGGCTCGGCCCGGCCCAGCCCCACCGAGGGACAGTTCCAGCTCCTCCTCTCCTGCGGCAGGACCAGCCCAGGGTGGAGAAGGGCCTGGATCCGCAGGATTCTTGAGACACAAGCTTTAATTGTAGGTTGCAGACTGAAGACGCCTCATTGTGCCGAGCTGGAAGCTGGAAGGAGCCGGGGGAGGAGGGGAAGCAGAGCTGATTGTTAACCCGCATCCCCACCCCACCCCCTCTCCTGGAAGGGCTTTCCCGGCCAGGCCAGCCGGTCTGGGGCTGCCGTCTCTCTGGCCAGACCCACAGGTGTCTGTCTGACAAGCTTCTCTGTGGCAGCCCTGTTTGTTGACTAACTGCAGGAACTCAGGACTCTTCACAGAGGCCTTTTGTTCTTTAATAGCCTTGTTAAAAAAAAAAAAAAAAAAAAAAAAAGCATTTATTTTCATACAGAAGTTGTAAATATTGTGCTAGGAATCTTGTCTGCGAAGGCCGAGAACCTCACTCAGGCTGGGAGCCCGGACGCCTGTCCAGTCTCTCTGCTCCCCAGAAGGAAGCCAAGCTGCTCTCACACCACTACCACCACCCCCCAAAACCGAAATGATCCTATGGGCCTGCAGAGGACGCACTGGGGCCACGCCCCGGGCCTCTTCCTGAACTGGGGATGGTCGCCAAGGGGACAGAACCCTGTGGTGGGTGGGCCAGGCCTCCCCTGTGTCCTGGGGAAGCAACACATCTGCCTCCAAAGAGAGGGCGGAAGGGAGCAGTGGCCCAAGAGAGCCCCTGCGGTGGGCGGCCGTGTGGAGGAGGGAGGTAGGCGGGTTCGGCCCCGACCATAGGCACGGGCAGGCGGCGATGGAAAATTCCAGAAAACACAGGGGAGAAAATAAAGACCAGCCCGCCGTTCCACCCTGACAGACATCCTGCATAGAGACCCACTTTGGTACATGAAGAGGGGACCCACTCCAGCTCAAAAGATGCCCCAGCCCGGCGACAGGACAGGGATTCAAGTAAGAACACAACCAAGAGAGGAGAAGCCTGGCGATGCCCATGGCTCCCTGCCCGGCTCCTGTGGCCAGTCCCCCGCCAGGCCAGGTCCGCCACCAGCCCCAGGACGAGTTTCCGCCTCCTTCAACACCTCCACTCACCCGTCCACCCAGCGTGAGTGCGTCTACCGTTCGTATGGCCGTTCACAGATCCATCCATCCATCCATCCATCCGTCCATCCATCCTCGCACCTGCCGGCCCAATCGTTATCTTTTACACTCTGAGTCAGACGAGCTGGTCCTGAGACCTGCTTCAAATCCGGGTTCCCACGCTTCTCCACTGTGTGGCTTTGGCCAAGTTACTTAACCAATCTGTGCCTCGGTGTCCCTGTCCACAGAGACGGCGGCGGGAGGGAGGGTTCTGACAACTTCTACTGTATAAGATGGGTTTGAAGGATCAAATGAAATAAGGTAAAGACTAAGGCCTTGCTGGGCTGAGGGCCCGGCTCACAAAAGACCCCAGTCGCAGGAGAGCTTGCTGGCGTGAGGTTGGCTGCCCACTGATACAGAAACGGGCTGAGATGGGGCCGGCACCACGGTTCCCTCTCTGCTGCCCTGGAGGCAAATTCTGGCTGCACAGAACTGTGAGGACCACAAGGAAATGTCCTCCAGGACTTACTAATAAAAATAAACAAAGAAAAAACTACTGTATCTTTTTTTTTTTTTTTTTTTTTTTTTTTTTTAAGGCAGCTCAGGCCTCACAACTCCTAAAGGTCCTCAAGGTCAGGGCCTGAAATATGCTACCGCTGATTTAAACTTCCTGGCTTCGTTAGGACTGGGTCCCTGAGAAAGAGCTGAACTAGACCTCGGGGGAGCCATTTCAATGTAGGTCTGGAGAGTGGGCAGACCAGTACCCGCCCTCAAGTCTTTGAGGGACAGTTTATGGAAAACCTCGGGGTTAAGGGGGTGTCTTCATCACGTCTCTCTCCCCCCTCCCCCGGGGGTAGAGATGTCAGGGAAGAGGGTCGGGGAAGGTCTCGAGCTGGTTCTCCAGGTGGACAGTTGGATCTGGATTTCTTAACCAAGGTTCAAGACCTTGTAATAACATTCCGGGCCCTCACCAGTGGTGGATGCGGCTCATGGAATAAGAAGAGACTATTCTGGATGACAAAGGGGTGCTACAGAAAGTCACCCCACAGGTGAGCTGGTCATGACTGGTCAGGTCCTGGCGGAGAGTCAGGTCCCAGGCCTATAACTTCTTCTTCTTCTTTGTATTTTAAGTGAGGGAGAGACAGGGGGTGGACAGGAAGGGAGAGAGATAAGAAGCCTCAACTCGTAGTTGCAGCACCTTAGTTGTTTATTGATTGCTTTCTTATATGTGCCTTGACTGGGGGGCTCCAGCTGAGCGAGTGACCCTTAACTCAAGCCAGCGACCTTGGGCTTCAAGCTAGTGAGTGACCTCTGAGCTCAAGCTAGTGACCATGGGGTCATGTCTATGATCCTACACTCAAGCTGGTGAGCCCGCACTCAAGCCAGATGAGCTCATGTTCAAGTTGGCGATCTTGGGGTTTTGAACCTGGGTCCTCAGCTCTATCCACTGCACCACCACGGGTCAGGCCCAGGCCTATCGCTTCTGGAGTAAAAGGTTTAGCTTCGCCTGAAGCCAGCCCTGTCCACTGTCTCTTGCACATCGAGGTTAACACGCCTTTGAAATACCAGAGCAACCCTCTTTTTCAGACCCCTCCAAGGGAAACCCACCCTCAGGGGAGAACACAGTCTTGTTAGCCATCCTGTAACCCAGGGGTCCCCAAACTTTTTACACAGGGGGCCAGTTCACTGTCCCTCAGACCGTTGGAGGGCCAGACTACAAAAAAAACTATGAACAAATCCCTATGCACACTGCACATATCTTATTTTAAAGTAAAAAAACAAAACGGGAACAAATACAATATTTAAAATAAAGAACAAGTAAATTTAAATCAACAAACTGACCAGTATTTCAATGGGAACTACGGGCCTGCTTTTGGCTAATGAGATGGTCAATGTGCTCCTCTCACTGACCACCAATGAAAGAGGTGCCCCTTCCGGAAGTGCGGTGGGGGCCGGATAAATGGCCTTAGGGGGCTGCATGTGGCCCACGGGCCGTAGTTTGGGGACCCCTGCTGTAACCCCATCTCTGCCTGGCTTTCTCCTTTCTCCTACCTCCATGGAATCTTTCTCAGCTCCCTCCTTAATTCGAAGTGTGTAAAAGAAGCCGCACGCTAGCATTTCTTGGAAGCATTTTTCTGTCTGTCGAGGTCTCCCTTCCTCTGTTTGGCTCAAATATTATTATTATTTTTTAATTTTATCTATTTTAGAGAGAGAGGAAGGGAGGGAGGGAGGGAGAAACACTGATCTGTCCCTGTAGGTGCCCTGACCAGGGATCAAACTGGCAGCCTCTGCTCAGCGGGATGGCGCTCTAAGGAGCCGAGTCATCCAGCCAGGGTAGCTGATGTGAATTATTATAATAACTCTGTCCAGATCCGGACATTCTTATGTTGACACTGCGGTTGCCCTGAGCAGGGCCAGCTGGCTGCCAAGGTTTGGCCCTGAGTCTGAAAACAGAAATAGAAACAGCATCAGGGTTTGGCATGGGGCCCGAACTAAGGACCAAGCTATGACCAGAGAAGGGCCCAGCCCGTGGTCAGTGCCAGAGGTCAGTCTGTGGTCAGAATCAGGGTTCAACCCCGCTGAAGGCCTGGCCCAGTCCCCGAGCAGGTACGGGTCCTGATAACCCTGCTTGCTATTGGTGGAGGCCGCCTCCTTGCCCACGGGTGTTGGTCCAGGTAGGCTTGACCTTCTGCCGCTTGACCTTTCCCACCACTTCCAAGTCAGGTCCCCCAGTCCCCTTCCTTTGAGGCTCCTGGCAGCGGTCACACCAGCCCCTGACGCACGCACCCTTTCCCATCTCACCCACAACCAGCCAGGGGCCCTCCTTTGCATCCTCTGAAGACTTCAGCCCTGACACCAAGTTTCCTACTTGTATTTGCTCTTTTTCCGTATCAGAGCGGCAGATACTCCAGCTCACTCTGGCTTTGGCAAAAGGAGGAGAGAAAGGCTCTTTTGACTCACTTAAATGAAACATTCAGATGCCTCTGGCGTCAGGCGTGGGTGCACCCGAGTGCGTGGTCAGTCACCGGGGCTCCATCCACCCTTCACCGGGGCTCCATCCACCCTTCTCCGCACCTCCCTGGTCTCCGGGCTTTGCTGTTCGGACCACTCCTCTTACCCAGTGGGAAGTGGTCTTCCCCCAGAGATTCCCCGCCCACCACATTCACAGATAAAACTCACCAGGGGTTCTGATTGGTCCTCTTGGGTCACATGCCCAACTCTGAACCAATTGCAGTGGCTGGAGAATGTCTGTGTTAAACATGCCCACCTCCCAGGTAAGGGTGAGTTCTACCCAAATCACACAAACTCCCAGAGAATGGTGGATGAGCAAGCAGCCCAGCCCAGACCCTAACCCTTGAGCAAAGTGGACTTGAAGCGCGGATGACCCCATGCCATCAGGGGACGCTACGATGCCTGCGTTCCTCTGTTCTGATGGCGCCATTCCTCCCAAGGCTGCCTGTTGGATATGGACGTCCCTTCCACCTCTCCTGCTCTGTCCTCCCCCCACCCCTGCCTCTTGACCCCACCCGAACCCCCAGACCCTCTCAGTCTTCCCTGGACCCCCAACTCATCCGCCCTCTTCCTTACACGTTCTTCCCATTCTAGACCCTCACGTTCAAGCGTTTCAGCCACCCTCTCACCCCCATCACCACGGTTCCACCCTCACAACCCATGTTCAGTCCAAACGGGAGTTTCTCACTTCCCGCGGGTGGGCTCCCCCGTGGGGACGGTCATGGTTTTGTGCCGCTGCGCACATTCCTGGCGGTGGCGGTGACTTCGCGTCACACTTCTCAAACGTTCACGTGCACGTGATTCACTTGGGGACCAAACTTTCCAAACGCAGGCGCTGATTGGTTCGGTCTGGAGTGAGGGGCGCGGCTGTCCTGAGCTCCCAGGTTAAGGGCGAAGCCGCTGAACAGCCAGGTGTTAGCCACCCTCCAGGGAAGAACTGTGTGGGCCGCTTGTTCCACAGCGATCATCAAGTCTCTTCCTGGAACTTCTCACGGAGCAGGTATGGGCCAGAGACGCAGGCACTCTGTGATTTTTAACACATTCCAAGTGACTCTTAACCCCTGGGATGATTGGGAAATACTTCCGTGTCACGGTGACTTGGCTGGATGACTCCTTCTGGCTTCCGGGTCCCCTTGACCCACAGCAGGCGTGCCTGCCAGCCTCCCAGAGGAAACCCCGGGCGGGTAGTAGATGTAGACTCTCCTGTCGAGAAACCTCAGTGTCTGTCCTCCGGTCCTGGTTCTTTCCCGCCGTCTGGGATCAGCTTCGTCAAGGAGACTGGCTCCTGCTCTGTTCTGCATCCGCCGTGTCTCACCAGAAGTACCTAGCTCTGGTTCCGCCTCAGTCCTTACTGACCTCCCATACTTGTCCTAACAGTCAGTGTATTCCAGAGAAGGACGTCCCATGGGGATGGATGTTGAGGCTGTTCGCTGTGCTTTGCTACCACGCAGAAGGCTGCAGTCAATGACCCGGTTGGAACCTCTCCGGACACATGGGTCAGCATCCTCGTCTGATAGATTCCCGGGAGTGGAGTCCCTGGGCTGAGTGTGTGTGTGTGTGTGTGTGTGTGTCTGTGTTTGAACACCGATTTCTCCACATCCTCCCCAGCCCAGTGTGAATCGTGTCCATGCTGGCCAATCGGGTCAGTTGTTTTTTTTTTAAATGGTAACCCTTCCTTGCTTTCATATGCCTGCCTCTCTTTTATTAGGAGTGAGAGTATGTTTTCATGTCTTTAAAATTCAATCGACGAGATGCCGACTTCCAGTTATAAGATAGAGAAATCACAAGGATGTGGTGTGCAGTGGAGGGAACACGGTCGATAATGTTGTAATGTTTTTAAGGATGAAGAAATACAAATCGGCAGTTACCGAACAGTCATGGGATAGAAAGTACAGCACAGAGAATACAGTGAATAACATCGTAATAACGACGTGTGGTGCCGGCTAAGTACTGGGGGGAGCAGTTTGTAAAGTACACAGTCGTCTCACTGCTGCGCTGTCTACCCGAAACTAAACTAACTCCAAGTAATACTGCATGGACACTGTCATTGAAAATAAAATCCAGCTGACCAGGCAGTGGCGCAGTGGGTAGAGCATCGGACTGGGATACGGAAGGACCCAGGTTCGAGACCCTGAGGTCTCCAGCTTGAGCGCGGGCTCATCTGGTTTGAGCAAAGCTCACCAGCTTGGACCCAAGGTCGCTGGCTCGAGCAATGGGTTGCTCGGTCTGCTGAAGGCCCACGGTCAAGGCACATATGAGAAAGCAATCAATGAACAACTAAGGTGTCGCAACAAAAAACTAATAATTGATGCTTCTCATCTCTCTATTCCTGTCTGTCTGTCCCTATCTATCCCTCTCTCTGACTCTCTCTCTCTGTCTCTGTAAAATAAATAAATTAATTAATAAATAAACAAAAAAAAAATTTTTTTAAAAAGAAAAAGAAAATCCAAAAAAGTCTTGGTGTGTCTGTACGGTGATGGATGGTCGCTAGACTCACCGTGATCATTTCATCGTGTATATAAAATAATCAAATCACTATGCTGTGTACAGGAAGTAAATGTAACACTGGAGGCGAACTAGAATTCAGTTTTACAAATGAAAAGGAAAGTGAATTGCAACATTCTTCTGAAGAGAGCCGGTGCTGTCACACCTGGTCCCCTGGTTTTGTCTTTGTTTCTCTGGTTGTTATTCCTCCCCTGTCTTCTCTGCCAGCTTCCTGTCCCCCATGTCCCTTCTTCCAATGGCAGTCCTCCCTGGTTTTCTCCATAGCCCTCTGCTCACTGTACTTCGCACACCTGGGCTATATACCTTGTTCTTGCTCCCCGAAGGCCATGGTCCCCTCCTTATATACAATTTTTATCTCTGGGGAACTCCAGATCTACACTCTCCATTGTCTTCTAGATATTTCTACCTCAACACACCTAAGTTTTTATGTCCAGAACTGGACTTGGTCTCTTCCCCACTTCAAATTGGCTCATCTTCCCAAAAATGTCAGCTGGTGGCATGCCCCATGGACCCAGGCGATCCAGGCAAAAACCTGGAGGTCATTCCGCCCTCGCCTCCAATTCCGTGGTAGCAGGCGGTCAGTAGAGCGTGAACAGACAGAAACGGTGGGCCAGGCGCAGAGGGCCACCAGGGCGGAGAGCCCCGTGCGCCCAGCAATGGGCCGAACAGAAAGCCCTTGCACAGCCAGGTCTCAGCTGCATGTCAGCTCCGCGTCCAGAAGAGCAGCAAGAGCAGGCAGAGCAGCGCCGTGGCCGACATCAGGACCAGCCAGCTGCAGTGACCGATGACCTGCTTCTGTAATTTTTACGAATTTCAACAAGGAAGAAATGCTACAGAAGCATGTAGAAATTTATTGAAAGTGTTTGGTGGAGGTACAGTTTCCGATAGGACATGCAGAAGATGGTTCGAAAAATTCGAAACAGGTGATTTTGACCTTTCTGATAAGCCACGTTCTGGGCGACCATCTTTGATCGATGACGATGCTGTTAAGACCATGCTGGAGCAAGATCCTTTTCTGACAACATCGGAGATACAGAAAGGCTTAATTCTGCTCAGCAAACCATTTCGAACCACATTCGGAAGATAGGATTGGTGTGGAAATATATTATTTCATAAAGTTTATTGACGGTAAGAAAAATTTGTATTTTGTTTTATTCCAAAAATGGGCAGAATTATATATACATATATACATATCTTTATTATATGCGGCTTAAGTGTCTGTTTGTCGCCGATAGCTTATTGGTTGCTTGCGTAACTGTACTAGCCAATGGGGTGAAGTTGCCACAGCTGAATGCAAATTGAGCGGGTCAGGGGGAAGGTGAACATTTGTTTGCATTGGCAATCATCTGTTTCACATAAAAACTACGTCTTAACGTAATTTCTTTTAAGAATGCCTCCTAGAAAATACAGCACTGAAGAGGAGAGAAAAGGAGCTAAAGCTGCACAAAAATGGCTTTCTCGACAAAAAGAAACCACTGAGCAGAGAAAGACAAGGCTTGCTTCAGTCGCAGAGCAAATGCGTCTTTCTCGGCAAGGTGAGCTTAAAAATGATGGAAAGATCTACACAAGAAATGTTGTGTACAAAGAGATCTTTGACATGTGAATTAACATTTTATTATTTAAATCACCTTTATTTATTGAGCTAGCGGTGGCTCTTAAGAAATGTACCGCCAGTGGTTTCCTTCATTGCACTCTACTTTAAGCAATTAAGCAAGTAGAAGGGGGAAACCCCGTGGGGCACTAAGCAAAAGGGGCGTCCTCGCCGCCTGCCCTGGGTAATTCAGTTTGAATTAGCAGACACCTTTGCACAAATCATTTTAATTACAATTTATAATATCTAGAACAGCGGTCATTTCGTATGACCGCTGGGCTTTCTAGTATACATATATACATATATACCAGGGGTCCCCAAACTACGGCCCGCGGGCCACATGCGGCCCCCTGAGGCCATTTATCCGGCCCCCACCGCACTTCCGGAAGGGGCATCTCTTTCACTGGTGGTCAGTGAGAGGAGCATAGTTCCCATTGAAATACTGGTCAGTTTGTTGATTTAAATTTACTTGTTCTTTATTTTAAATATTGTATTTGTTCCCGTTTTGTTTTTTTACTTTAAAATAAGATATGTGCAGTGTGCATAGGAATTTGTTCATAGTTTTTTTTATAGTCCGGCCCTCCAACAGTCTGAGGGACAGTGAACTGGCCCCCTGTGTAAAAAGTTTGGGGACCCCTGATATATACTATATGTGTACACCTGGCTCTCCATAAACATTTTTTCAGTGTACGAATAGGCACTGCCCATGCCCTGTAGACTACAGAGGAAGACAGATCAGTAAACAGAGTTAGAAGTCCAAGGGGTGAGTTCTACGAGAGGCAGAAGACAGGAGTTTCTAAGAGCGTAGCTCAGGGTGTCTACTTAGGGGGACTTCCTGGAACACTCCCTGGGGGAAGTGGGGGTTTAAGCTGAGGCTTGAGGCTTGGCTTGGTCAGCCAAGGGAAGGAGGAGGACGAGGCGGAAGGAGCATGAGGTTGATCCTAGGAGGAAAACAGCCTCACCCCACTGATGGAAAACAGGGAAGCACACCTCTGTGGCGGCCAAAAATCATGCAGGGGTTTCTGCAACCAGACCGAGGGGGGGGGGGGCGGGGGGCGGGGGCTGGGAAGCGGGGGGGGGGGTTCTCAAGCCATGACTCATTCCAGGTTCAAGAGAGAAGCCCATTCCAGGAGGTGGAAGGGACCAAAAGACTTCTGTGACACCTGGCAACCCCGAGGACACCAGCTGGGACACCAGCAGTGGCTCAGTCTGTGGGGATGAGAAGGGGGACAAGACTTGATGCTGCTGAAGCACCCACCAATGTCTGTCCCACCCAAGAGATGCGCTAGGTGAAACAGGCTGCTCCCAAGGGCACCCCAACCCCCCCCACCCTGAGACCAGCTGGGCTGGGTTAAAACGGCGGCATCGCCCCGGGGAAACCTGACTGCCGCCAGCCGCAGACCTGAGGTGGAGAGACGCTGTGGGCACAAAGGTGAAATCCCTTAGAGCATCTGCTCGGGGAGGCTGGAGCCCCGCCCTGCGCCCACAGCTTGCTGACTCTTTAACAGGGCGCAGTGAAGGTACAGCAAATACACGCTTTCCCTCCTCTCTTTGTCTGGGCCAAAAAAAATGTTTAAACAGACTGTTTAACCCATCTTAACACCCAGAGCTGAACAAACACGGGCCTCCTTCTATAAGAACGAGCAAATAGCGGCCGATGACGGCACGGGCGGAGACCGCGGAGGTCAAAAAGCAGGAGCGATAGGAGAAGGGAGAGCCAAGGTTCCCCACGAACAAGTCACCTCGACAACCCAGGGGATGGAATTGAAGGGGGAGGGGGGGGACGCTGGTTTGTAGTCTCGAGACGTGGAGGCTGTCGACCTCTCAAACAATTCTTAATGAGAAAACATTCCGAGGGCATGAAAGGCTGCAAAAGCAGCTCACGGACCGCGTCGCCCGAAATCAAGCCGATGAACGTGACTGACGTACAGATTGAAGGTGTTGGAGTGCAGACAGAAAGAGGAAAGAAAGAAAGAAAGAGAGAGAGGGAGAGAGAGAGAGAGAAAGAGAGAAGAAAGAAAGAAAGAAAGAAAGAAAGAAAGAAAGAAAGAAAGAAAGAAAGAAAGAAAGAAAGAAAGAAAGAAAAGCAGATTGGCAGTAAGGGATAAACGTCCATGTTATCCCCCCCCCCCCCCAAGGAACAGACAGAGAAGAAAGATGCAAAGGAATAGCAGAAGAAATAGCCACTGACCAGAAGAAATATTTGAAGCCATATTGTAAAATGATTCTGTAATTATCTGGCAAAAAAAAAAAAAAAGAAAAAGAAAAAGAAAAAAAAAAGGCCCCCAAATCTGTCGATAGCCTGTGAAACTTTTAACAACTCAAACATACAGGAAAAATCTCCTACGAGAACCAGGCAGAAAAACTAGGTTATGTCTGAATGAGGTCATCCATCCACGTCTGAGGGTTAGACATCACTGTTAACATAACAAGACATTTCCTGGGAAGATAGTGATCCATTTCCAGGGAAGTGAAACAACGTTCACCAAGAAACTCTTCTAGCCTAAGAAACAAATTCCAAATAAAGACCCCTCCCCCCTCCACCCACCCAGGACAGGAATGGCAACAAAGAAAAACTCCAGTCCAAGAGACCTGAGCAATCTAAACCTAAAAATCCCAGATCATTTTAATTATACGGATCCTAAATACAAGCCTTCGTTAGCTGTTGTCAGGTAACAAAGTCCCCTAAAAACTCAGAGGCTTAGTAGCGTTTGAGTCCAGCAGACTGCCCTCCCCGATGTGTGTGGGCGGGCCCCCTCCAATCCGTGAAAGGCCTGCACGGGACAGAAAGGTGGAGGAAGAGGGAGTCCGCTCCCCCTGTCTGACTGCCTGGACTCGGGGTAACAGCATCAGATCTCCGACTCTCGGGCCCTCGGACGCGGATAGAACCTATGTCATTTCTCCCCGGTTCTCGGGCCTTCGGAATCGGACAGCAACTGCACCAACCACCAGCTTTCCTGGGTCCCAGGCTGCGGACGGAAGATGGTGAGACACCTCTGCCTCCATCGGAAGACTGGCCAATTCTTTATAACCCATCTCTTCACCTCTGTCTATCTCCTGGTTGTCTCTGCTTCTCTAGAGAACCGTGACTAACACCGTAACATGTTGTAGACATCAAGAACGTTGTGGTGGCAAAGGACAGAAACCCAATTCCAGCCAGCATAAAATAAAGCGGAAGTGGGGGGAGAGGTTACTGTTTCATATAAGTGAAAAGCTCAGTGATACAATACAGGCTTCCAGTATGTCTGGATCCAGAGACTCAGATGATCTCAACCAGGCTGTCTCTCTCTCTCTCTCTCTCTCTCTCTCTCTAATCTATCTATCTATCTAATCTATCTATCTAATCTATCTATCTTATCTATCTATCTATCTATCTATCTATCTATCTATCATCTATCTATCTCTGTCCTTCAGGAAGGTCCTCTCAGTTCCGCTGCAGTCCAAGAGTCATACCCTAAAAGCTCAGCGGCCCCAGAACAAAGAGGGACTCTCCAGAACGCACGTGCTGGGGAGAATCTGATTGGCCTGACGCGTATCCCACCCCCCACCCCCGAAGCAACCGCGGCAGCCCAGGTAGGAAGCGGGGATTGGCCGAGCCGACCTGCGGGAGAATCTGATTGGCCTGACGCGTATCCCACCCGCCCCGGAAGCAACCGCCGCAGCCCAGGTAGGAAGCGGGGATTGGCCGAGCCGACCTGCGCAGTGTGTCGTTTTAAAACTACGTACACGGCGTCAGACCGTACAGATACCAGCGTTAAAAATAGGAGCACGAATTCTTTGACACTCCTTCCTTCCTTCGACACACGGAGCCTCACGCGGGGGCTCTCCAGTGTAGGCCCAGCTTCGTGAGTTCTTCTTCCTCATGAACAGAACACAGCAGCAGTGACCGGGCGTGCCTTCCGGAGCTGGCCGAGAAGACAGGGCTGCTTCCTCCGTCCGCCCTCCTGTTTGTGCCCTCTGGGGGTGGCTAGCCGCCGTGTTGCAAGGATACTCAAGGAGCCCCAGGGTTAGAGGTCCGCTGGGGGAGGAACGCAGGCCTCTCACGAACGACCAACACAGACTCGAGGGCCATATGAGCGCGCCCTCTTAGAGACAGACTCCTCAGGTCGGTCAAGACCTGGGGTGGCCACAAGCCCCAGCTGACATCTTGCTCGTAACTTTACGAGAGACCCTGGACCAGACCCTCTCTGCTCCACTGCACTTAAGTTCATGGCTCACATCAACTATGAAGATGATCTTGTTTGTTTGTTTGTTAACACCACTCAGCTCTGGGATAGTTTGATGTTTGAAAATAATAGGCAATACACCTATCATTCTGCGTCATGAAAGAATCGCTTACTACTGTGTGTGTGTGTATGTGTGTGTGTGTGTGTGCTTTTAGCTCTAGTCATATGGACACACGTGGATCAGGCTGTTTCTTTTGATGGTCACAACCACGTGGGATTCATCGTGCCCTTATTTGTAGGCACCTAGACAGTTCCTGGTTTCCTGCCGTTGCAAACGATTGCCACAGTGAACACACTGGTAGTGCTTCCTCGGGCAAGGGTGAAAGAGCTGCTTTGGACAACACAGACTGACCGTTTTCTGAAGAGTGCCAGTTTGTTCTCTCAAGTCAACGTCAGAAGGCTGTGCCCCACCCAGGATCAGAAAGCAGACTCGGCAGCCCTGGGGGGGGGGGGGGGAGGAGAAAGAGAGCAAGGGGTTGGGGGGGGCAGAAAGAGATTTTGCTTGGGGCAGAGGCCACACAAGGTGGTGTGTAGATGGCACTCTATTGATCTGTACACTTCAAACCCATATGGCTTTGCAAATCAGTGTGATCCCAAGAAACTCAAATAAATTTTTAAAAATTTAAAAAAAAAATTTTTAATGAAAAAAGCAGAAAAGGAAAGCATGCTTGGGCCAAAGCTCTCAGCAACACCGGTCATCAGACGACAGCTAGGGAGGGGGCTCTCATCTCCCGGGGGGCCCCTCTGTGCTCGGCCTCCTGCCCCCGGGGCCAGGGAGGGGGCTCTCATATCCTGGGGGCTGCTCAGTGCTCCGCCTCCTGCCCCCGGGGCCAGGGAGGGGGCTCTCGTCTCCTGGGGGGCCCCTCTGTGCTCGGCCTCCTGCCCCCGGGGCCAGGGAGGGGGCTCTCATATCCCGGGGGCTGCTCAGTGCTCCGCCTCCTGCCCCCGGGGCCAGGGAGGGGGCTCTCATCTCCCGGGGGCTGCTCAGTGCTCCGCCTCCTGCCCCCGGGGCCAGGGAGGGGGCTCTCATCTCCCGGGGGGCCCCTCCGTGCTCCGCCTCCTGCCCCCGGGGCCCAGTTCAGCTCTCGGTAACTGGCCCGGATGGGATACCCAGAAAGTCCTCCACCGGCTGACCATTTCCAGGAAGGCCGGGGCTTCGACCTGAGCCCTGGACTCACTCCGTCCGCTCCCCTCAGGAAGTGCGGCAGCCCGTGGGCCGCCAGCCAGCCAGCCAGGCCTGGGGCCAGAGGACAGCGTCTTCCATAGAAAGGACCCAAGGACCCTGCCCTCTGGAGGAGGCCCAATGGAGCGGAGGGCAGAGGAAGCTGGAGGCGGCAGCTAGCTGCCCGGCACGAGCTGCTGGCACCTGCCGGGCCCACACGGCCCTGCTCAGGCCCTAAGGACCCTGCCAGCAAGAGCCAGGGCCCTGGCCTCAGATGTCCCTCAGGGCAGGGCTGCACTCATGGACCCCTAGGACCTGCCCAGGCCCCCAACGGGGCCGGTCTGCCGTCAGCCTGAACCTCGTGGCACAAGCTGCCACGGGGCCACTCTGCCACATGGAGTCGGTTCCTCCAGCTTCAGAGACACGGCCCGAGGTCTTCAGCGTGACACTTATCAGAGGTCAGCCGTTTGCCAAGCGTGCCTTCACAATCTCTGCCATATTCACGTGCCGCTCCTTACGCAGCGAATGCAGATGGTAAAACATCTGCCGAGTGTTTCCAGTTTGAACACATCCCTTTGTCTTCCCACCCAGCACCCGTGGCCAAGAAGAGAAGGCAACTTGGCAGGACGGCGTCCGAACAGACGAGGTCGGCGCGCTCTGCGGGCAGCGCTGCCCGCTCTTCCCTCAAAACAGAGACGTGTTTGAAGGCCTGTCACTACGCTGAGGTTTCTTTTTTCCTTCTGGGATACAATACTGCGGGTGTCCCTAAGCCACGTCGTGCCAGAGACACGCAGTAGCTTCTCGTCCAAGTTCATTTCTAGCTTCCGCGGCAGCCGGGTCGTGGTCCCGCCCCTGCGGCTGGTGCCGTGTGGCCTGGGTTCCTCTGAGTAGTGTGAGCGATGTTGCTCTCGGGGGGTTGCTGAGACCGACCAGAGGGGCCCCTTGTCACACTCTTCCCCCTCACAGCTCACCTTGCTGGTGACACCTCTGAAGCCCCCGGGTGGGGGATGACAGACTCACCACTTCTGCAGAAGGAGCGCCTGGAAGAGATGCCCCCAGTCCTGGCCAGCCACCAAAGACCGTGACATGAGCAAGAAGTGCATTTTTTTTTTTTATTTCATTTCGTCTGTGCCGTGACGCCGCTGGGCCTGTTTGTTAGCGCCGCTTAGCCTGTTGTCACATCACCAAAGCCCGCAGCCTTCACCCCTCAGTGACCTTCACTGCACCAAGGACGCCAGGGAGGGCACTGAGGGAGCGCGTGGTGCTGGACGCGGGGCAGTCTGCGCTCGAGCCGGAGTCTGGCTGCAGGAAACTGAAGTGGACTTTCAGCGATCACACCAGTTCCCGGTCTGCCCCGCAAGGCGTGACCGCCCCCCACACACACACCTCGGCTCTACATCCTCCTGACGCTCTGTGACGCCCGTCTCTCCTGGTGGCCACACGGGCGGGCATGTGCCTGACGGGAACCGGTGGTTGTCACGGCTATTTCTCTGATAGCCGACGACAGTGAATAGATGCTCAAATATTTATAAGTCATCTGGACACTCTCTTCTGTGCAGAGACTGAAGATAGATGGGTAAACGGACAGACACACAGATATCCTTTTTTATCCTATGGAGCTGTCTGTCTTTCCCTTGTTGATTTGTAGCTCTCTGTCGGTCTGCGAACAATTCCTTCGCAGCATCCCTCCTCCCCGGTGCCAGCTGCCTGTCCACTCTCTCGGTGGAGTTCTTTTCTGGACAAGCAGTTCTTACGTTTCGTCTTGTGCTGCTGGTGGTGCTTCTGGTCTTCCGGCTGACACTTTCAGTTTTCTGTAAATAGAGGTATTTCCCATTTCCCCCCCCCCCCCTTGCCACTGCCTTCCCAGCCCCCCCCCCCCCGGCAGATAGAGAGGGTGCCCACATGACACGGCTCTGGCTGATGAGACAGAGACAGAAAACTGCTGGGGCGGGGCGGAGCTCTGGGGAGCTTTCCTGGTGATACACCTCTTCTTCCCTCCGCCGTGTGGCTGGTGCCTCCCAGATACAGTTGCCATTGAAAAACATTCATGAGCCCTGGCCGATAACTCAGCTGGTTAGAGCAGCACCCCAAAGTGCAGAGGTTGCTGGTTCAATCCCCAGTCAGGGCACATACAGGAACAGATCAATGTTCCTCTCTCTCTCTCCCCTCACTCCTTCCTCTTTTTCTCTAAAATCAATCAATCAATTAAAAAAAAAAACGCTCATGATATGCTGACTAAAACTCCCGACTTCCCGGGTAGCAGAGAGCCGAGCTTCTCTATGCCCCCGTCTCGGTTCTCCAAGGACGCGGAGACATTTCGCGGTGGTGTCACCTGCCACGTCCACCGGCTCTCTGTTCAGAACTTGGCGGTTTGTCACGAGCTGAGCTGTTCTAATCGCCGAGGCTCCTCCCAGCCCGGATTCCCAGTCCTCTTCCTTGAATAGGAGACAATTCCTTCCCTGCTGTGTGCCATCCTGCACATGTTTGACTGTGTATAACCATAATGTTTTGCTGGATAATCAGAAAACCAGGTACACATGGGATAAAACTAAGAAAGAAAGAAGGAAGAAAGAAAGAGAGAGAGAGAGAGAGAAGGGAGGGAGGGAGGGAGGGAAAGAAAGAAAGAAAGAAAAAGAAAAAAGAAAGAGGGGGGAAGGAGGGAGGGAGGGAGGAAGAAAGGAAGGAAGAAAAGAAGAAAGAGAAAGAGAGAAAAAAGAGGGAGGGAGAAAAGGAGAGAGAGAGAAGGAAAGAAAGAAAAAAAAGAGGGAGGGAGGGAGAGGGGGAGAGAGAGAGAGAAGGAAAGAAAGAAAGAAAGAGAAAGAAAGAAAGAAAGAAAGAAAGAAAGAAAGAAAGAAAATAAAGAAAGAAAGAAAAAAGAGGGAGGGAGAGGGGGGAGAGAGAGAGAGAGAGAAGGAAAGAAAGAAAGAAAGAGAAAGAAAGAAAGAAAGAAAGAAGAAAGAAAGAAAGAAAGAAAGAAAAGAAAGAAAAAGAAACTCTCCAGGAATTTAGAGGTGGATCCCACTAATAAGTAGAGTCACGATTCTGGTGGCCAGAACAGGCAGTTCCTTTAATAGAACTTAACAGAACACCCTCCCAGAGAAAGAACACCTTGTTACTGTCCGGGTGTGCCACCTGTTACAACTACTCAATAAATGTTTGTTGAATGAATAAATTAATGTTAACTCCCCCCCCACCCCTACCATCACCTTATCAGATAAAGTCCCAACTCATTTGAATGGGTTCCAAGTCTCCATGTCCTGACTTGAACCTCTCGTCATGCTGCTGTCTTCACTGGGCCTTTTGCCCGTGACTTCTTAGCCGGCCTTCAAGGTGGGGACCGAGTCTCACTCCTGCCCGTGAAGTCTGACCAGCCTCTGACATCTCCAATGTCCCTACTGACCCCTTCTTCCTTGCAAGTCTTATTATATACCTTCTTACTCTTCATCACATTTCATTCTATAGATCATTATTAGCTCAGCGTGTTTTAACTGCCGGTCTGCGGACCAGTCCGCTGGGAATTTCCTGCCGATCCCGGAGAGAGTTAACCATCCGGGCTGTTGTATGGATGTCAGAGAGCCAACGGGCTTCGTCAAAGTCACTGACGCTCAGGTGACTTCTGCCTTCACAGGAATAACCCTGTTCCCAGCGGTCCCCAAGGGTAAAAAGGTTTCTATACGCCTGAAGTCTTTTATCTTTTTGAAAGAGAGACACCCCAAGGGCAGGACCCTTTTCCTGCTCTCGTTTCTTCCAAGCAGTTGGGGATCAAGAAGCAGTTACTGGTCTCTGAATTCATTGTCCTCATTCTGTTCAATGAGTCCTCAGCTCTGTCTGTCTGTCTGCGGCTGGGCCCCCCAGGAGCAGGTCTGGGGTGCCAGGACCAGGATTGCGTGTGACAGTGACGTGTCAGGGGGTGCTCCCAGGGAGGACAGGCAGGGGAGTGGGGATGTGTGGTGGGGGGGGGGCAAGGGGACCAGGTAAGGGGGTGTTAACTGCAGAAAGCCACCCAGAGGCCAGTGCTGGTTCAACCTGCCAGGGCGCTTTGGAAACAGTGTGGGTCCTATTTAGAGAGGCCCCAAAAGGCAAAGGAGCTGGAGTGCCCCCACCTCCACCTGTTAGTCATCGATTAAAGAATGTTCCCGCCCTGGCCCAATAGCTCGGTTCGGTAGAGCATCGACCCGGAATGCAGAGGTTGCTGGTTCGATCCCCGGTCAGGGCGCATATAGGAACAGATCCTCCTGTCTCTCTCTCTCTCTCTCCTGCTCTCTTCCTTCCTCTCTCTAAAATATCAATAAAATAAAACATTAAAAAAAATAAAAATAGCCTGACCTGGGGAGGCACAGTGGATAAAGTGTTGACCTGGAAATGCTGAGGTCGCCGGTTCGAAACCCTGGGCTTGCCTGGTCAGGGCACCTATGAGAGTTGATGCTTCCTGCTCCTCCCCCCTTCTCTCTCCCTTCTCTCTCTCTCTCTCTCTCTCTCTCTCTCTCTCTCTCTCTCTCTCCCCTCTGTCTAAAATGAATAAATAAAATATTTTAAAGAAATAAATACATAAAATAAAAATTAAAAAATAAAGAATGTTCCCAGGCATGAACACTTTTGGGCACATCGGGCTCTCGTGAGCACAGGGGACAGGTGGGTTCCGGTGGCCGGCCCAAAGGCGGTCAGCTCTTCCCCAGGGAGAGGGAGGCACTGACCGCAGGGCAGAAATGCACGGGAGCCCACCGTGTGCTCAAAGATGGTAAAAACGACCGAGAGAGTGACCTTTCCGCAGACACTGAACGCTCATCACCGCACAGACGAGGCATGGGCTGAGTCCTCGGGGGTCCTGGGGTCTTCCTGAAGTCACCTGCACCTCGCAGTCCTGCCCCAGGGGAGGAGCACGGGAGGCAGAGGCGGGTGGGGACAGGGAGGAGATGACACGGTGCCCGGTGACCCGGGCATGACCCAGAAGCCCAGAGAGTGAGTAAGGGGACGGGGAATTGCAGCCGGCGGAACAGCACGTACAGAGGCCGCAAAGCCACGCGGTCCAGGTCTGTTTGGAAAAGGGGAGCAGCTCGCCGGGGCTGGAACACAGGGTGTGGGACAGAGGCAGCACGCGGGAGCTGGGGCTGTAAAGGGCTGAGGCGGGGTAGCCGGGAGGCCATCCTGTCCTGCCGAGGAGACAGAAGGACGTCCAGATGAGTCCAGCTGTGATGTGAGAGGTGTTCCAGGAAGAGGGCCGCCATCAAGACCGTACACTGGACCCCCGGGGGGCCAGCGGTCAGGCTGGCATCCAGGACCCCAACCCGAGGGTTCTGTCCCTCCAGCCACAGGGGCTGGTCAGGGGCAGGCGGGGCGCTGAGCAGAGGGAAGAGCCAGGTCTGCAGCTGCTCGGGGCACGGAGGGAGGCCCGGGCAGCAGAGGAGTCAGGAGACGGAGACGGGGAAGGGTTTCTGAGGACAGCGGCCCCGAGCATGGACGTTCGTTCTCTCTAAGTACGACGATTGATGGACATCAGGAAAGTCTCTTTATCTGGCTTGAGCCGGTTTGTATCATGTCACATTGAGAGTCTCCACCGATAAGAATATATACTTTAGCCTGGCCAGGCGGTGCCCATCTGCTTCTCCACCCCTCCCTCCTTCCTCTCTGTCTCTCTCTTCCCTTCCCGCAGCCAAGGCTCCATTGGAGCAAAGATGGCCCGGGCGCTGGGGATGGCTCTGTGGCCTCTGCCTCAGGCGCTAGAATGGCTCTGGTTGCAAAAGAGCAACACCCCAGATGGGCAGAGCATCGCCCCCTAATGGACATGCCGGGTGGATCCCGGTCGGGCGCATGTGGGAGTCTGTCTGACTGCCTTCCCATTTCCAGCTTCAGAAAAATACAAAAAAAAAGAAGAAAGAAAGAAAGAAAGAAAGCAGAAAGGAGAAGAAAGTGCAGATGATGACCAACAGACGTTGGGGAGGGAAAGAGGACCAAGGGGCAGTGTTGGTAAAACCAGGAGCTCTTTATTGGAAAGGACCAGTCGATTCTGCGTGTGTGCGTGTGTGTGATTATGTCCACAGACAACTCCCTCTTTCTTTCTGACCCACTTTTCAAACGCCTGTGTTTGCCTTTTCCTTTCAACTCCTCCCCCTCGTGATAAACATGACTAATGCGGTCGCTCGTAGAGTGATGATAACTGATCCGATAACGAGATACTGAGGGAAGAGAAAGGGGTAAGGATGGGGGTGACAAGCTGAACGGGCGTTGGGGCCACTCCAGGAAGTCGTGATGGACCCCAGGACCTCGCAGCCCGACTACAATCCCCTCCCTGCCCCTCGGCGGGAACAGAGAGGCCCGTCTCTACAGTGAGGGCCCCCACGTGCTCCGAGAGCCACCCCACGGGCCCCGGGGTGCACTTACACGATGGTTCAGACCAGCTGAGAAGGAGGAAGGACGAGGATATGGACCCTGACGGGGGACACGATTAACAAAAAAAAATTTTTTAATCACTTATTTTTATGCTATCAATTTGAAAGTATTGATGAAAAAGATGAAAATCCATGGAATCGTCAACATAGCTCAGTGGACTTGGGAAGAAGGGACGCCCTTCAGTCTCGAGTCCTCCCTCGTCTCGTGACGCATCAGCATCTCGCTCTGTACGGGCTGCGTTCTCTGCCCAGGAGTCCCCTTGTACACAGGGTGTGTTGGGTTTGTTTTGGGGTTAGCTTTGAGACGGGGAACTTCGAGCACTGGCTCGTTGCAGGAATTCTTCACAATAGCAGCCCAAACGGCTCAACACATAGGGCGCCAGCGTAGCCAAGACGTGTTTGGAAGGTGAAGAAAACGGGAGCGACGCTGGTGGGCCACACCGAAACTGAACAGTCATGTATCCAAAGCTACTCTCAGGCCACCGTCCTGACAACGGTGGTATGGCAGCTGGGTGGGGGACAGTCCCCCCCATGCCACAGACACAGAACTCAGGGGACACCCACCACTTAGCGCAGTCTCGGACACAGGGTGCTGAGTGGTGAGAGCCACTCCACCAGGTGACTGACTATGTAATTCCATCTATGGTCTTCCGGAAGAGATAGGATGATGTTGATGGAGAAAAGATTGTTTGTCACCTGACAGGAGTCTGGGGGGGGGAGTGACCAGGAAGGGGGGGGTGGCACACAGAAGTGAGTCTTTTCAGGGTGACAGGAGAGTTTTGTAACCCAGTGGCGGTGATGGTCACACACACATAGATACAGGTGTTAAAATTCAGAGAACTATAGACCCAAAATGGGGCAATTTTATGGTATAATCATCTTTAACATAAATTAAAAAGCAAAGCAGAGTGGTGGGTGGTGTAGCTCTAAACAGAGAGATGAAGGCCAGCGTATGTACTTAAGGCTGTTGGAATATAGAAACGGCTCTCCAGGGGGTGGGCTGCATGGCTCTGTGAACGTAGGTAACACTGCCAACCTGCACTCTTAGAAACAGCAAAGATGCCTAACCAGGCGGTGGCACAGCGGATAGGGCTGACTGGGATGCAGAAGACCCAGGTTCGAGACCTCGAGGTCGCCAGCTTGAGCACGGGCTCATCCGGTTTGAGCAAAAGCTCACCAGCTTGAACCCAAGGTCGCTGGCATGAGCAAGGGGTTACTCGGTCTGCTGAAGGCCCGTGGTCAAGGCACATATGAGAAAGCAATCAATGAACAACTAAGGTGTCGCAACGAAAAACTGATGATTGATGCTTCTCATCTCTCTTCGTTCCTGTCTGTCTGTCCCTATCTATCCCTCTCTCTGAATCTCTCTCTGTCTCTCTAAAAAAAAAAAAAAAGAAAGAAACAGCGAAGATGGTAAACTGCACGACGTGTATTTTCCAACATTTTTTTAATTGGCTAAGTGTTTTTGGTACATTTTTTTATATTGATTGGTGTTTCAGTTGGGAGATAAGGTATTTGTGGGATTTTAATATTATAATATTTTTGTATCATGTGATATTTTCCATAACAATATTTTTTTTAAGTGAGAGGAGGGGAGATAGTAAGATAGGCTCCCGCATGTGCCCCAGCTGGGATCCACCCGGCAACCCCTGTCTGGGGCTGATGCTCGAATCAACCAAGCTATTTTTAGTGCCTGAGGCTGATGCTTAAACCAACCGAGCTATCCTCAGTGCCCAGGGCTGACACTTAAACCAATTGAGCCCTTGGCTGCGGGAGAGGAAAAAGGATAGAAGGGGGAGAGGGAGGGAGAGAGAAGCAGATGGTCACTTTTCTTGTGTGTCCTGATTGGAGATTGAACCCAGGACATATACGCTGGGCTGATGCTTATAGAAGAATTTAGGATCATTAGAGATGAAAAACCCAGATGTAGCATATAGATAACATATGCTCCTGCTGCCTGCTAATGACAGTGGGCATGGTCTACGGCCATACCACCCTGAACGCGCCCGATCTCGTCTGATCTCGGAAGCTAAGCAGGGTCGGGCCTGGTTAGTACTTGGATGGGAGACAGTGGGCATGGACCTAAAAGAGCTGAATGTATAAGCCGGGCTCTCCCACTTAACCTCCCTGCACCTCAATTTCTCCATCTGCCAATGGGGTGTATGGTGGAAACTCCACACCAGAAAGCGTGGCTGGGTACCTGGCAACCTGGTAAGAACCAAAAAAAAGGTCAATCGTTCATTATGGTGGGGGACAGGTGTAGCATGCTGCTGGTGGTCCGGGTGGGGGTTTGTTGTCTTCTGTGCTGGTCTCTGTGTTTCCCGTGTACTGGACAATGATTAAGTATTACTATTATAACCAAGAAGAGATTATTTACAGTTTTCCTCTTTTTTTTTTTTTTTTTTACAGACAGAGTCAGAGAGAGGGATAGATAGGGACAGACAGCAGACAGGAAAGGAGAAAGATGAGAAGCATCAATCATTAGTTTTTTTGTTGCGACACCTTAGTTGTTCATTGATTGCTTTCCCAGATGTGCCTTGACCTGGGGGGGCTACAACAGACTGAGGAACTCCTTGCTCGAGCCAGCGACCCTGGGTCCAAGCTGGTGAATCTTGCTCAAACCAGATGAGCCCGCACTCAAGCTGGCAACCTCGGGGTCTTGAACCTGGGTCCTCCACATCCCAGTCTGACGCTCTATCCACTAAGCCACTGCCTGGTCAGGCTCCTCTTCTTTTTTTTTTTTTTTTTTTTTTTTAAAAGAGCTTTAACTAGCTCTCTGGAGAGGAGATCATAAAAGGAAACCCTAGCATGCTGGGGTTCAGTCGTTCAACCTGGGGAATGATGTTTCCTCCCCCAAATCTATTATCCCCAGTGGGTGCCAGGATGACTAAGACACCAGCCCCACCTGGGAGCAGACCAACGCCGTGCTGGAGACGAACGGGCAGGTGAGCCGTGTCAGGAGGCAGGTGAGGACAGAACGCCACCGTGGGTGCTAACGAGGACCTGAGCAGCTGGAGAAAGTCTCCCGGAGGTGACGTGTGTGAGCTGAGTCCTGAAGGTGAGAAGGTGAGAAGGTGTTCGCCCCGCGTGGGGGCTGAATCCGGGAGGGGGAGCCGCGTGGGGAAGTGCACGCGGCACAGAAAGACACGGCCACGTCGAGGGGACGCAAGACGCCCAAGTGGATTCTTCTGTGAGTGGGGGAGTGGAGGATGGTGAGAGTCCTGAAGGAGATCGGACTCATCCTGTAGCCAACGGGAGACGATTGAAGGCACCTGGGCAGAGAGGCAATGAGGTCAGACCTTGATTTTAGAAGTGAGGTCCACCAGATAATCCAGAACAATGTCTCCACCTCAAGGGCCGTTCATCAGAAAGCTTGATTTCACCTACAGCCTTAATTCGCCTTCGCCATGTAAGGCCGCAGACTCACAGGTCTGGGGGTTAGGGTATGGACATCGTTGAGGGCGCTATTCTCCCTTCCACACCCTCTGTATTTCAGAGGTTGTGGTAGGGTGCTGGGGACACAGACAAGGAAGGTCCCTGACCTCTCGGAGCTGACGTTTTACTGAAGGAGATAGACAGTTTACAAATAAACAACCAAGTGTTTTGTTTTGTTTAAGATAATTTCAGGCCCTGGCCAGTTGGCTCGGCGGTAGAGTGTCAACCCAGTGTGTGGAAGTCCTGGGTTCAATTCCCAGTCAGGGCACAAAAGAGAAGCACCTGTCTGCTTCTTCACCCCTCCCTGTCTCACTTCTTCTCTTTCTCTCTCTCTCTCTCTCTCTCTCTCTCTCTCTCCTCTCCTCCCGCAGCCATGGCTCGATTGGAGCAAGTTGGCCCCGGGCGCTGAGAATGGCTCCGTGGCCTCATCTCAGGTGCTAAGAAGAGCTCTGTTGTTGAGCAACAAAGCAACGCCCCAGATGGGCAGAGCATCACCCCCTAGTGGGCGTGCCGGGTGGATCCTGATCGTGGCACATGTGGGAGTCTGTCTCTCTGCCTCCCCTCCTCTCACTAAAAATAATAAAATCATTTCAGAATGTAGTATATGCTCTGTGAAATAAATAAGAAACAGGATGATCAGAGAAGACCTATCCAAGTGCCTTTTAGTCTGAGACCTGAAGAGAAGGTGCCGGCGACGGGGAGATTGAACCTAACTGTCCCTAGCAGGAGGGACAGCAGGCGCAAAGGCACCAGAGAACCACGGCGACAGTCCCCAAGAGCAGGGGCGCAGCCGCGGCGAACCCGGGACGCAGAGGCTATAGGACGCAGAGCCCGATGAACCGTGTTCCGCGGAGTTCAGGGGAACGGGAGGGAGTAATAATCCTGTATTCGTTTCCTGATGTCACGTGACCAGTGACCCCCAACCGTCGAGACTTAGAACAACAGGACCTTCTTACCTCGCAGATTCTGAGGGTCAGGAACCGGGAGCAGCTTATCTGGGAGGTCCTGGCGTGCGCCTCTCAGGGAAGTTGGAGTTCAGTTGTTGGTCAGGGCCACCGTCTCTGCAGCCTCATGGGGGGCCAGAGAGCCCGCTCTTGTCTCTAGCCATGCGGGGGCCCTCTCCTTAGGGCCGTTCATGGTGCTGCTGCCCTCGGCACAAGTCATGAGTGCGCAGGGGAGGGGACACTCCGTCGTGTGAACCTCAGCTCAGAAATGACGTCCCGCCACGTGTGATCAGACACACCACGGAGTTGTGACGAATGACCACGGCTCCGTGGCTTTCACCGACGTGGAGTTCTCCTCCGGGTCAGGAGGCCAGCCATCTGGACCGGTCTCACTGCTCTGTCACCACGTGGTCTGTCTGTGATCCTTCCGGATAGCCTCGGGGAAAGGCCAGCTTCCTGACTCTCCAGTTCCTGGAGGCCGTCTGTGCTCCTTGGCTTTTGCCCCCTTCATCTCCCCAGCCAGCGACCTCGAGCCCGGCGTCTCCAGTGAGCCCTTCCTCCAGTTCCGACTCCTCTCCCTCCCGGCCTCCCGCTTAAGAAGATCACTGTTACACTGGGCCCACCTGGGTCGCCCAGGATGCTCCCCTTCTCCAGGGCAACGGCTTCCAAGCAACCTTCACCCCACCCGCCACCTCAGTGTCCTCGGGCCTGGTAACGGAACACATCCCCGGGTCCCAGGCGTTAGGACGTGGATGTCTCTGGAGCCGCTGTTCTGCCTCGCCCCCAGCTCCGTGACGCAATCATGTGGGTGGTGACTATCCAATAACACGAGACCAGGAGGTGTGGATGGCTGGGGGCCCTGGCACAACCCCCCTTAGAGCTCCAGCCGGAACACCTCGGTGGGAGAGGAGATGGGACACACCACACCCTGGGCTCGAGCACCAGAGGCAATTAAACACCTGGTTTGGGTTTCCAGCCATTTGTACGGTTTGTCTGGTCACAGTAATCTGTCCCCGTCTTCTTGTTCACTAGCGGGGCCGAGATCCCTCCAGAAGAAGACCCTCAGGGTGCTGCAGGCGGGGGTGGGGACACGAGTTCTATCGAATGATGCCACCACCACCTGGTGCTTTCTGGGTACACCCGGCGGCTGAAAACCAAGGACAGCTGGGACACCCCAGAATGACATTGCTCTTCCCGTCCACCCCTAACCCACCCTCTCTCTCTGACACACACATACACACACACACAGCGTGTAAATCCATCCTTTGTTCTGCTCGGTGGACAAAACAGAGCATGACGCAGAACGCAGGCGGGAATTGAAGGAACATCCGGTGTTTGGGGCAACTCAGGTGTGAGGGGTCAGGGTGCCCGTTTCCAGGTGACAGGTCTGGGTGTTCGATTTCTCAGCCTCGTTTATGAGATGTGCCCTCGTGCTGAGCGACCGAAAACATCCCTTCGGCCTGGCCGGCCGGCGTGGGAGCCATCTCCATTCACTGTCACCCAGCTGTCCTTTCGGTGGCCGGCCAGCGTGGGGGCCGTCTCCATTCACACTGTATCTATCACCCAGCTGTACTTCCGGGAGGTTTCAGGTTAGGCAACAACCATCTCAAGGTGTAAAAACAGGTCAGGCAGCCGGCAAGGTCAGCGTAAGGTCACGTTCCTGATCCAACCGGTATAGGCAACGTCTAGGCTGTTTGATCCAACCCTGGGGCCGACAACAAAATGGATTATAATAAATCTAAGGGCTCCTGGGAGTGCGGCCGCCTTCGACAGGCTCCTGGACCCCACTGCCAGGATCCCAGGTTGGTAACCGAGACCCGTACGACTCCTGGACGGCCATGGAGCTTCTTTTCTCTGCTCTCCATCATCCTTGTGTGACCACGTTACCCCCAGATGTCACCCTCTGCCCCCCCGGACACCAGAGCAAGGTCCTCCCTGTGAGTGGCTCCCCATGGTCCCTGTCCCTTTCCAATACATTGCAGCCTCCAGATCTTTTGATGACCCAGATCTGTCTGTCTGCAACACCCCCCCTCCCCGCCCCAAAATAATCCCTTTCCACTGTTGTTCATGTAAAGACTTCAATCCTCCCACGGCCGCCGGGCTGCTTTATGCTGCACCCCTTCCACTTTGCTCTCTGCACTTCACTCGCAGAGGACTTCTGCGGCAGGTGTGCCCTGTCCCCTGCCCCCTGTCCCCGTCCCTGTCCCTGTCCCCTCACCCTCACGCTCACCCTTTCAGAGCACGTCTGCTGACCGCCAGCTACCCACCTGCTGAGCTTCGCTCAAGCGCTTCCTCTGGGCTCCACAACCGCCGGCCGACCTCGCAGCCTGCGGAAGACAGCGGGTGAGGTTGGGGTGCCGACGCCCACGGTCCCCCGCCTGGGTGGGTCATTCTGCTGTGTGTCTTTTCCGCACCGTCTCCCAGGTGCCCCACTTTCCAGCTGGAGGAGCATTGTGATGGTTAATTCCCCGTGTCCGCTCGGTTACGCTGTAAGGATAGCCGGTTACTCCATCAAATACTAATGACACCGTGGCTATGAAGATAAGTGGTTAATGTCTGCAGTCAGTGGACTGTAAATAAAGGAGATTACTCTTGATAGTACAAATGGGCTTCAATCAGTTCAAAGACAAAAAAAAAAAAAGGCAAAATCTGAAGTTTCCCCCTCCAAAAAATTGTGTCTCAAGACTGCATCAAGTCCTGTCTGGTTGTCCTGCACGTGGACTCAGGCTGTCAGACCTCTGCACACGCTGTTCCCTCTGCACACGCTGTTCCCTCCTCACATGCTGTTCCCTTCGCACATGCTGTTCCCTCTGCACACACTGTTCCCTCCGCACATGCTGTTCCCTCCTCACATGCTGTTCCCTCTTCACACACTGTTCCCTCCTCACACACTGTTCCCTCCTCACACTCTGTTCCCTGCACACATGCTGTTCCCTCTGCCTGCCTGGGAACCCTCCCATGGCTCCTCTGCTGAATTTCTCCATATCATCCTTTCCAGTTTCACCCACCTGTCATCTCCTCCAGAGAGCTGGGTCACGCCAAGGTCCAACTTCCCTAGGTCCAACTCTTGACCACTGTGAACTTCTTCATAGAACCTCTGCCTAGTTACCCTATTACATTCACAGTTGTGTGTCTGTCTCAGAACACCTGAGTGTGCACTCTTGTGCCGGAAGCTTGCTCTAAGCTCTCCTGGGTGATGGATGGTCAGTCAGGTGCGGCCAGAAGAGGTGCTCGGGAAAGCAAGGTTCATGCTACCGCGGGGCCTGGACACACGCAGCGCCACTTGGTTAAGCCTCCGCGTGGCCAAGAGGCATAAGCCAGGGTGTGGGGCGAGGAGAACGGGAGCTTGCAGGGATTGGTTTAGTCTGAATAATTTCAGCAGTTCTCTTAGCAATAGGGGTGGTCTCTAGAGGTGGGATATCTGATCCTGGGACAAGGATTGAGGACCCCTGGGGTTGGGGGCCAGCAGATCAGACACCTCTGGACGGGTTAGTCTGCATATGAACAGCATGCTCCACAAACCCTTGCTGGCCCCGAGACCCGGGCCAGCTCCAGGGTGGGGGTCTCACTCCAGCCAGAAGTTTTTTAAGGTGTCAAAGCATCATAATACACACAAAAAATAAACAACACAGAGCTGCTGTGGAGCTGACTCCACCCTCGACTCCTGGCCCATAACAGGCAGGTCGAAAATACTAACGGAATGGATGGATTTTCAGGACGGCCGAGGTCTGTCCCACACACGGTCTTTCCCCCGGCCGTCCTGCGGAGGACAGACGTCTGCGAGCTGAGCGGACAGAGGGCATCGGACAGAAGTACAGGAAAGGCGTCAGAAGGCAAAGGGGGTGATTTCAGATAACACGAGGCAGTGGACTTTCTCACAGGTTTTTGTTGTTATACAGGCCGTATGTTCAGATAAACAAAAGAGAGCAAATAAAAATTGCCTGTGTTAAAAAAATAAAAAAGACAACAGACCAAAAATGGAGTCTCTTGTGCTAAAGCCCCATCCATACCCGCAGACCAAGACATACTACCTAACTAGCTGTAGTTACAACTTCCCCCAGGGATGTAATTTTAACTGGTCAGTCTGGGGTTCTCCGGTCAGCACCAATGCGGTCATCTGCCACAGAGTTCCCCTCTGTCCCCCGAAGGTAGATAAGCTAGGCCTGAAGCCACCCACCTTCTCTGCCTTCTGTCTACAGAAGACTCCGTGCCAGCCTTTAGAGCTCCTTCCTCCTGGCTAGATTGGGATGCTGCCCGATTCAGTGACTGTTCAGTAAAGCCCATGAGATCTTTAAAATTTACATGGTGGGATTTTTCATTGAATTTGTTGCGGGGAGATGGGTCAGTAAAATCAGAGAGGTTACTTTACAGGTGTACAGTGCTACGATACATCATCTGTATATCGTATGGTGTGTGTGTTCACCACCCCAAGTCTGCTGAATTTTTTTATATTGAACTCCTGCGATGTAAAATCAGATGAAACCTAAATAATGTCTGCCTCTGAGTTAACAGTGTTACAATAAATGTTATGCAAGATAGGAAACCTTGTGACTTTGATTAAATTTAGTTTAGTTTTGTTTTGTTTTTTTACCTTTTAAAATTTGTATTTATTGATTTTAGAGAGAGAGAGAAACATGGATGTGTCATTCCCCTTACTTATGCATCCGTTGGTTGGTTCTTGTAGGAGCCTTGATCAGCGAGCGAACAAACCCACCACCTTGGCGTATGGGAACGATGCTCTAACCAGCTGAGCTACCTGGCCACGGCTGCCTGAATTTAGTTTTAAATCCCAGCCCTAGAAATTATATCTCCCTCCTCCTTGACCCCCAGAGGCTTAGACTCCCCCTACCCCCGGCACAATCAGCAACCCCCGAGGCCACAGAAGACAGTAGCCTGGACCTGACTGGTGGTCACTGATCTGGACCAGGCAGCCTAAAGGTAACAATATTGACCTAAAGTTATGTTTCAGCTCCTAAGGGGGTCCGGGCAGAGGGATACTGGAAAAGATCTCAGGACCCCCCTACCCCCTGATAAAAATGATTCATTACCTCACCGCTAACCAATAAGCTCCCAGCACAGCCCAAAGCCTCCAATCCATGCTCTCCTGTGAGTATGCCCTGTCTAGTCTATAACCTACATGCCAAGGGAGCCAGGGTTTGTTAGAGCACTAAGCTCCTGCCTTTGTATGGGCCAATTTAAAAAAAAAATTAATTTTGAGATAGGGGAAAGGAGAGAGAGAGAAACTTCAACTCGCCATTCCACTTACTTGTTCTATTGATTGCTTCTCATAGGTGCCCTGACTTGGGCTTGAACCGGTGACCTCAGGGTTGAGCTGGCGTCCATGAGATCGAGCCCCGGCAACCCCAGGATCGAACCGGCGACCTCGGCACCTCTGCACTCCTGGAAGATGCTTTATCTACTGAGTTCCCGGACAGAGCTGGCCAATTCGATATTGAGTTATTTCTCTTTCTATTCTGCAAACCCTTGCCCCTGCATCTCTTCGGGCCAGTACGTGCAGGCAGGTGGACTCGAGGGGGAATCACTGGGCATCCTGGTAACAGCAGTCTCGTGGGAGAGGTTTCACAGAGTGTACACACATCCCTCGGAACTGCTTTCTCCGTTTCTTCTGAGTCTGAAACTATTTCAAAATAAGACATTTTAATAAAATAAAACATCGCTTATGGTGGTCATACCACCCAAAGATAACGACTGTTAACATCATGTCATTTCCCTTCCAGACTCTCTTTATGCATATATGTTCGTGTTTTATCAACGACACTGCACATGCTGGTTTGAAATCCGCCCTGTTGGGAAGATAAAATATATTATGCTCACTTTGTTAAAGATGGCATTGCCCATATGGAAGCTCGTTGCCCAGGTGATGGTATTGGTTGCCCTTCTTCCTTGGGATGGGCGTAATTATATTAATGTGTGTTGGGGGCGGGCTGTGGGCAGGCAGGAACCTCGTAGCCTGGGACTTGGGTTTGGGACTAAGCCTTTCCCACCCTTTTTGATCTGGGTGGTGCAACTCTCATGAGGAATCCCATTATGCCTCAGATAAGTGGCTTTGTATCAGAGACTTCCTTATTTGTATATTGGATTAAAGGTTTTGGATCTACACTATAAAGTGGGGCAGACCAGGAGCTTGCTCTCTCTCAGTTCCTGAGATTAGCATTAGAGAGGAGAGCAGAGAAAGGCCACGTGGAGAAGTGGAGAAGCAGCCAAGATGGCGGAGTGCTGAAGGAGAAGCCAGTTTGTGCGGAGTTTGTGCAGGGAGAAGGAAGGAGATGGGGAACAGAGGTGAATAAGTCTAGTGAGCTAGAAACCTTTGATTCTAAGAAACTTGGGTAAGTCAGTAGCTTTGTGAGCACTGAGTGAGTGGGTTTTGGAGCCCAGTGTGTGTTTTTACTTGCCCGCCGGGTGCAAGCTAGGATTAAAGCTAATGACCCACCAGTTCTTGGCTCCGTTGTTTCATTACCAACTGTCTGAATCAGATGCGAACCTGCCTGGGCCAGGCGGCTGTGATGGTGGCCGTGGCTGCTGGCTTTACAGCCCCTCCCCCCACTTCTCACAGCGATTCTTGATTCTTCCTTCTGAGTGCCTTGAAAAGGTGCCGGTGACCTTCTCCCAGAAAGACTGGGAACGTGTTTCTCTCTTCCTCCCACTGGTGTTTTCTGTTTGGTTGCTGGCTGTTGCTTTGCCTCATCTGCCCCAGACGCGGAGCTGAGGAACCCGGGTTCCGAAAACGTGAACAAGCACATTCCAAGAAACCGAGCAGCAGCCTGGCAGTCTCTCCGCCTCCCTCTCCCACTCCCTTCCCCGCCCTCCTCCCTGGCACGGGCATGCCTTCTCCAGCCCGCCCCCTCCCGCCTCCCCCTCCTGAGGAAGGGCTCTCCTGATTGCAAGGGGCCACCCAGGTGATCCGGGATAATCTACCCATCTCAGGGTCTTTCCCTTAATCTCATCCTCCAAACCTCTTTCGCCAGTGCCAGGCCACATATCCCCAGGTCCCAGCCTCAGGGTGAGGACATCTTTGCAGGGGACGAGGGTGAGGTCTTTCTTCCAGCTACAAGTACAAAAGGAGTCAAGAGTAAATCTCCACACACACACACAACTCCCAGGACCCCCCCCCCACACACAGACACACACACAGAGACACACACACAGAGACACACACACATACACAGACACACACACAGAGACACACACACATACACAGACACACACACACAGACACACACACACAGAGACACACACGTAGACACACAGACAGACACACACACACAGACACACACACAGACACACACACATACACAGACACACACACACAGACACACACACACAGACACACACACATACACAGACACACACACACAGACACACACACAGACACACACACACAGAGACACACACACAGAGACACACACACACAGACACACACACAGACACACACACACAGAGACACACACACACAGACACACACACACAGACACACACACAGAGACACACACACAGAGACACACACACACAGACACACATACACAGAGACACACACGTAGACACACAGACAGACAGACACACACACACACACACTGTTCCCAGTTTCTGATGTGTGTTCTTCTAAGATATTTCATGAAAATTCCAATGTCTCTTTATCGTTTCTATTTTTTCACCAATGATTGCACACTGATTTTTTTTTTTTTGCTAGCAACAAACACATCCTGCCAATTGCCCCAACCCCCAGAAGGTGGGTCCTCTTGAGAAGCTGTGTCATTGGGGGAACCCCAGCTACTGAACTGGTTCAAAGGCAGGTCCTTGAATGTTGGGGGAGGGCTGGGGAGAGGCGGGAGGAATCCCAGACTCTTGGGCAAGTGACCAAAATTGGCACTCGGGAACAAAAAATTAACAACCACGAAACAACTGCACAAATATTTATCCAGTGGCCCCGACCAGCCAGGTGCTAAACTGACGTTGGTTTACCCCTTAGGGTGAGACAGCCCTGACCCATCTCTGTGCTCCCACAGCCCCGGGGCCAGGTGAAGACACCGGTCAGGTGAGAGGCCTGTTGCTATTTATATGGTAAGTGCTGCAGTAGGAGGTCAAGAATTCTTCCGGAGAATGGGGGCGGGGGCGGGATACATTCATCAGGGTAAGTTCACTGCTATGGCAACACCCAGTCTCAGTGACTTCATGCAATCAAGGATTTCTCACTCCTGTGACCCATGGGAAGCTGGTTGGCGGAAGGGCAGGTGGCTGTGCTCCACACAGTCATGCAGGGACCCAGCCTCCTTCTACCTAACGGCTCCATTGCCCTCCCCCCCCCCACCCCAGGGAGTCGGAGTGCTCTGTGGGGTCCCCTGCATCCATCCACATCCTCCTGCAGAGGAAAGAGGGAACGGGGAGGATGACACAGGATGTTTTCAGTCATCATTCTGCCCACTCTCCATTGGCCAGAACTCGGTCACATGGCCTCACTCGTCTGCGTGGGAGTCTGGGAAATGTAGTCCAGCTCAGAGCCCCCTCAAAAAAAAAAAAGGGAAAGAACCAGTTTGGTGATCACATAGCAGCCTGTGCTGCACCCAGACTTGGAAAGTGGGAAGACTTCCTGGAGGGGGGAGGCTTCTGAGCTGATACCTGAGGGATGTGTCAGAGTTGTCCCAGGAAAGGAGGGGAGAGGAGGTGGAAAGGGGCATGTGGCAGGCAGCCTCGCTGCACGCAGCCGCGGACACAGGCACACAGAACCCTGGAAAAACCACCACCACGCGCTGTGGAGGAGAAGGAAGAAGCTGTGCTTGTCTGGAGGGGTGAAGACAGCGGGTTCTCAGCCTGTGGGTCGCGACCCCGGCGGGGGTCGAACAGCCAAAACACAGGGGTCGCCTAAAGCAATGAAAATACATTCCGAATCATAACTGTAGCAAAATTACAGTTATGAAGTAGCCACCAAAATTATTTTTTGGTTTGGGGTCACCGCAACATGAGGAACTGTATTGCGGGGTCACGGCATGAGAAAGGTTGAGAACCACTGGGTTAAGACATTGATCCCCAGAAAACCAGAGCCATGGAAGGGGTATCAACGGAAGATCAAGTTTCATGCTATAGAAAATTGTCTCTGGCTTTCTGAGCGGAAGAATCGATTGGAAGGGGACCGGAGAAGGTGCCGGAAGACCCAGCTGTGGGGGGGGGGGGGGAGATGACAGTCTGAACCCCGGGCGTGGCTGCAGGGAACAGTGGACAGTTCCAGGTACCAGAATGTCGGGCTCCAGAGCCTCTTTGTGGCGGGTTCAGTGAATCGAGGCTCAGAGCTGGGGCTCCGCGCTGGGTAACTGCATGGCCGGTGGTTCCATTTGCCAAGAAGGACAACCCGGCTTTTTACGGCGGTTCGTTTCACCGTGGACTCACTCGCTGAGTTCGCGGCGCCCGCGGGACACTCAGAGAGAGAGACGGTGTGCGGTCAGTGACGCAGGAGTCTGAGGATTCAGGGAAGGATGTGGGCGTCGGCTGTGGATGTAGCTCACTCCAGGGAGAGGGGAGAGAGGAGAAGAGAGCTCGGGGTGAAACCCCGTGAGATGCCAACACTCCAGGGTCCCGAGGACGTGGAGCTCACGGACGTAGGACAGAAAAACAGCCGGGTATACGGGACAGAGAAGACGAGCCAAGGCATCATGAAAAGGGGGAAAAAAAGGGGAAAAAAAACAATGTCCTGAAAGCAGGTGTGATCGACGGAATAAAACGAGCACAGAGGTCCATCGAGGGCTGACGTCATCAGTCGATGTTCCAGAAATGGCACGAGCCCAAAGGCCCAGAGGTGGGAGAGAGACAGTCACGTGCACCGAGGGCTGAGACGCCTGCCCAAGTGGCCAGCGAAGGAACGCCGAGCAGGAGGGCAACGGCAGAGGGGAGGTCAGAGGGCAACGGCGAAGGGGAGGTCAGGGGTCAACGGCAGAGGGGAGGTCAGAGGGCAACGGCGAAGGGGAGGTCAGGGGTCAACGGCAGAGGGGAGGTCAGAGGGCAACGGCGAAGGGGAGGTCAGGGGTCAACGGCAGAGGGGAGGTCAGAGGGCAACGGCGAAGGGGAGGTCAGGGGTCAACGGCAGAGGGGAGGTCAGAGGTCAATGGCAGAGGGGAGGTCAGAGGGCAACGGCAGAGGGGAGATCAGAGTCGTGACGGGGGGGGGGGGCAGGAGGTGCAGAGCCTCGTAGGGACACTCCGCAGGACTTCCTCTGTGTGCGTGAGCCGGGGACGTGGGCGCTGGACAGGTTTGACAGGGGAGGGACACGCCGTCACGTGGGTTTTAACTGACCGCTCTGGATTCTCTGTGGAAAAAAAAAAAAAAAGATGGGAGCAGAAAAAGGGGTCAGAAGGACAGAAGTAAAAGGAGAAAAAAAAATCCAGGTGACAGGTGACGGCAGATGGGACCCCAGCGGAGAAGGTGAGAAGTGGAACCCTTTCTAGAAATTATTTCGAAGGTGGAACCAGCCGGGCCAGCTGGCTGGCGGGTCGAGCGAGGAGCGTAGCAGGGACGTCTCCAGGGAATTATCTGCCGATACAAAGGAAGGACGGGCCCACGCAGGCTGCGACCTGCGTGCACCTGGAGAACTCTGCTCAGGGAAGGGGAGCCAGGCACTCGAGCCGTGGACTGTACGAGGCCACCGACACAGGCTCCTCAGAGTTGTTAAGCCCCAGACGCAGAACGGATCAGCCCTTGCCCGGGCTTCAGGGAAGGGGGCGAGGGGCGGGGCTGTCCCCTGACGCCCGGCTTTCTCACGGGGAGGGGCACGGCCTGGACCGGATGGGAGGCGGCGGTCACACAACCCTGGGAAGAGTGTACTCAATGCCGCTGAATTGTTCACTTTAAAAGGGTTAATTGATGCGTTTCACCTCTATTAAAAAAAATAGTTTGTGTTGTGTTGTTTTTTTTTCAAAGGACTTCAAGGCCTTTGGTCTAAACTTGAAGAATGGGTTGCCATCTAGTCAGGCAGAGAAGACTCTAGGAGGAGCAGGGTTGGGAAGAAAGTCCCCCGTGTTCAGTTCTGAAGGCCCGTCCATGTGGAGATGGCCACTGAACACCCAGGTGAGGCCGCCCAGGTGGGACCGGGCCGGCACACAGACCGACGGACGTGCACTTGGGGAGACATTAGGGAGCTGTGGGCGTCTTGAGACGTAGCTGGGTTTTCCACTCGGACGAGGCTGGTGCCTGAGTGTCTGCTTCCTGGAAGAAGAGGTCGGAAGCAGCAGCAACGTGGTTACAGAGAAGCCAGCCGTCTGATGTTCCCCGTCCCAGTCTGTGGAGGGAAGGCCATCCCTTCTCCATCAGAAGTGAGCCCCCGCTCGGGAGAGACGCCAGGCAGGACCAGGCTCGCAGGGAGGCTGCCGGCTCCGGGCTCTTCCACGCGTCCATCCTCCGTGTGGGATGTGGGCAGCAGCCGCCAACCTGGTGCCTTCCATCAACACGTGCCAGTTGAGCCTGCCAGCCCGGCCTGGTCCTGCTGAGACTCGTCCACAGAGAGAGCCGAGGAGCGCCTCTGGTTCGTTAGCCAGGGCGAAACTCCGCCAAACGAAGGGACCGGGTGGGTAGAGGAACAGTCTTCCATTGTTGGTGCTGCTCAGGGGCGACTCACCACCATCACCGTCCGATGGGAACAACCACCAGTGAAGCCTCGCCGGTGTGCCCGGCGCACTTAGCTCACTGCTTTGCGTTCACCGTCTCACTCTGGTCTAACACGCAGCCTTGGAGGCAGCTGGTGTTATTCTTAGCCCCGGTTTTGCATGTTGAAACAAGCACAGAGAGGTCTCGTGATTTGCCTAAGGCCACACAGTAAGTAAACAAATGAAGAAGCAGGAAGGCAAGCTCTGTGTCCAGCTCTGCAGCCCCGTGCTTGGGAGGAGTGGGATAAAAACAGACAATGTCGGAAGCCTCCCGTGCCACGGCTCAGGCACTCAGCAGCTGGAGAAGGCGGGCGGGTCTGGGTCCCCACCCCAACCACTGGGAGCCTCCTCACCTGCCCTAAGCGGGGATTGGCACGTAATGGGTGTCCTGAGCTTGTTGGACGAATGAAGGAATGATTAAGCGAACAGGCCCACAGAAGAATGATGAACTGGATGGCATTGCATCACGCTCAGTAATGAACGAGCCTGTCTCTCCAGCTGGGCTGGCAGCTCCTTCGGGAGAGACCCTTTCTGACATCCGGTGACAATGGAGCCCGACACGCTGAGGAAGTGTATGTCCCAGGTTAAAGGGCTTGGGCTCCACAGGCGGCGTGTGCCGGTTCCGACCCGTGGCCCGCTTCTGTACAAGCTGGGAAATGCCCACCGAGTTGTTTTGCCTCTCTGGGCTTCGATGGCCTCGTCTGGAAGACGGGGAGACTAGTGGGCCCTACACCTTAGAGATAGTCACCAAGATGAATCAGTTAAGATGTTGGTCAGAGCAAGTGCTCAAGAAACACCGGTTGTGTGTCGAGGACGCCACAGGAAGAGTCCCCGGTTGTCCCCTGCTGGGTCCGGGACCGTCAGCACCCTGTCGCCTAGGGTAAGAACAGGTAGCACTTTTCACGGGGAGCAGGTCTCAGGGACTGAGCTAAGCACCGGGTATGCATCGCTGCATGTTATCTTCACGACCACACTACGAGATGAGTACCATTCTGACCCCCTTTTCTTAGACTTGAGACTGGGGGGGGGGTTAAGTTATTTGCCGAGAGTCACAGAGTAAACAAAGGCAGAGAGAAGAAAGGGACCCAGCCTGTGCTCCACGAGGTCAGGGGCAGGTCTGTTGTCTCAGAAAAACAGAAACCAGTCTGGGTCTTCCAAACAGAAGGGACTTCTCGCAAGGGACGGATCCCACAAAGGAGCCAACAGCTGAGAAGTCGGACGGGCCGTGGTGATGCAACCCCGGGCCTGGCACCGGCAGGAGCTGCTATCTGTCACTGCTGGGGCACTGGCAGGGGACGGTGCCCTCCCTGGGACCGTGAGGGAGGAGCTAGGAGTTCAGCACGGGGTGGCAGAGGCAGGGGTGCCCAGTGAGGAGCTGAACCGGGCAGGAGATGACGCCTCTGAGTCTGGGAAGGGGGCGACCGCCCCGGCCGCCCCCTCTCTGTCCCGCCACCCAACGCCCTGCCAGGGCCTCCCCCCCGGTTCACCGTAGCTAGAGGCCAGCCGGCCAGTGGGCGATGTAGTTTGGGAACCGTGGTTCGCAGAAGAAGAAGAGGGGAGAGGGAATGAATGAATGAATGAATGCATCTAAGATCAAACGGGCCAATAGCCTGGCACTTGGGCTCTGCCTGCCTGTGGAACCCCGGCACACCTCACACGGGGGCTCAGCCCAGAAGAGGGGTGTCATACACCTCACACGGGGGCTCAGCCCAGAAGAGGGGCATCATACACAGGGAGAAGAGATGGGAGGGAGGGAGGAGAGTGGAGCGGACACCGAAGTCCGCGTCTAACCCCAGGGAGCAGGCTCAGGACCGCGGAAACCAGGCCGCTTCAGTGAAAGAGGTGCTGCTGACCAGTTCTGCGGTGCTCAGACGGGAGCTGCCGGCCCAGCCTCCATGGGGCGGTCCCGCTGAGCGGTTCTGCAGGGCTCAGAGGGGAGCTGCAGGCCCAGCCCACATGGGGCGCCCCGCTGAGCGGTTCTTGGGGGGGGCAGACCGGAGCTGCAGGCCCAGCCTCCATGGGGCGGCCCTGCTGAGCGGTTCTGCAGGGCTCAGAGGGGAGCTGCACATCCAGCCTCCATGGGGCGGCCCTGCTGAGCGGTTCTGCAGGGCTCAGAGGGGAGCTGCAGGCCCAGCCCACATGGGTCGGCCCTGCTGAGCAGTTCTGCAGGGTTCAGAGGGGAGCTGCAGGCCCAGCCCACATGGGGCGGTCCTGCTGAGTGGTTCTGCGGGGCTCAGATGGGAACTGCACATCCAGCCTCCATGGGTCGGCCCTGCTGAGCGGGGCAGACTCGGGCGCTCTGTGTGGCCGGGTTTGCTGACGTCTCAGGAGAAACGGACCCTTCTGACTCTCCCGTTAGATCCACTGCTTTCTGCATGTCGGCAAAGCAGTGAAACCCAGGTGTGTTTGGGATCTCTTGTTGGGTCAGAAAGAAGCTTGTTAGAGACGACGTGTGGTCATGATCACGTCACGAGAACACGGAAGCAGCTTCCCCACGCTCCCCCTTGCTTAAATTCAGTCACTTGTTTGTCCACTGGCCCCCTTAGTTAGGGTGTGTCTTTTTTATTGATTGATTCATTTTAGAGAGGAGAAAGAGAGAGAGAGAGAGAGAGAGAGAGGAGAGAGAGAGAGAGAGGGAGAAGGGGGGAGGAGCTGGAAGCATCAACTTCCGTATGTGCCTTGACCAGGCAAGCCCAGGGTCTCTAGCCGGCGACCTCAACGTTCCAGGTTGAGGCTTTATCCACTGCACCTCCACAAGTCAGGATAAGTTGGGTCATTTTTAAGCATCAAAGAGAAAAAGCATGGATGAGTGATCCCAGAATAGATCCTGGAACAGAAAAAGGACAATAGTGGGAAAACTAGTAAAATCTAAATAAAGTCGAATCAATCAATAGTCATGTATCGATGCTGGTCTCTCAGTCTTGTCGAGGAAACCATGATGATGTAAGATGCTGTAACATTAGGGTAATTGGATGAGAACATGTGGCCAACTCTCTGCACTATCTTGCAACTTTTCTGGAAATCTAAAATTATTCCTAAATAAAGGTTTATTTTAAAAATAATGAAGGCAGTTGAATGAAACTTTTTTTTGGTGACAGAGACAGAGAGAGTCAGAGAGAGAGACAGATAGGGACAGATAAACAGGAAGGGAGAGAGATGAGAAACATCAATTCTTCACTGTGGCTCCTTAGTTGTTCATTGATTGCTTTCTCATATGCGCCTTGACCAGGGGGCTACAGCAGACCGAGTGACCCCTTGCTCAAGCCAGCGACCTTGGGCTCAAGCTGGTGAGCCTTGCTCAAACCAGATGAGCCCGCACTCAAGCTGGCGACCTTGGGGTCTCAAACCTGGGTCCTCCACATCCCAGACCAACGCTCTATCCACTACACCACTGCCTGGTCAGGCTGGAACTCTATTTTTAAAGGTTAATGAGTTCATCCTGACCTGTGATGCTGCAGTGAAGAAAGTGTCCATCTGGACCACTGGGGTCACCGGTTCAAAGCCTTGGGCTTGCCTGGTAAAGGCACATACGAGAAGCAACTACTATGAGTTGATGCTTCTCACTTCTCCCCCACCTTTTTCTCTTTCTCTTCCTTTCTCTCTCTCTCTCTCTCTCTCTCTCTCTCTCTCTCTCTCTCCTCTCTCTGGAACCAATAAATAAAATCTTTTTTTAAAAAAAATTAGTGTGGCCCTGGCTGGTTGCTCAGTGGATGGAGGATCAGCCCAGCGTGTGGATGCCCTGAGTTCGATTCATGGTCAGGACACACAGAAGAAGTGGCCGTCTGCTTTTCTTCCCCTCCCTCTCCCTCTTCTCTCTCTCTTCCCGTTCCAGAGCCAATGGCTCTGTTGGTCCAAGCGTCAGCCTCAGGCACTGAGGATAGCTTGGTTGATTCAAGCATCAGTCCCAGACGGGGGTTGCCGGGTGGATCCTGGTCGGGCCGCATGCGGGAGTCTGTCTCACTGTCTCTCCTCCTCTCACTTAAAAATAAACAAACAAACGGATTAACGAGTTCATAATGATATTCAAAAAGCTTCTGCATTAAGTCTTCACCCTGAAAAAGTAGTCATTAAAGGGCAGTGTCGACTCTGACCCAGCCAGCAAAGGTAAGGAAGTCCTCTCTACAGGAGGTCGCGGGCTCACGGACGTCAGAAGGAGGACGTTGGAATTCTGTCTCAGCCCCGACTGAGACAACCGACTCAGCAAACAGTGGTCAGCGTCAACGGATGCTGAGACTCGGAGAGAAGGCTGGCTTCTCACATCCGGCATGTCATCAGCCCGTCGCAAACCTCCTACCGGGTATGAGAAGAGGCGACTTAACCACGGAGGGGGCCGGTTGTCACCGCTCACGAGTTGTCACCCACTGATCAATCTTAGCTTCAGAGTGAGTCTGGCTCATTCAGCACCGAACCGTCTCAGAGGACCCAGTCCTAAATGAAATAGTATCCCTCTCATTCTCCTTTTAAGTGAAAACACGGGTTATTAGGGGTTTCTCAAGTTTCTAATTACGTAAGTAACAGGTTAATATATCCCCTTATAAAATAATAATACTGCAGCTGAGGATGAATTCTCCCTGCCTCCCCCCTTCCTCTGTCTCTACCCTTCTCGAGGCAGCCGGGGTTATGCATCGTCTCGAACTCTGTCTCTGCAGTTCCTTAAACGTACGTGCCCACTCAAGTCTAGGCTCCTGCTCGAGAGGGTCTCTGCATGTGGATAAGGTCACACGGCAGGCATTGTTCCACGCTTGCTTCAATGGCGTCCGAAGGGACTAGGACTCGCTGAGCACCAGTCGTCTGGGAAGATTTGGTCCTAAATTCTCTCACCACCACCCCACCCGCCCACGTCCCTCCATCCCTCCGATCACTCAGCAAATGACGTCAGCTCTCCCTGAAAAGCATTTTAATGCTCTGACCTCTTCTCACCACCTCCAGGACACTCGCCCCGGTCCCTGCATCAGTCCCTGCCACCCTGTGGTCCCTTGTCAACAATCCGTATGTAAGTGAGTCTTTTCAACGTCCAGTCAGACACAGCCAAAGGAGATAAACATGGGGACCGAGACAGAGACTTCCACACCCCTGTCCACGCGAGCCACAATGATACCCACCACAGCCACGAAGGGAAAAATCCCCAAGTGTCCATCGGCGGGTGAATGTGTTAACAAAATGTGTCAAATACACGTACAATGGAGTACTAGGCACCCTTAAAAAGGAAGGTAACTTTCTCACCTGCTACAGCATGAATGAACCTTGAGGACACAAAAAAGTCAAGTATTGTATGATTCCAAGGACGCGCAGTACTCACAGAGACAGAATAACGGTGACTAGGGGCTGTGAGGGGAGGGGACTGATTCATCGTGGCGTAAGGCGTAGTGTTTCCATGTGGAAAGATGCAAAAGTCTGGAGATGAAAGGTGTGGGTGGTAACACAACAATGTGAATGTCCTTAATGCCCCTGAACCATCCACTTAAAAAATGGTTAAAAAGGTAAGTTGCATATTATGTGTATCTTATCACCATTAAAAAGTGCTTCAGTCCCGTAATCACCCACTCCAAGCCCTCCAAAGACCCTCACCTCACTCTGATTCAAGACCAACATCCTTGCAAGGTTCTCCCTACATGTTCCTCCAACTCCCCTACCCTTCCCTGACCCCCTCTTGCTCTCCTTTCCTGGTTCACTTTTGCTCCTGTCTGCTCCTCACACACTCTCCCTGCCCCAGGGCCTTTGCACTTGCTAGTCCCTCTCCAGATAGTTGCACGGCTGCCTTCCTCCCTCCCTTTGAAAATCCAACCTCCATCCCATCTTCTTTGGCTGGAATTCTTTCTTTCCCTTTTTTTTTTTTTCTCCGTAGCAGTAAAAAACACCTAAAAGTTTCTTTATTTTTTACTGTTTGCTTTTCCTCACTAGAATGTAGGAATGTTAGAGTGCTTCAAAGTCTCCAAGCCATGGCATGTTCTCCTTCCTGGAAGCACGCCCCTGCACTTTCGTCTACCCCCTCTTCTTCCCCTGCAGACGTGCATCTCTTAAACTCTAAGGGACTCCACGAGTCTTGCCACCAAAGCAGCCCTGCCTTGTCTCACTGTCCCCAGCTGTGATAAACATACTCTCAAAAGAAAAAAGAAAAGTCTCCAAGCTCTAACCCGACCTTTCTCAGGGTTCTCGGGTGCAACTGAAAACCTCAATAGCAAAAGCTGCAACGTCTGTTCCCAGCTGTCCCCGGGTCAAGCCCCCAACCTCCTCCCCCCCCCCCCGGTCCCCGGAGCTGATTAAATTTTCCATCCAGACCAGTAAGGAGATAAACTTGGAAAGGTATGTGCTCTGAGCCGCCAGGTAAGCCCTGAGCGCCGGCCTGCCTGGCTGCACCCCGTGTGATCTGGGCTCTGTGGTTGCATTTCTGGGAACAAGGGAAAAACCGCCAGGCTTGGTGGTGGCCAGAGGGTTTTGGGAAGACTGACCAGGCCAGGCAGGAGGGCAAGGCCAAACGGAGGTGGCCGGGAGGCATGGACAGCAGAGGCCCCACACTCGGATGCCCGTGGGGCAGAAAGAAGCCGGCAGGCTGGAGCGGGCGAGAATCACAAGGCACCGGGGGACTCAGGCCAAGCAGGTGTCAAAGTCTCGCGTCCCTAAACCTCCTGACTCCTTCTTTTCCAGAGAATCAGGAAATTGGTTTTGTTTTTTTTTAAGGCACTATTTCCTCATTTTTAAACACTGGTTTAAAAAATTTTTAAAAACACCAGGTGATCTGACAAACACGTTTGGAAGCTGGGTCTCTCCCATCCTCTGCCCACGGTGCTCCCGGACCGCCCGTTCACAGTGCTGCGATCTTGCAAAACCACAAAAAAATAAAGTTTAGGAACAAGGACTCTGGGTCCAGGAAGACCTACCAGGTTCCCTGACACCTGCACGTTTCTCTGCCTGAGATATGAGAACAAAAATCGTGCCTGGTGAGACCACGGGGGAGGAGAGTGAGCAGGTGCCTGACAGGTAGCGGTATTCATTGTCCCCACGAGGGAGGGGAGGAAGCCAAGGACCCGGAAATACTGGACAGAGAAAGAGGAATCACTACAGGACACGTGTGGCGTCCGCTGGTGTGTGATGATGGCCAGGAAGCATCTAAGCTTGCTCGGGTCCTCGGGCTGAGACGAGAGGTCCAGGGCCCAGGTCAAGATGCCGGTCAAATCAGAGACCCGGGACCTCCACACCTGCGGGGGGCGCTGCAGTCCTATGAGGCTCTCTATCTGTGGGGGGGGAGGGGTGGCGCAGATCTCAAATCAGGGCTTCCCATTCTGTACTTAAGCGCAGCCCCCATGGTCTGGCTGACCCTAATGGAGGACTTCCCCTCTGGGCTTGTGTCCTGTGGACTTTGTCTTAGAGTCTGGAGCCTGACATTCCAGATGGTCAACAAGATTCTGCTCATCGATGAATATTCACTGTCCCTTGGAGATCCTCCTGAGGTAGTTTGGATACAGTGTCCACCGGAATCGGTTGAGAGTCTTTTGGTTGCAAGCAACAGAAACCCCAACCCATGATGGGTTAGCAAAGATAAAAAATAAGAAAGGAAATACATGGTTTTCACGCAGCCCGAACCGTCCAGGGGCTGGTTCCAGGTAGGGCTTGATGTGGGTCAAATGATGAAACCAGGAGCTAGTTTCTCTCGCCGTCATCTCTCTGGATGGGATCCATACTGAGACAGCCTCTTCCCAGCCGTAGCGCCACCCCCGGACAGCTAGCTGCAAAGCGGGTGGGACTCCCTCCGAGCTCAAAGCCTACGTAGGGAGGAAGGGTACAGAATTCTCCTGACTGTTGTTAACCTGACCTGGGTCACGTCCCCTCCCTTGACTCAGTATTCTAAGAGGAATATCATGCGCTGATTTCTGGGCCGGGGGGTGGCAGCCACCTTGAACGGGGTGGTGATCTATGTGATCAGCATCCCAGGGTCAAAATATGGAGTGGATGTGAGAAAGGGACGGAGACCCCAGATCTAAGTCGGGCTCTGTTGCCTGAAGCAGAGAGAATGAATGTGCTGAGCCCCCTTCCTATGGGGAAAAAAAACCCCAACTTTTTAAAAAGAGAATATTCACCTCATCTCTTATGCAAAACATTAGGTGCTAAAGTACAACCTCTAACACCCCACTGACCACATCACTAGGGCTGGCTTGGCTCCCTTTGGGCTCTTGGATCCTCTTCCATATCTCGTCCTCTCCCAGAACGGCAGGAACCCGATAAAAGCCAGCAGAACTGTTCTCCTACAATGGGGCATAATTACCCAGGAGAACATGGTTTTGCCACTTAGAGACCTCCCGAACCAGGCCTGAATCTATCTAGACTCCAATCTGTGCATAATTCACCCCGTGTGCCTTCATCTTGAAAAGTGTGTGTTAAAAAAAATTCTTTGATTGATTTTTAGATAGAGGAGGCTGGGGAAGAAGCAGGAAGCCTTAACTCGTAATAGTTGCTTTCTGTATGTGCCTTGACCAGGCAAGACCAGGGTTTCGAACCGGCGACCTCAGCACTCTATCTAGATCGACACTTCATCCATTGTGCCACCACAGATCAAGCAATTTTTTCTTTGGCCAAACGATCCATAGTTCCAAACACCTGTCCAAAAAACCCACGTGGGCTCCTGTTGATGTCCTTCAGACCCGAGTCCCTATCAAAAAAAGACAGAAAGAAGAGAGCTCAATCTGCAAGAAGCTGAGACAACGCAATTTTTGTTCAAAACTGTTTAAAATACGTTACCTTAAAATGTGTCGGTCGGCCTGGCATCCACCAGTCTGGAGTTCCTAGATATACTCCAAAACTCCAGCTTCTCCGCATTGGAAACTACGGCACAAAGAAAGACATGCGATTTGTCTTTACAAACCCACTCACGCCGACACAGTCCGTCACAGACACACCTCCACTGGCACTGATTGCTCTGTGGGACGGGTGGGGATTTCAGGGGCACAGGCTCCTCCTGCAGCTGATCTCCCCAGAAATGTCTCTGGACTTTTTCCACTCACAACTTTGAAGTCTAGGAACACCCGTATACACAGGTAGAATATATTTCTTGTTCAGTGCTGTATAGTACTCCATCGAACAACCATGTCACGTTTTATTATTTCTCTAACTAAAAATAATGACAACAATACACTTCTTTCTACTTGTAGAGGTTTATCCATTTATAGTATCAACAATCTTGGTTGACTAATTTTCTCCAGCAGGATTCAGCCTCCCACTGGCTCAGTGTCTGTGGTAGACAGAATAATGACCCCACCCCCACCCCCACCCACCCCCTCAAATGTCTATATCTTCATTTCCCAGAACCTGTCAATATGTTAGGTTACGTGGCAGAAGGGGAATTAAAATTGCAGAGAGAATTAAGTTTGGTTATTAGTTAACCTAGAAATGGAGAGATGATCTGGGTTACCCGGGAAGGTCCAGTGCACTCACAGGGTCTTTAGAAGTGGAAGAGGGAGGCAGGAGAAAGAGAAACAGAGAGATAACATTGCCTGGCATTGCTCGCTCTGAAGATAGAAGAAGGGGCCACAAGCCAAGGAATGCAGGCAGGATCTAGAAGCTGGAAAAACAGGCAAAGAAGTAGATCCTACCCTACCCTACAGTCTTCCAGACGTCCTTCCTGCCACTTGTTGATTTTAGTGTCAGACTTCTGACCTCAGAGCTGTAAGATAGTAAATGTGTGTGTTGTAAGCCAGTCCCTTGGTGGTCATCTGTTCCAGCAGCAAGTGAGAAGGTGCCGTCTCTCAAACCGCAGGGATGGAGAAGACCGACACCTGGGGTTTGCCTGCACGTGGGACATGGAAACGCATGGGTTACAGATATTGGCAAGAAAGTGGCTGAAATGCTAGTCCTTGGAAACTTGACCCGGTGGGAAGGAGAGAGGGAAGGGAGGCCATGTGATGGGGGGAAGGGAGGGCCTGGCAGTAGGCAGGGGCTGCACCTGGGGCACAGTGACGTCCCTGGGGGGAAGCCAGAGGCCAAGCCCCAGGTAGGTGTTTGAATTCCTAATGCAGAGGTGGGGCTTTGGGGGTTGAGGGGTGGGCGGGGGTGACAGGGATCTGGGGGTGACCTCGGAGCGGTGGGCGGGGTGACAGGGATCTGGGGTGACCTCGGAGGGGTGGGCGGGGTGACAGGGATCTGGGGGTGACCTCGGAGGAGTGGCTGAGGCCGAGGGAAAGGGACCGTGCTAGGGAAGACAATAGTCAGACATCTGGGGGGGGGGGGGAGGCACAGGGACATTTCTGGGGAAATCAGCTGCAGGAGTGGGTTCCCCGGAAATCCCCACGTGTCCCAGGGGACAATCTGTGCCTGTGGGGGGCGTATGTGATGGGCCTGCAGTCGCACAGGTGTGTGCGATCAAGTATACCGTCAGGTAGGTTGGAGTGTTGTAGGTGGCCTGGGATGAGTCTCGGGGTAGCGTGGGAGATAGTGGTCTGTCTGGGGGACGCACGGACGAGAGGTCTCTGTGTGCATAGCTGTGGCACGTGTGGGTGTACGGAGGGAAAATGGGGATGTGTGTGCGTTGGTGGTACGGTGCGGTGTGTTGGGGGCGCGGTGCGCGGTGTTGGGGGCGCGGTGCGTACGGGGGGGTGGGGTGCGCATGGATGCGGCGTGTGGGTAAGTGAGCGTGCGGGCCTGGAGCTTGGTGAGGGTGAGACGAAGGAAGAGGGGCCCAGGGAGGCGGCAGCGGAGCCGAGCAGGTGCCGGTGGCCCGGCCTCGGGAGCCACCAAGCCCCGCCCGCGGGCGTCCCAGCTTCCCCGCCCCTGCGCCCGCTCCCTCCGCCCCGGGCGCGCGCTCCAGCCCAACTCCACAGAGACTCTGCCGCCGTCGCCAGCTCGCGCGTCCCGGCCCCTGCGAGCCGCCGCGGGAAGCAGGTATGACACGACCCCCGGCGAGGGCAGGAGTGGCCCTGGCCGGCGCCGGCCCCTGCGCGCCCGCGGCTCGCGCCCTCCGCTGTCCCGGCCTCAGTTTCTCAGCCGGACGCTCAGGCGCCGCGGGGACCCGGGCTCGGGGCGCAGGAGTCCTGCCGGGTGGGAAGAGCCCCGGAGCGTGGGGCGGGGGACGCGACGGTCCCCGGAGCACCTGCGGCGGCGGAGGGGCGCGGGGACGCGTCGTTCGGGAGGGTGACAGCCGCGACACTTGGGAGCGCGGACTTCGCTGGGCGCCGCGAAGCACTTTGTTGTGATTCACTGACTTCGCCCACACAGCATCCCTGTTGGCGGCTCTCTTAACCCTGGCACCGAGGGGGACCTCCCCAGGGTCAGGGGGGCTGAGAAGCGTCCCTGGATCCCAGGTCATCCGGACGTGAACCTGGGAGTCCCGCCCCAAAGCCCCCCCGGTTCGCCCGCCTCAGGGGGACTGTGGGTGTATTTTCTGAGTGTCCTTCCTCGGCGTGCTGGGAAGGAAGTCAGATGGGAACCCCTTCCTGTCTCTTCCCCCAGAGGGGATGTGTCCAGAGAATGTCATATTGCTTTGGCTTGCTGGGGGTGGAGGGGGCAAGTTGGGGACAGAGGGTGTGCAGCATGGAGCTGGGACCTTCCCTTGTATCGTAGTGGGGAAACTGAGGCATGGGGAAGTTTAGGGAGGAAGAGCTTCTCCCATCTATATAAAGCACCACAGCACCCCCACCCCATCTCCACCGGGGAGCCCTGGGGGCGGGGGCTGTGTGACGTTTTCTTCTCCCAGACCTGGGCATCCCTGTGGCCCTGACCATGTGACATCCAAGAGTGACCCAGCCTTCCTACCCCCCCCAACTGTGTAATTCCATGAGGAATGCGGGGACCTATTCTTCCTCCTTTGTTTATGACCTTCCTCCCGCCCGCCCTGCCCCCCCAAAGGTAACCACCTCTATAATTCCGGAGTGTACCCCTAGACCTTCCCTACACCCACAGAAAGTAGGTGACCTGCGTGGTGGTGCCCGGAGGACAGAAAAGGCAGAAAACGCCTCCACGTCACCGGGCACCGTGGCCCCCCTCCCCGGAGTTCTCATTTCCTCGAGAGTGACCCGTGTTGCTGCATGTAAACCTCGCTTAGTTATGTGCGTTAGCTGCGGAATGGGTTCCCACCCTGGCTAGGCCTCCGGACGGGTCTTTAGATAAAAAAAAAAAAAAAAAAAAAAAGGGGGGGGGAGGACTGGGTTTTTGGTTCCGTCGTTGCTATAAACTGCTGCCTCTGGGTTCAGTAAGCATTCTCCGCTCTTTGTCCTAAACTAACTCCGCAGGATCTGAATTTGGGGGACAAAGTCTCTTCATCGCAATTGTACCTACACATGTATGTACCCCTGCCAACACACACACACACGCACACACAGGCGCATGCACACGCACCAATGTCCTGCTGAATGTAAGGACAAACACAATACCCCCTCCGTCCAGATGCGGTCTGCCTGTCCAGGACCCAGTGGGCAGAGTGCCCATAAGCGACTGCGGCCAGGGCTTCTCTCTGGAAGCCCCCCACGCTACGCCCACCTTCCCGTGGGAGACAGAGGAGTTAGGAACCACAGCTGACAGACAGGAGCCCCCGGGTCCTGTGGGTGCACCGCAGACGTACGGAGTCCAGGCTGAGTCAGAAGGGGGCTGCTCGTCCGGGAATGTGTAGCCGGGACCGTCAAACACTGGCTGGAATTGCCTGATGACAAACAGCTGGTTGGAGAAGCAGCTGGAATCAGAGATGTTTGGAACACAAGCCCAGCTCCTCCACCGCTCCCCAGCTGGGGTTGGGGATCAGGGGCAATTCCCTTCCTCTGCCTGCACCCCGGTTTTCTCAGCTGTGACACGGGGTGATGATAATGGCAACCCCCTCCCCCCGAACTGCCCTGTGGGTGGGTCGGTGGGATGAGAAAACACAGCGTGCAGAACATTCTCAGCACTAGGTGAGCAGGAAACCCCGTCCTGGACGGAGCAGACCCTGGAGATGGCTCTGGAGGTCGGAGCGATGCTCAGAGCCACCCTCTGGGACCTCACCCGCACCCCACGTGCAGGCAGAGAACCCTACGTGCTGAGCGGGACTGAGGGTGAGGTTTTCGCTTGTTGCAAGCCAAGCCCAGCTCTCAACAGGGTTCAGACATGACAGGGCACCTACAAAGGGCCTACTGTGCATCCGGCGGCCCTGAGAGAAGCTGCAGAAACCGTCAGCCTAGGTCCCACCTGTGAGATACAGGAAATAGCAGACGTCACAAAGGAGACCTGTGGGCAGATTTTATGAGGCCTCTGCTCCTTTAAAACCTTTAGCTTACTCCCAAGATTTAAAAAGTAGGAGATGTCACATAAAATTCCATGTTTCTTGAGAAAAGAGGATCAGAAAAGATGACAGCTCCCGGCCCAGCACGCAGCACCCCCTGGATAGGGCAGGCACCCTCATTTTTTTTAAGTAAGAGGAGGGGAGATATATAGACTCCCACATGCATTTCAACTGGGATCTACCCGGCAACCCTGTCTGAGGCCGATGCTCGAGTACCAAGCCATTTCCAGCACCTGAGGCTGACACGCTTGGACCAACTGAGCTATCCTCAGCACACAGGGCCACACTCAAACCAATCAAGCCACTGGCTGAGGGAAGGGAAGAGGGAGAGAAAGGGGAGAGGGAGGAGGAGAGAAGCAGATGGCCACTTCTCCTGTGTTTCCTGACCGGGAATCAAACCAGGGACGTACACACATCAGGCCGATGCTCCATCCACTGAGCCACCAACCAGGTCCAGGCACCCTCATTCTTAAAGAGCAGCTTAATGTCAAGGTTAGCAACATAGACACCGCAGCCAGCTCCTACATCCCAGCTCCAACTCAGAGACGTTGTGTGGTCTAAGGCAAGTCACTTAGTATTTTTGTGACTTGGTTTGTTTATATGTAACACATGGGTATTAAGTGGCAAGTCTCAAAGAGCTGTTTTAGGCATTAAATGAGTCAACAGCCTGGAACCCTTAGAGCAGTGCCTGGTTCATGGTCAATACCACCCTAGTGTTGATTCTAATGCTGATAATGGTGGTGTTCACAGCCTGGTGATTTGTACTCCAGATTGCAAATTTTTTTTTTTTTTTTTTTAGTGAGAGAGGGAGGCAGACAGACAGGAAGGGAGAGAGATGAGAAGCATCAACTCGTAGTTGCATCACTTTAGCTGTTCATTGATTGCTTTCTCATATGTGCCTTGACGGGGGGTGGGGGGAGCTGTAGCAGAGCAAGTGACCTCTTGCTCAAGCCAGCAACCTTGGGCTTCAAACCAGTGACCTTTGGGCTCAAGCCAGCGACCACGGGGTCATGTCTATGATCCCACGCTCAAGCCGGCGACCCCGGAGTTTCGAACCTGAAACATCAGCATCCAGGGCAATGCTCTATCCACTGCCCCACCACCGATCAGGCTCCAAACTGTAATTTCTACCCCAAATTGTACTCTGTATAAAGTGCTGTAGAAACAGAAGAGAAGGGGGGAGGGGAGGAGTGGGAATGTCACCCTTTGAGCTCCCCCTCCTCCAGCCCAGCAGCTGCAGCGCTGACCTCGTAGCACACACACAGGTAAGAGGCTACAACACCAAACATTTTCTCTCTGCCCGAGGACAGAAAGAGGATAGCATTTCAAGGGCAGAGACAAAGAGGAGGGGACTTCTCAAGTGGCTTTTGAAGGATGAATAGGAGTTTCTCAGGAAAGGCATTTTTACACTGAGAAAACACCCTTGACGAAGGCCCAGGGGCAGGACAGAGTGAAGCGAGTTTAGGAAGGGACGAGAGGCAGGGAGATGAGTCCGGGGAGACGGCAGGGGACCTGGAGACCAAGCTGGGGCTGGTGGCAGGAACAGGGACCCCCATTTCCTGTGCCCCTGCTGTGTGCAGGCGCTCTCACAACCACCGCCCCTGCAGTCCTCATACGCCCCTGGGAATGGGGTCTGGTCACCCCCAGTTACGAGTTAGACGCAGGGAGGGGCTGTCCCTTGCCCGGTGAGCCGGTGGCCGAGCCGGGGTCGGACCCGAATCCGTCCGATTCTAAAGCCCAGGGACTATCTCTGAGCCTCGGTTTTCTCACTGTGACGTGGAGAGGGGACCGATGACAGCTATCGGGGAGCTGTGCGGTGGGGACGAGAGGGGAAAGTCCAGCACGGAGCCTGTCATTTAGATTGGAACACGGCCTCTCAGCCTGACTCACACCACTGCCCAGCCTCGGAGTGGGGGCCCGGGGACACAGAGCGAGTGACCCGGCCGCCTCTCAGCCTGACTCACACCACTGCCCAGCCTCAGAGTGGGGGCCGGGGACACAGAGCGAGTGACCCGGCCGCCTCTCAGCCTGACTCACACCACTGCCCAGCCTCGGAGTGGGGGCCGGGGACACAGAGCGAGTGACCCGGCCCATGCAGTCACACAGTCTCAGGAAATGCAGATTCTCAGACTCACCCCGAGACACCCCCACCCGGGCAGTGTCCTTTAACCGTCCCTCCAGGTGAGTCTTTTGCTCACAGAAATGTTCCAGTCGCTGGCCTAGAGGACCTCAAACGAGACTTCCTCCAGCCACCAACGTGTACCTCCCTAGACGGGCCGGGTGGGTGGGGAGAACTCTGTCCTCAGCAAAGACCACGGCCTGAGGGGATGTCCTGAGACAAGGCACATCCCTGTCGGCTCGGGAGGCTGGACAGACCAGTCCTTTAAGGACAGGAAGGTCCCCCAGGGCCCAGCGGAGTCTCAGTTGCGGGTTTTTTTTCACGCTTTAGAAGTCACTCTCCTGCCTAGTCTGGTGGCCCCTAGTCTGCCCACCTGGCGGGCCTGGGGCAAGAGTTCGCTCTCGGAGGGGGCTGGTTCAGGATAAAAGATCTCCCGGGCAGCGGAGGACTCGTCACCCCCATAAAAAGCTGTGTCTCCAGATGGATGCGGGTGGGGGCGCATGCAGGAGTCTGTCTCTCTGTCTCCCCCCCCCCCATCACTAAATAAAAGGGAAAGAAAGGAAGCTGTAGCTCTTTATGAATGGACGTACCATCATCTCCCGGCTGTGCTGTGAGAGCAAAGCTGCAAGGCAGAGAACAGGGGGCGGTACTCGGCCGTCTGTGTGGGCGGAGAACAGGGGGCGGTACTCGGCCATCTGTGTGGGCGGAGAACAGGGGGCGGTACTCGGCCATCTGTGTGGGCGGAGAACAGGGGGCGGTACTCGGCCATCTGTGTGGGCGGAGAACAGGGGGCGGTACTCGGCCGTCTGTGTGGGCGGAGAACAGGGGGCGGTACTCGGCCATCTGTGTGGGCGGAGAACAGGGGGCGGTACTCGGCCGTCTGTGTGGGCGGAGAACAGGGGGCGGTACTCGGCCATCTGTGTGGGCGTGTTGGAAAAGGCCCGCATAGGCGCATAGGACGTTTATATTTGCATACGCACATTCATTAACGGCTAGGGGACACCCTGGAAGCTGGTGACCCCGGTTGACTTTGGGGAGGGAAGGTAGTGACTCTAAGTGAGGAGGCAGGTGACTTTGTGCTGCAGACAGGTCGGTACCCTTGAGCATACGGTTTTCATCCGTATGCTAACCGTGTCAAAATTGTATCGTCTCACCAGGCATCTTTTCTTTTGCCTTATGCAAAACAAGCATAACTGTGGAGATAAGGCTAATCCTCCCTTGGACTGTGTTTTCAAATAAAGAACGGATTAAATTCGGACCTTGGCCGGGTAGCTCAGTTGGTTTGAGTGTTGTCCTGATTACGCCAAGGTTACGGGTTCAATCCCCAGTCAGGGCACATGCAAGCATCAGCCAATGAATGCATAAATAAGTGGAACAACAAACTGATGTTTCTCTCTCTCTCTAAAATCAATAATATTTAAAAGGATTTTTTTTTAAATTTTTTTATTGATTGATGTTAGCCAGACAGGAAGGGAAAGAGAGAGAAAGAGGGAGAGAGAGAAACATCCATCTGTTCCTGTGTGTGCCCTGACCGGGGACCGAACCGGCAACCCCTGCACTTCGGGACGATGCTCCCACCAAACGAGCTATCCGGCCAGGGCAAAAGAATGAACTGTTTTAAAGAGAGTCCTCTGATCACAAAAGAACAACTATTGTGCGATCCCACTTACAGGAGGGACCTAGGTTATGAAAAGTCAGAGAAACAGAGTGGAGTCGAGGTTACCCAGGGGCTAGGGCAGGGGAGAATTGGGAGGCGGGGTTTAATGGGCACAGCGTTTCGTTCTGTTCCGGAAGATGAAAAAGTTCCGGTGTGGATGGTGCTGATGGTTGCACAACAGTGTCAATATGCTACGACCACTGAACCGTGCATTTAAAAATGCTTTAAATGGTAAGTTTTAGGTTGTATATTTTGCCACGATGAAAACATTTAGGGATAACCAAAAGAAGGGAGGGGGTTGCTGTCAGATTGTTTGGGTTCTAGTCCTTGGTTCCGCCACTTCTTAGCACTGTGTACTTCTGATCAAGTGTGTGTATACTTCCGTAAGCCTCAGACTTCCCTCCTGCAAACGGGGCTGTCACAGAGTGCCTGACCCACAGGAATCCTACAAGAACTCCGTCACTTTGTCCGCCTCCGTGGGACGGTTCTAGGAGGTCAGGACCAGGGTAGGAGGGAGGTTAGAATAGCCACTGGACCAAATATTAAGACCAGCAGATTCAAGTGGGGCTGGTGTCCAGGGCGTTGGCGAACTCATTGTCTCCATTTTCACATCACGTTGTATTTACGACATTAAAAAGGTTACGTGTTTCCATCACGTCAACTACAAAATGTAGTGGCAGACAAAATCCTCTTGGCTGTTGAGAATACACAGAAGGTGTGGCAGTTCTTAAGCTGCCCCCCCCTGTTGGGCCCCCACCTGCCCTCCCCCCACTCCCCACCCCACTGACCTACAGAGTGATTTGAATCCTGGCTCTGTCCCTCATTAGCTGCGTGACCTCACGCAAATTATTTAACCTCCCCGCAAATTAGTTAACCTCCCTGCTGCTTCTGTGATGCAAATTTTCACCTCACTACGGGTGTGATACAGAGTAACGTGTCAAGTGCTTAGAACAGTGCCTGGCCACACAGGGAGCCCTAAACACAAATGTATTACGTTAACTGGAAATAAGCCTAAAAGTCTTAGCAATTTTTTTTAAAAGAAATTTATTTTTTTACAGTAATTCAAGTGTTCTAGCCAAGACGTAGGCGTGGGGTGGGCTGAACCTGGTGGGCTTCCCGGAGTGGGTGTGCTGGCAGGGAGCTGAAGGAAGGGAAGGGGTGCCCGGCTGACGGGAGGGGCAGTGAGGGACTGAGGCTCTCTGCCGGGGTGTTCGGACCTTCAGGAGGCCACTCAGGTATCGTAACAACGTGAATCCAGACCCACGCTCTCTCCTCCTCCCCTGCGCCTCTCTGGCTGAGGATTTGGAGGCTGGGGAGTCCGGTGCCCCTGACTTCCGGGCCAGTGCAGGCAGCCTGGCTTCCTCCTGAGGTGCCGGAGAGCTCACTCCTGAGCTGTGGTCCGGACGGAGGGCTGAGGCCCAGGTGGCTGTGTGCCCACTCCCTTCAGCAGCTGCGTCTGACCTGGGGCCTCAGGCAGGGGCTGGGCTGTGACCTCCCAGAACGAGCTCCCCCCACCCCAAGCGGAGTCTGAAACCCCGCCTGTGTCTGTGTGTGGACTCGGTTGATTTTCCTGGTTGAAGGGCTCCACCCCCGACGTAGGACGAATCACCTCTGTGCTTTCTCAGTGGTCTGCACAGGAGTGAAGAGAATTTGGAGAGAGGCTTTGGGGGAGTTTGGTCAGCGAGAGAGGCCACCGACAGCCTTCGGGGTCTGAGGCTCTGGACCTTTGACGTTGGTTGGGTGGGGGCCAGGGGGGTGTAAAATGTTTAGAAGTGTGCCTGGCTCGGGGTCAGTGCTCCCTAATGGAAGAAGGGGCCATTTACCGGGCCGGACAGTTTGGGTCCTCAAAGCATGGCCGCAGAGGTTTAGGGGTTTAAATCTTCCAGATCAGGGGTCCCCAAACTATGGCGCGCGGGCCGCATGCGGCCCCCCGAGGCCATTTATCCGGCCCCGCCGCACACCTGGAAGGGGCACCTCTTTCATTGGTGGTCAGTGAGAGGAGCATAGTTCCCATTGAAATACTGGTCAGTTTGTTGATTTAAATTTACTTGTTCTCTATTTTAAATATTGTATTCGTTCCCATTTTGTTTTTTTACTTTAAAATAAGATATGTGCAGTGTGCATAGGGATTTGTTCATAGTTTTTTTATAGTCTGGCCCTCCAACGGTCTGAGGGACAGTGAACTGGCCCCCTGTGTAAAAAGTTTGGGGACCCCTGCTCCAGATGCTGTAATTCCTGATTCTAGTTTGTGTTAACAATGGAGAGAGTCGGGGAGTCAGACAGGCTGGGGCTGGAGCTCACTCAGCTCTGTGTGAGTGTGCAGGACAGGGCACCTCTGAGCCCCGGCTGTGGCCTGCAGACGGGAACTGGGAGAGCACCCCCCCCGGCACGGGGAGAAGCAGGGCTGTCGCACGGAGTGGTCTCCCTGTACCCCCCAGCAGTCCAGGGGAACAGCCAGCGCCATCGTCTGTGCACTGCAGATAAGAGGACGGGTTCCGATAGGGCCAGGAGCTTGCCGAGGTCGCACGGAGCTCGCGAACGGTGGGGCTGGGATCCTACCCCGAGCCGTGTGACCACAGAACCCACTCTGCTGCCCCTGCCTCTCGGGTGCCAGGTGGCCTCGGGGAGGTGACTGTGGAGGGGAGGGGGACGCTTTCCTCCAGTACAGGACTCGTCCGCCCGTATCCACACACGGAAGGTGTCAGCTGTTCACGCTCTCGGGGTCTGCCCGCAGTCACTGTGTGGGCGAAGGTCCTGATCGCCCCTAACGACGTGGCCAGGCCTAACCCAGCTGGAGCGTGGCTGCGGGCGGCAGCCCCTCACCTTCCCGGACACCACATCTCAGCCCCCAGCCTCCCTGAGAGCCTGCGAGATGGCCGTCCACACAGCCTGGGCCCCAGGCCCGGAACAGGCTGGCTGCATTTCAGGGCCGGCAGGAGTTGGAGACTGAGCAGGGAGCAGGAGGAGTCATGGGGGGAAAACATCCCCCGTTTCCCTTCCTTGTCTCTGGTTCACGCCCTTCGCCTAGTGCTCAAGGGGGAAGGTTTGCCTCATCAACTCCAGTGCAGTGGAGCCCACTCTGGGGGTCCGGGCCTCAGGGAGCCCCGCTGAGCCAACACTAACAGAGTGCTAGCTATTGAACAGGCTCGGTGAGCAATGTTTTATCTGAGTTATTTCATTTAATCTGCACAATGACCCTATCAGGTAGGAATATGATTGCCTGGCCTCTGGTGGCGCAGTGGATAAAGCATCAACCTGGACCACTGAGGTTGCTGGTTCAAAACCATGGACTTGCCTGGTCAAGGCACATATGGGAGTTGATGCTTCCTGCTCCTCTCCCCCTTCTCTCTCTCTCTCTCTCTCTCTCTCCCCGTCTTTCTGTCCCCTGCCTCTCTAAGATGAATAAGAAAAAAAACAAAAAAAATCATAATCAATATCATCACTATTATCACCCTTACCATCACCCTCACCACCATCATCACCATCATCATCATCATCATCACCCTCCCCATCACCCTTTCCATCACCATCATCATCACCACCATCACCATCATCATCACCCTTACCATCACCCTCCCCACCATCATCACCCTCGCCACCATCACCATCATCACCATCATCATCACCTTCATCATCATCCTCCCCACCATCACCATCACCACCATCACCATCATCATCATCACCCTCACCATCACCCTCCCCACCATCACCACCATCATCACCATCATCATCACCTTCATCGTCACCCTCCCCACCATCACCATCACCATCACCACCATCACCATCATCATCATCATCACCCTCCCCATCACCCTCCCCATCACCATCATCATCACCACCATCACCATCATCATTACCCTCACCATCACCCTCCCCACCATCATCACCCTCGCCACCATCACCATCACCATCATCACCATCATCATCACCATCATCATCACCTTCATCGTCACCCTCCCCACCATCACGATCACCACCATCACCATCATCATCATCATCATCATCACCCTCACCATCACCCTCCCCACCATCATCACCATCATCACCATCATCATCACCCTCACCATCACCCTCCCCACCATCATCACCATCATCACCATCATCATCACCCTCACCATCACCCTCCCCACCATCACCCTCCCCACCATCACCCTCCCCACCATCATCACCATCATCATCATCATCACCCTCGCCACCATCATCGCCATCATCACCATCATCATCATCATCATCACCCTCCCCACCATCACCATCACCACCATCACCATCATCATCACCATCATCATCACCCTCACCATCACCCTCCCCAGCATCATCACCATCATCATCACCATCACCCTCGCCACCATCATCGCCATCATCACCATCATCATCATCATCATCACCCTCCCCATCACCCTCCCCATCACCATCATCATCACCACCATCACCATCATCATTACCCTCACCATCACCCTCCCCACCATCATCACCCTCGCCACCATCACCATCACCATCATCACCATCATCATCACCATCATCATCACCTTCATCGTCACCCTCCCCACCATCACGATCACCACCATCACCATCATCATCATCATCATCATCACCCTCACCATCACCCTCCCCACCATCATCACCATCATCACCATCATCATCACCCTCACCATCACCCTCCCCACCATCATCACCATCATCACCATCATCATCACCCTCACCATCACCCTCCCCACCATCATCACCATCATCACCATCATCATCACCCTCACCATCACCCTCCCCACCATCACCCTCCCCACCATCACCCTCCCCACCATCATCACCATCATCATCATCATCACCCTCGCCACCATCATCGCCATCATCACCATCATCATCATCATCATCACCCTCCCCACCATCACCATCACCACCATCACCATCATCATCACCATCATCATCACCCTCACCATCACCCTCCCCAGCATCATCACCATCATCATCACCATCACCCTCGCCACCATCATCGCCATCATCACCATCATCATCATCATCATCACCCTCCCCACCATCACCATCACCACCATCACCATCATCATCACCATCATCATCACCCTCACCATCACCCTCCCCAGCATCATCACCATCATCATCATCATCACCCTCACCATCATCACCACCATCACCATCATCATCATCATCATCATCACCCTCACCATCACCCTCCCCAGCATCATCACCATCATCATCATCATCACCCTCACCATCATCATCGTCATCATCACCATCATCATCATCATCATCACCCTCGCCACCATCATTGCCATCATCGCCATCATCTCCATCACCACTAGTAGCACTATCACGGACACCCACATGACTTCCCAGGCCCAAGGACGAACCTGCAGGTGGGAAAGAGACTCAGAAGACCTCACACATCCGTCCCCCTAGGAAGACTGTAAAGTCTGGAGACCCAGATTTGATTCTCAGTTCTGACACTTTCTAGCTGTATGACTTTGGGCAAGTCACCTGACTTCTCTGTGCCTCTGAGTCCTAGTCTGTAAAATGGGGCTGATGACAGTTCTCGCCTCACAGGGTGGTGATGAGGGTCGCACGAGCGGGCGTGTGTAAAGCACTCAAACCATAAAAGCAGTCGAACACGGGAGAACCCTCCGGCAAGGGGAGCAGCAGTTCAGAGGAGAGCTTGGGATCTGCCTGGCCAGGCGGTGGCACAGAGGACAGAGAGTCGATCTGGTGTCCTGAGGACCCAGGTTCGAAACCCCGAGGTCGCCAGCTCGAGCGCAGGCTCGCCTGTTTGAGCGCAGGGTTGCCGACTTGAGTGTGGGATCATCGACATGACCCCATGACTGCTGGTTGATCCCAGAGGTCGCTGGCTGGAGCAGGGGGTCACTGGCTTGGCTGGAGCACACACACCCCCTCATCAATGCAGGTATGAGAAGCAATCAATGAGCGACTAAAGTGACACAGCTACAGGTTGATGCTTCTCATCTCTCTCCTTTTCTGTCTGTCTGTCCTGCTAAATAAATAAATAAAGGAGAGCCTGGGGCATCCGTTTGGAGATCCCAGCGGCTCTGACCGTTGAGGGGCAGGCGCTGCCCAGCTCACATGAGAACAGCAGGGAGGCCAGCCCGGGGCAGCTCGGTGGCAGGACTGGAGAGACCACTCATGGGTCCCTCTTTCTCCCTAAGAAGCCAGGGGGGTGGGGGTGGAGGAGGGCAGCTCTCACCCGGAACAGGACGGAGAGTTCAGAGCGGGAGCTACGACCTGCCCAGTCTGGGAGAGACCAGGGAGCAGGACCCTCTTCCACACGGATGGAGGAGGTTCCAGCCAGAGCCAGCCACCCCCGGCCGCTGACCCAGACGGTCCTCCAAAGCCGCCAGCCAGCCCAGACCAGCACCATCGTGGTGCCGCTGCCTCTGGGCCCCTCCCCCTTTGCGAGGATGTGCTTCTGAGGTCAGTGCTCCGCCAGGCGCCCCGAGTCGTTCCGCCAGGCGCCCCGAGTCTCCCCCCTGCAGCCTCCGGGGCTGCCGCACACCCCTGAGTGGGTCCAGCTCCGGGGACGGCACTCACACAGAACACATTGTGAAGGGCGCCCCCTAGGGTTGTGCAGTGCGTGGCCTGCACGGCCGTGTGGGGCAGCTCTGGGAGCCCCCTTCTTCCTGGAGAGGGGACAGAATCTCTCTTGGGTGCCCTGCGGCCGGCTGCAGTTCATGGCACAGAAGGTTAGAGCAGCGTCTGGATGTCAGTCAAGACCCAATGAATGCCTTGCTGTCCAAGGCCAGTTCTTGAGAAGGTTGTGCCCGGCCATTGCGGTGACCGGGGATTGTGATGGATGACACATGGTCCTTGACAGAGATTACTGAGAGACAATATAGCCAAGTGGTCATAAGAGCGGGCCCTGGCGTCAGACAGACCCGGGTTCAATTCTGCGCTCCTACTCTTCCTGTGTGACTTTGGGCAAACCACCTGACCTCTCTGTGCCTCACTTTCCTCATCTAAAAAATAGGCATTATAATAATCCCCATGGGCGTGTTCTAGTCCTTCCTCTCTGGCCGTTACTGGGAGAAGAGAATGAAATGCTGCAGGTGAAGCTCTGAGCAGGGGGCCCGCCCAGTTGTTAAACAGTCACCACCTGTAAAAGGTCGGTGACATCCCTACCCAGGGAGGTGCGGTGCGGGGCTCCCTGAAATCCGTGCCGAGGCCACTGAAGGATCCGGGGGCTCCGTCTGAAGCCTGTGGCCCGGAGCCACATCCAGGCAGTACTTGATCGGACTTGTCAACATAACTTTTGCATAATCAGGTGCCACTGAAATGTCGGGGATTGTGTGCTGGGAAGGAAGAGGCCTCGGGTCCAGGCTTCCACGCCCTCCGTTCATTCTTGTCGACCGGAGGTCAGAAAACTACAGACCACCTGCGTTTGTGCAACCTGTGAGCTAAGAATAGTGTGTGGGGGGGGGGTTGTAGTTGGTAAAGAGAGAGAGAGAGAGAGAGAGAGAGAGAAGTATTATTCCATGACACAGGCAAATGACATGCACAAAACTCAGCGTTCGTAGAGTAAGTGTGATGGAAACACAGACACACTCCGTCGTGTATCTGCGGCTGCTCCTTGAACCGCTGTGGCAGCCCGTGGCGGCCACCGAGACCACGGGACCCACAAAGCTCAAACTCTCACTGCTCAGCCCTCTGCTGAAAAGTCGTGTTCAACCCTGATCCAACACACGGCTCCCAAACTCAGCTGCTTGTTGGAATTACTGGGAACGTTTTATTTCTTTTTTAAGATTTTATGTACTCATTTTAGAGAGGGGGGACAGAGAGAGAGAGAGAGAGAGAGAGAGAGAGAGAGAGAAGGGGGGAGGAGCAGGAAGCATCAACTCCCATAGGTGCCTTGACTGGGCAAGCCCAGGGTTTCAACCCAGGGACCTCAGCATTCCAGGTCGACGCTTTACCCACGGCGCCCCCCAGGTCAGGCTGGGAACTTTGTAAAAGCTTCATGCTTGGGCCGTGCCTCAGACCAAGCCAGTCGGTCTCTGGCGATAGAGCCAGATGTGGATCCACCATGCAGCAGAGCCCGGGCCCTCCGTCCCAGCCCCTACTGTGTGTCCTTCCAGCCGTGCCTGGAAGGGCTGTCCCGAGTCCGGAAAGTTTCCCCAGAGTCAGGCACCTTTTCTGCCCCAAGGCCTGTGGGCAGCGTGGCAGGCTGGCCCACACGGGCCTTATTTTTGTGTGACCCACACAGTAATTTTTAAATCGGGAAGTCTCACTTGAGCGTCTGGGCTCAGGTCCTCTTGAAACGCCGGAGCCCGGGCCATCCTGAGCCCGCATTTCCACGGGGCGGGAAGCTCCTGGGTCTGACGTGGCTCCGTTTCTGCACGTCGCCTGCTTGGCCCCTGACAGCCCTCGAGTTTGAGAGCCCTGACTTCATGGTGAGGGAATCTAACCTAGCATCTCTCTCAAATTTTAACATGTCCGTGCAGGCCCCGGGGTCTCGGTGCAGGAGGTCAAGCGGGTCTGGGTGTTGTGTCTCAAACATGCTGCTGGGTGATGCTGACCCGCTGGGCCTGGAGGAGGCCTTGGTTCTGAAACTTCAGTGTGGCCCAGTCAGCTGGGGGCGGGGGGGGGGCGCCGTTCCACCCCGGAGTTTCTGCCTCAGGCGGCCGGGGGGGTGGGTGGATGCGAGGATTAGCCTCTCTGACAGGTCTGCGGGAGCTGTGGCCGCCGCCTGTCTGGAGCTGGACTTCAGAGCCGCTGGCCCTGGCCGTGCAGCCTGCGCTGGACCCGCGGGCTCACACCTAGGGCGGAGGCTCAGTGGTGCCCCTCCCCCCACGGCGGACTCTCCATCCCCTCTGACCTCAGACGCCCCGCTGTTGCAGAGGGAACCGGGTCTCTCTCCCGGCTTCTTCAGCCAGCGGTCTCCTTGACCAGACCCAAGCGGTCTCCTTAAGTTCAAAGCCACGATTTATTTAAAAGACATCTGGAGCCTAGAGAGAGCAGATCTGTCCGTCGGTCCATCCGTCCGTCCGTCCGTGACAAACCTCTTCCCTGTTCTGATAGGCTCTGATCCGCACCTCCTACAATAAAGGCCCCCTCCACAGAGGTCTCACATGAGATCCCACAGCCCCCCCCCCCCCGCCACAAGCAGATCTGAGCCCCAGATACAGGGTCTGGGATGGGCCAGGCCTGCAGTCACAGGGCGGGAGGGGACAGGCCACACCCCGAAGACAGCTGTGGGGGCTGCAGCTTCAGGAACCCTCACGGGGCCCTCCTGAGGGTCAGGCTGGGCCGGGCGCCGTCCGCCACAGCTGCCTTGAACAAGAACAATCACCCCGGCCAGGACCGGTTTCCCGGAGCCGTTGAACCTGCGAGGGCTGGCAAGCCAGATCTGGATGGGTGAACCTGAGTTGATCAGAGATTATGAATGATTTAATTCTCTTTCTGGATCCGTCCGGGCCGGGACCGGCTGCCTCACAGGACCTCCGTGTTGGCTCAAGGAGCACCTGCCCACTGTCCTGCAGGGCAGTCCCGTCTGACAGGAGGCGAGCGCGTGGGGCCGGGCCCCTGGGGCGGGTTGGGGAGGTCTGGGCAGCCGAGGGCAAGCTCTGGCCCCCCTCTCCCCAGCTGGGTGACCTTGGGCGGCCAGCTGCTCTGTGCAGGCAGCGAGGATCACACCTGCAGGACTGATCCGGGCATCAGATGCGATGGTGTGGACCTGGTGCCAGGGCAGCTCCTGGCACACATTGGGCGCGCAACAATGGTGGCTGCTCCTTCCAGCGTCGTGATGGGTATAAATCGTGATGATTTAGCTACGTGAGCGGCTCCTCCCATGCTCCCACAGCCCGGCAGAGGGAATGGCACTTGTATGGGCAAAAAAGTACCTGTTTGGCACCAACTGTATTCGTACTGATATTCAACTCTTATCTAAGGGCCGACTGTGGGTGCCAACTGTTCTAGGCCAGCACCAGTCAATATAAATATAACACAAACCCCCAAGTCTGACCCACATAAGCAACTATGTATACATTTTCTACAGGTCACATTTTTTTTTTTTTTTAAATGAAAAGAAAAAGGAGAAATCAACTTTAATCTATTTTACGGAATCCCTATAGGCAAAATACCATCCCTTGAACATGTCCTCAATATGAAAAGTCACTAACGAGATTTTTATTTTCTGGTCAACACATCTTTTTAAAATTTTGACAGTTTAGAAAACAAACACCTTGACCGCCTTGACCATTTCTAAGCATCCAGTCGGGTGGCGTTGGAGACGTTCACGTTGACACGTCACCCTTGCCAGAACTCTCTGGAGCATCTTCCATCTCTTTCTTTCTACCGTTCCGTTGAGGCCCGGGCTATGTGGCACATCGAGGGCATGTTGCAGCCCACCGAGCAGCGCATGAAGGGAGACCCCCGCGTGAGTAGTGGCGTCTGGGTCGGATCGGACCGAGACGTCTGCCTCAGGGGCTGAGTCTGGGGACAACGGGCCAGTGCACACCCGCGGGGAGGTCAACAGTCCGGCGGAGGGAGGCCGGCGGGAAGCACAGAAATGGATCAGACCGTCTCTGACGGTGTTGGTTCCGTGGAGAAAACGTATCGGACTCTGGGGGGCTGGGGGCCAAGGGGGGGCCTCTCTGAGAGGTGTTGTTGGAGCCGGGGCTCCGTGAAGATCTGGGGCCCTGGCCCGCCGCGCTGCCCGCGCCTGGGCTCTGTGCCGGAGTTTCGACATGTGGACAGACGGACGCCAGACCCCGCCTCCACTTGCAGAGTCGGAGGAGCTGTGCGTAAGATCTGGACGTGCATGCACGTGTGTGTGCATGTGTGTGTGTGTGCATGTGTGTGTGTGTGCATGTGCGTGTGTGTGCATGTGTGTGTGTGTGCGTGTGTGTGTGTGCATGTGCGTGTGTGTGCATGTGTGTGTGTGCACGTGTGTGTGTGTGCATGTGCGTGTGCATGCGCGTGTGTGTGTGTGCATGTGCGTGTGTGTGCATGTGTGTGTGCATGTGTGTGTGTGCACGTGTGTGTGTGCGTGCATGTGCGTGTGCATGCACGTGTGTGTGTGCACGTGTGTGTGTGTGCGTCCATGTGCGTGTGCGTGCATGTGCGTGTGTGTGCATGTGCGTGTGTGTGCATGTGCGTGTGCGTGCGCGTGTGCGTGTGCGTGCATGTGCGTGGGTGTGCATGTGCGTGTGCATGTGTGTGTGCGTGCGTGTGTGTGTGCATGTGCGTGTGCATGTGTGTGTGCGTGTGTGTGCATGTGTGTAAGAGTTCACTGAGGGTCCCAAAGCACAGCCGGGGAGCTGTGGTGGCCTCTGGGGAACCGCTGGCCCCGGGTCACTGCTCCACACAGCGGGAACAGCAGGCACAAAGCACCTGCGCTGACGTGGTCCCCGCGTAGTGGAGGAGCAGAGTGGGGAAGGCAGACCGGATAGGACCTGTGTACCAGGGACAGCAGCCAGGCCCCGTTGACCCTCGGCTCCTGAGACAATGGTCAGGAGCTCAGTGTTAGTTTTTTGTTGTTGTTTTTTTTGTATTTTTCTGAAGTGAGAAGCAGGGAGGCAGTCAGACAGACTCCCGCATGAGCCCGACCGGGATCCACCCGGCATGCCCACCAGGGGGCGATGCTCTGCCCATCTGGGATGTTGCTTCATTGCAACTGGAGCCATCCCCAGCGCCCGAGCCAACTTTGCTCCAATGGAACCTCGGCTGCGGGAGGGGAAGAGAGAGACAGAGAGGAAGGAGAGGGGGGAGGGGTGGAGAAGCAGATGGGTGCTTCTCCTGTGTGCCCTGGCCGGGAATCGAACCCGGGACTTCCACACGTTGGGCCAACACTCTACTGCTGAGCCAACTGGCCGGGGCCTTGGGTGTTACTTTAAGTGCAGCGGGAAGCTATTGCTGGACTAGTTGCAGGAAAACGTGAGGTGCTCTAGACAAAAACTTGGGACTCGCACTCTTTGCCTAGGCCAATAATAATAATAATAATAATATTGGGGTCAAGGCACCGTGTATTACTGCCTTTAATCTGCTAGTGGGGGGGCTTCCAAGGCTGGTGGTGAAATAGGGGACTGTATTTCCACAGGAGGGTACGGAACTTGTTAGTTGGAGGGAAAAAGACTAGATTCACCCCCAGGCAGAAATCGGTCCTGCTTGGGGCGAGGAGTGGACGAACTGACCCTCTCTTCCCAGTCCCCGACTTAGGAGGGGGTCTTCCAGCCCCCTCTCTCCCCGCCCCTGTCTCCCCTTCGTGCTAGACGGCTCCTCTTCTCTTGGCGGCCTGTGTGTGAGGTCTACCTGGGTTGCCGTAGCCAAGTACCGCCGACTGGGCGGCTTCAACAGCAAAACCGTGTTTTCTCGCGGCTCTGGCGGCGGCAAGCACAAGGTCGAGGTGCCCCCGGAGATGCTGCTTCAGCTTGCAGGGGGCCACCTTCTCGTGTGTCCTCACAAGGTCTCTCCTCTGAGACGGCGCGGTCCCTGTGTCTCCTGGGTGTCCGAATGTCTTCTTAGAAGGAGGCCGGTCAGATCAGATTAGAGCCCACACTACTGACCCAGTAAACTGAATTATTTCTATTTCTTTATATATATATATTTCATATATTGATTGATTTTAGCTAGAAAGGAAGAGAGAGAGAGAAAGAGAGAGAGGGAGAAAGAGAGAGAGGAACACCGATCCATTCCTGTATGTGCCCTGACCGAGGATCGAACCGGCAACCTCTGTGCTTCGGACGGATGCTCGTCTCACCAATAATCCGGCTAGGGTCTTAATTGGTTTTTTAGAGACTCTGTCTTCAACTACAGCTGCATTCTGAGGTCCTGGGGGGTTGGGGGTTCAGCACACAAATTTGTGGAGGACACAATTCAGCTCCCAGTGGCAGATGGATAAAAGGGAGGCCACTCTCACCCCAACACACACAGACAGCGGTCATGTCTGGAATGCTAAGTAGAAGACGCCTTCCCCCTGGAAGGCTTCCAGCCATAATCAACCCTCGAAACCACACCAAGGGACACCAGGTGAATGTCCACCCTGCCCCCACCCAGCCCTGAAGGCCAGACATACTTGTTGAACACCTACTGTGTGCAGGATTGTTGAACACCTACTATGTGCAGGTTCTGGGCTGTTAAAGCACCGGGAAACCTGTCCAGACCCCTCCCCACCTATTAGTAGTAGGACAGATTAGAGAGGGAGATAAATAGCCATGATCCGAGGCAGATGGGAGCAAATAAAACCGAAGGAGTTGGTCCCCAGAAAATGCTGTGGGGCTGAGGGGGGGGGGGGATGGCAGGAAGAAGGAAAGATGACTTCCATTCACTGGGGACTGGGAAATGAAATAGCTACTCCCTCCCCTCGTTTTACAGATGGGGAAACACCAGGGCACAGAGAGGGTGATTCAACTGCACAAGGCCACACAGCTACTAAGTGACCGCCGGGATACAGAACCCAAGCCCTTAAGCACTGCTCTCTTTTAAAGGGGGAATGAGAGGAATAAGAGGAGACCCAGGTTGGGGCCACTAAGGGTTTGGCCTTTATTCTGGGGACACGGGACGCCGCCCCCATTGAAAGCTGCTGGCAGAAATGTGGCAGGTGACAGCTAGGCCTCCCGGAAGTGCAGTGCCAAACCTGGGCATTCACTGATGGAGCCGGGAGACGCCCCTGCCAGCCACCACCCTCCCTAGAGCAGGCTTGCAGGTCAGGGTGTCACCTCAGCCGCCAGCTCCACGCTCCGTCCATCCCTCAGTCCCCGACAATGATAACGACGGGCCACCGTGACTCGCCGCCCGGCTGAGAGCTGTACACGCGTGACCTCGTGTCGAGCCTCCCTGGAAATACAGGCCCACGGAGGGAGGCGCGCTGGCCGGCCCATTTACAGGTAGAGACACCTGGAGCCCAGAGACGGTGCTGTGGTGGGTCCAAGACTCCGCCCACTGGGTCTGACTCCCAGAGTTGATGTCTGGAATCATCGCAAGATCATCTGTGCTTCCTGCTGGGACACGGAGCGGCTCTAGAGCCAGACCAAGGACACAACCGACACAGGACACGCGCCTCTGAGTTTAACCTGGTTGACCTTGTCTTTCTGAGTCTCGTCGGGGACGCGGCATTCTGTGCCCCGTGGAGCAGCCGCCTCCCGCCCCCTCCCCTGCTCCCCACTCGGCCGGCACCTGCTAAGGCTGGCAGATACCTCTGCTCCAAGGTGCCTCCACCTTAGCAGGGAGGGAAGAGAGCAAATGAAACCAGCTGCATTCTTCCCCGGGTCGGCTGGCCGGCCGACAACGCACACCACGCACTCTGGGCAGGTGGCCACTTGCCCAGGCTGGGTGGGGAAGGACCGTGGGCTGGGTGCTCGCCACGGGCACCCCCACGTTGTCTGTGCACACAAGGACGTGATGACACGGCTCCTGGCATCGGGCCCAGTGGGCGAGGTGTGTTTTTTCCCCCTTGTCACTGTGACCCGGGACACAGGATCGAGCCGGGTGCTGCTGAGTCCCCAGCAATAAGGAAGCAAACGCAGCTCCAAGGCTTCTAATGTCAACACGGGTATGGAGGAAGACAGGAGCCGTGCGGGAAACACGCCTTCCGAAGCTGGCCCCTCCTCCGAGATCCCTCCTGGGCCCGCCCGCCCTGTCCGTCCACAGGAGGAAAAGAGGGGTCCTCCCCAAGACGCCACTGCGGGAAGAATGGCTGAGCCGCTGGAAGACCCTCAGTGGGGTCTCCAGGTTGATTTCACGCCCCTCTCTCGGGGGCTTTTCCCCCCTTATATTATAAAAGGAGCAGACGTGTTTAGGAAACAGCTGCAACTCCTAGAAGCGAGGCGGAAGTGTAGACACCCCTGGCCTGCACTTCTGTGATAAACCCCCCTCTGCCCCACAGTGGGTGCCTGGTCCCAGCCCACCCAGCCTCCTCCCCTGCTCTTTCCCTGAGGCAGTATCTGAACTCAGAGACGCCGACCTGTATTTATTTATTTTTATTGAATGTTTTGGGACGACAGTGGTTAATAAAATTATATAGGTTTTAGTTATACTGTACAATGCTATAGAAGCCTACATGTTTTTAATATATATTTTATTTTTTTTAAACTTAAAATTTTTTGTTGGTTGGTTTTTTTGTTTTGTTTTGTTTTTAATTTATTTTTTTAGAGACAGAGAGTGAGTCAGAGAGAGGGATAGACAGGGACAGACAAGAACGGAGAGAGATGAGATGCATCAATCATTAGTTTTATATTGCGCGTTGCAACACCTTAGTTGTTCATTGATTGCTTTCTCATATGTGCCTTGACCGTGGGCCTTCAGCAGACCGAGTAACCCCTCGCTGGAGACAGAGACCTTGGGTTCAAGCTGGTGGGCTTTTGCTCAAACCAGATGAGCCCGTGCTCAAGCTGGCGACCTCGGGGTCTTGAACCTGGGTCCTCTGCATCCCAGTCCGAAGCTCTATCCACTGCGCCACTGCCTGGTCAGGCCTAAACTTAAATTTTTTAAAAAATTTCATTTATTCATTTTAAAGAGAGGAGAGAGAGAGAGAAAAGTGAGGGGGAGGAGTAGAGAAGCAGATGGTTGCTTCTCCTGTGTGCCCTGACCGGGAATCAAACCCAGGACATCCACACACCAGGCTGATGCTCTACCACTGAGCCAACCTGCCGGGGCCTAAGCCTACCTGTTGTTTTTTTTTAAAAAAAAGGTTCTTCTATAATTCTTACTGCCTAACAACCATTTTTCCTGACAGTCCATTTTCCCATAGAGCTATAGTTCTCACTTTTATCAAAGTAACATTGTTTTCATAAACCTTTTCCACATTGACTTTAAAAAAAATAATAACTTTCTCCTTTATTATTTTTTTAATCATACAAGCAATATCTCTTCCTCTGTTCCTTGTGGAAAAGTTACAAACCACAGATAAACTAAAAGTATATTCTTAAAAATCAACCACAGGGCCTTCCTCCACACAAAGATAATCAGTATAGACTTTCTGGTCAATCCCATGCAATTTTTTTTTTTTTTTTTTACCTCATGCACATCAATACCTATCATTCTATATAGCTTTTTAACAGTTTTTTTTTTTTTTTTTTTTTTCTTTTTTACAGAGACAGAGAGTGAGTCAGAGAGAGGGATAGACAGGTACGGAGAGAGATGAGAAGCATCAATCATTAGTTTTTCATTGAGCATCGCAACACCTTAGTTGTTCATTGATTGCTTTCTCATATGTGCCTTGACTACCAGCCTTCAGCAGACTGAGTAACCCCTTGCTCGAGCCAGCGACCTTGGGTTCAAGCTGGTGAGCTTTTGCTCAAACCAGATGAGCCCGTGCTCAAGCTGGCGACCTCGGGGTCTCGAACCTGGGTCCTCTGCATCCCAGTCCGACGCTCTATCCACTGCACCACCGCCTGGTCAGGCTATATAGCTTTTTAAAAAACAAATAAAATGAACCACCCCCCTTCGGTGCTCCCAGCGCCTCCTCTTGGGCCAGCATCGGACCCGGTTGCATCCTCGGCTCTGGTGAACATTAACGTAGCACCTGAGACTATAAGCAGAGGAGAAAGGCAGGGAGTGTTTCATCATCATCAGGTGTGGTCGCCTTTCCACCCGGCCAGGCGGACAAGGAAGTGACATACCAGGAGCACTCTGGCCACGTGACAAGACCGCCTCTCCAAGGCTCGGCCTGTTGGCCCCGGGCCAGAGAGCTGCTCGTTACTGCTCTCCGAAGCCCTCCTGAAACAGAAAGTGTGTTTCTGGCAGCTGTGGCCACATCTGGTGTCCTGGAGCCAGGGTCACTGGGCTGGGTCGGCAGGACAGGTGTCCCACGGGAACTCCTGGGTGGAGGCTCATGTCACCCTTGACCGGCGGTAGAGGAGCCAACAGAACAGGTTTTGTGAGAGCTCTGGCCTTTGCCCGGGCGGCCAGCGAGGGGCCCGAGGGGTCCACAGAGCAGGCTGTCCTTGAGTCGCAAGTGGCCAGGTGTTGTATCTCATCCGGTGAGTTGCAGAGACAAGGGCGGACCTGGGCTGAGTCTGCCTCTTCCGTGCGGGGCGCGTGGAGATGGTGTTTGGATGGCCCTCTGACACATCTCTCATCTCCCCTGGTAACTGTTTGTGTTGCATTAGGAAACATCTCTAATTAGCGACCTCAAACCTGTGATTTTGTGGATGTCGCGGCTTTGGACGAAACTCAAGGAGGTGTTTAAGTAAAAAACAACAGTGAGTCAGGTTTTTTTGTTTTTTTTTTAAAGAACTTTTTTTTTTTTTTACAGAGGCAGAGATAGACAGGGACAGACAGACAGGAACAGAGAGAGATGAGAAGCATCAATCATCAGTTTCTCGTTGCGCGTTGCGACTTCTTAGTTGTTCATTGATTGCTTTCTCACATGTGCCTTGACCGCGGGCCTTCAGCAGACCAAGTAACTCCCTGCTGGAGCCAGGGGCCTTGGGTCCAAGCTGGTGAGCTCTTTGCTCAAGCCAGATGAGCCCGCGCTCAAGCTGGCGACCTCGGGGTCTCGAACCTGGGTCCTTCCGCATCCCAGTCCAACGCTCTATCCACTGCGCCACCACCTGGTCAGGCTGAGTCAGTTTTTTAAAGAAAGATATTGAGACTGGTGCCCGGTTGCAGCCCAGAACGAGAGAGAGGGCAGCACTCCGGGTCTGTCCTTGAGTGTCAAGAGGCCCCTGGCCAGGGAGCTCCGTGGATAAAGCCTCGTCCCAGCCCTCCAAGGTCGCAGGTTCGACCCCCGGTCAGGGCACCTATGAGCAACCACCGATGAGTGAGTGCACAACTGGATGGAACAACTCAGCGGGACAAGGAGTTGATGTTTCTCTCTCTCTCTCTCTCTTCCCCGTCACCTCCTCCCCTCCGTCTCGGCCTTACTCTCTCTCTTGCTCTCAAGTCAATGGAAAAAATTAAATAAAAAAAAAGAGTTAGTGCTTAGCCAGCTGGCCACTATCAAAGCCAGCTGGTCACCACCGGCTGCCTCTGTCTTCAGCGCAGCCCCCCGGCAGTGTGCGCAGGACCACGGGTCCAGCAGCTGCTGCGGACGGGCAGTCAGCAGGCGTGCGAGATCTGAGCTCCGGCCGCCGGGGAGCTGGGCCGGTCCAGGCACTTGGGAGCAGGAAGTCCTGTCCCGCAACGTGGTGGGGTGTCTCTGAACTGTGGGCCCCGCGCACCAGCCCTTGAACGTTTCTTTTATTCCTTTAATTTTTTAAAGACTTTTATTTATTCATTTTAGAGAGAGAAGGAGGTAGAGAGAGAGAAGGGGGAGGAGCAGGAAGCATCAACTCCCATAGGTGCCTTGACCAGGCAAGTCCGGGGTTTTGAACCGGCGACCTCTCAGAGTTCCAGGTTGACGCTTTATCCACTGTGCCGCCACAGGTCAGGCATGCACGCTTATTTTTTGAAGGGAGATTTCTAAATAGGTCCGTGTGTATCTGAGATTGTCTTTTAGACTCTAGACGACCATGTTGGCGTAGGAAGGGGTCCCAGGGCCCTCCCACCGTTGTGGACGATCCTCTTTCGTTGTGTGGCAGTCTTTAAAAATAAATAAATAAAATCGTTCTAAGCTCTTGACCATCAGCCCTCAGCGGGAGCTAGTAAAAGGGACTCTCGGGAAGTGAGTGTTGGATCGTCACCAGGAAGGGGGGAGGTCCCAGGTCTGTCACCCTCAGGATGTACCCAAGTTCAGAAAAAGTGCAGAGGTCCTCACCCTTGTGGCCAGTTTCTTCTGTGATCAGATCTTTATGACGTTCACTGTCAAAAATAAATGAGTTCCCACGTCCTTTGCCTGTCACCACCTACGGGCTGAGTGGCACTTCTCTGGTTGGCCACGCTGTCCACGCCGCCGTGTCCCACCCGCGGCCACGCTGTCCACGCCGCCGTGATCCACCCGCAGCCACGCTGTCCACGCCGCCGTGACCCACCCGCGGCCACGCTGTCCACTCCGCCGTGTCCCACCCGCGGCCACGCTGTCCACGCCGCCGTGACCCACCCGCGGCCACGCTGTCCACGCCGCCGTGACCCACCCGCGGCCACGCTGTCCACGCCGCCGTGACCCACCCGCGGCCACGCTGTCCACGCCGCCGTGATCCACCCGCGGCCACGCTGTCCACGCCGCCGTGTCCCACCCGCGGCCACGCTGTCCACGCCGCCGTGTCCCACCCGCGGCCACGCTGTCCACGCCGCCGTGTCCCACCTGCACTTGGAAGACTGTGTCGCTGCTCTGGTGTCTTGCATGAGCCCTTGAACAGCAGAAGCTAGTAAGAGCCAGTACACGTACAGTGCTGTGAATCGGGCACCACTCCTAGCACGAACTTTAGAAAACGCCAGCACAGGTAGGCGTCCTATTGTCCCCAGTCCTCGGATGAGAAAACGGAGGCACAGAGACACCGTGCAGCTTGCCCCTGGCTGCACAGCACACGCGGGTTCCGAGCTTGGCTCCGGCGTCCACGCCCCAAGCCTCTCACTGTGCAGGGGAGGCCCGTCCTGCACACACTGTCTTTCCTGAGTTTCTTCCTGGACCCTGGGGGGAACGTCACCCCCACATTTCAGCCAAGGGATAGGAGGCTCATTTTTTTTTCTTTCTTTCTTTTTTTTTTTTTTTGTATTTTTCTGAAGTTGGAAACGGGGAGGCAGTCAGACAGACTCCCGCATGCGCCCAACCGGGATCCACCCGGCATGCCCACCAGGGGGGCAATGCTCTGCTCATCTTGGGGCATCGCTCTGCTGCAACCAGAGCCACTCTAGCACCTGGGGCAGAGGCCAAGGAGCCATCCCCAGTGCCCGGGCCATCTTTGCTCCAATGGAGCCTTGGCTGCAGGAGGGAAAGAGAGAGACAGAGAGGAAGGAGAGGGGGAGGGGTGGAGAAGCAGATGGGCGCTTCTCCTGTGTGCCCTGGCCGGGAATCGAACCTGGGACTTCCACATGCTGGGCCGACGCTCTACCACTGAGCCAACCGGCCAGGGCCTGTCCTGGGGTTTTAAAGAAGGTACAGGGAGGAGAGTGCATGGCGTGGGGTCCTCTGCCCCCAGCTTGATGCAGCCGGCCTTCCTTCGAGAGGGAGCCCTCTCCACTCCACCCCCAGGAGGCAGGGGTCTGTATTCCAGGTCTGGGCGCTGCTTTGCCACCTGTGTCCTGTGGCTGGCACCAGCCGTGCGGGGCAGGGACGAATCTGCACCAGCACAAGGTGTGGGTTAGGGAAAGGGCTTCATAGGGACGCCGCAGGCTACAGCCGGCAGCCGCACGGAGTGCTCCAGTCTCCCAGGCTCTTTAGGGGCCCGGACCCCTGCTGCGGTGGTAAGGGCTCCCGTCCAGGCAGGGCAGCGACCCTCAGCTCCCTGGGTCTCCCTCCACACGGGGACAAGTCTAGTCTGTAGCTGGCCAACTTGGCTGCTGGTACCAGGCAGGCTGGGTTCAGGTACAGCTGTTTGCAGGAGTTGTCTGGAAAAGCCAGCTGCCAGCCACTGGGGACTCTGGGGACCACTGGAGACCTTGGGGACCGTGGGATTTCCTCGCCAGAGAAGGAGTCAGTCCCACAGAGAGCAGAGCCTGGGCACCGCGTCTCCTGCTGGCCGTTTCCTGTGAATGACGGTCCCCTCACAATTCAGAGTGAGGACGCAGGGCCATGTGGAGTGATTCTGCTCCTTGCATAAAATCATACTGACCGTAGCAGCAGCGGCAGCAGCGACCGTGGGCCCAGACTCCCTCTGTGCCGGCGCTGTGCAGAGGGCTCCCCTGCCCGATCTCCTTCGAGCCTGGCAACCGTGCCAGGAGGCACGGTTACTGTTGTCCCCATTGGACAGATGAACTCCAAAAGGCTAACCTATTATTGTGGTGGGTTGAGCCCCCCCCCCGAGGGGACAGCAGAGCCAGACCCTGACGAGGACCTGACTCCCAAGCCCCACCCTGTCGGCCCGCGATGAGAGTGGAAGTCATTTCTGGGTCCTTCACGTGAGGCGTTTGGGGGCTTGTCCAGGGCCGTGGGACGCACCCCTCTGTGCTGTGGACAGGACTCCCTCATGGCTCTTCGGGGGTCTCCCTGCCCCTACGGTGAGAGGGTGACCCCATCCTCACCTCACCACTGAGGGAGCCGGTGGGACGCCCTATCAACGGGCCCCACATCGTGCCCAGACACCACCCTAAAACGGGGGGCAGTGGTCCCACAGGACCCCTCCACGGGGTGCAGGCGTGTGGTCACCGCCTAGACAGCACAGAGACAGAGGAGAGTGGCCCATCGGTGACCCCGCCACAGAGGACTCAGCAGGGACGTCAGGAACTTGGCCGTACATTCTTAGCATTTCAGAGCTGGAACGAGCGTGGAAACACTTCTGGACCAGTGCCCGCAGACCAACCGACCGCTCCCTTTGCAGCCCACAGAGAACGGGCAGGCTCCTGTCACGGGCCGCGGTCAAGGAACCAGGGGGCTGGGGCAGATGGCGCTGGGGGGTGGGGGAGCACTCCGACCGCCCCCCACCGGCCTGGCCAGCCCGGTCACGCCCAGGCCCAGGGTGTTAACACCGCCGCTCACCTGCGGCTCCTATCAGAACCGCTCCCCCCACCCCTCAGCCAGCCTAAAACACAGCTGCTCCGCCTCGCTTCCCTCCCGCAGGTGTGGCGATGGTGTTTGCACCCCAAACACCCCACAGCAGCCTTCTCGTTCCGGGAGGCGAGGATGTCTGCAGGTGGAAGGTCTTACCGTGCCGCGGTCACCCTCAGCCCCTGCTCACTGGGCGCGTGCAGGCACCCAGCTCACCTGCGGGCACCCAGCTCACGTGCGGGCACCCAGCTCACGTGCGGGCACCCAGCTCACGGCACCCAGCTCATGTGCGGGCACCCAGCTCACCTGCGGGCACCCAGCTCACGTGCGGGCACCCAGCTCACATGCGGGCACCCAGCTCACCTGCGGGCACCCAGCTCACCTGCGGGCACCCAGCTCACGTGCGCACGCCCACGAGGCGTGGAGGTGCTGGGTCCTGGCTGTCCCGTCCCAGATGCGGTAGAGACGGCCAATCGCTCCCCACAGGACTGCGGCGGCTCACACCCCATCCGCGTGGGAAGCCGTGTTTTCCCTCAACGCTTGGCCAATACCTGGTATTTCAAAATATTTTAACCCTTTGGGTCATGAGTTTTTTCCCCAAAAAACTAAATTAGTTCCAGTTACACTTTTATTAACTTAAAATCATGTTTGTTTGATAACCAATTTATGGAAACAAGAGGAACATACATTTGCCTTTTTTTTTTTTTAATGTTGCCTTCCACATGTACCACCGTCCTCTGGATGGCCAGGAGGCATGAGGACGTCCGTGAACATTCATACTAACAAAGGGTTAATATTTGTGAATCTAATGGCTGCCACACAGAATTTTAAAACATAACTCCAATCAGCATCAATTAAAAATTGCTTTAAAAAAAATGTATTTACTTTTTGGCTCCTGTGGGCATGTCGGCGACAGAGAGCCAGGGGTGCGTTTCTTAACTGTCCGCTGACTGTGCGTGCTCGGCTCTTAGAGCGAGCTGAGCACACACTGGGGCTTACTAGTTACCAAGTGAACAGAGTAAACATTGATATGTGTTCACTGATGTTATGCCAATAAGTGGGATTTTAAAAAACGTCGATACGGTTCGAAATACAAAAGGTACAAGAGGAGTAATCAGGATTTTTTTTGTGTGTGTGTATTTTTCTGAAGTGAGAACTGAGGAGACAGACTCCCGCATGCGCCCCACCGGGATCCACCTGGCATGTCCACCAGGGGGTGATGCTCTGCCCATCTGGGGTGTTGCTCCGTTGCAACTGGAGCCATTCTAGCGCCTGAGGCAGAGGCCACAGAGCCATCCTCAGCACCCAGGCCAACTTTGCTCTAGTGTAGCCTTGGCTGCGGGAGGGGAAGAGAGAGACAGAGAGGAAGAAGAGGGGAGGGGTGGAGAAGCAGATGGGTGCTTCTCCTGTGTGCCCTGACCGGGAATCAAACCCAGGACTTCCACATGCCGGGCCAGCGCTCTACAGGAGTAATCCGTTTTAAGTCTCCTTCCCTGCCTGTCCCCCACTCCCAGTTACCTAGTTCTCTTTCTCAATGGCCACGCCTGTGACCACTTCCTGGTGTCGCCCCCTGAGAGGTCATTATCTCTACACTTTTGGTTCTTCACCCAAATGCACGCAGGCTCTACATACTGACCGGCCCTTTCTTGTCGTCCACTGAACTTCAGGCCTCGGCAGAATCCTCCTTCTCCGATCATCTCCGATAAGACCGTGCACACCCTCTCTGGAGGGCTCGGGGTGGAGGGCTGGGGGCGGGGAGTCTCCTTACGGCCTCCCTGAGTCACACGGCGCTTGACTTCCTGGGAGGCCCTGCGGCTGCTGGTGAGCTCAGCCCCGGGGGAGCGAGGGGCACACCGGGGAGGAGGCCGGTCCCTTGCCGACTTCCCTGACACCCGCCGCCAGAGCAGGTGCGAGAGAGAGGTCAGGTGTCTCATCTCGGTGCAGAGGTGGCCGGAAGATGGGTGGCCTGGTTTCTATTCCCAGACCTCCTACCTCTGACCCACAGCCACAGCGGGTCAGTCCTGCCCACTGCAGTCACTGCTCTGGGAAATGGGCATACTTGTGCCCACCCCCACGGACTGGAAAGGGGGGGGGTAGCAGGAAGACGTGGGAGGAAAGGCTTGGGGGAGATCGCAGGCTTTGGACCAGCGCACGCTGCAGCCAGGTAGAAAGTAATTAACAGAATGTCTAAAAGGGTGGCAGGTGCGACCACTTTAAGTGGTCCACAGAGAAACCCTTTCTAAAACAGTGAAATCAGCCTGACCAGCCAGTGGTGCAGTGGATAGAGCATAGGTCTAGGATGCTGAGGACCCAGGTTTGACACCCTGAGGTTGCTGGCTTGAGCGTGGGCTCAGCAGCTGGAGTGTGGGGTCACTGGCTTGAGCCTGGGATCATAGACATGACCCCATGGTCACTGGCTTGAAGAAGGGGTCACTCGCTCTGCTGGTAGCCTCCTGTCAAGGCACATATGAGAAAGCAATCAATGAACAACTAAGGAGCCACAACAAAGAATTGATGCTTCCCATCTCTCATCCTTCCTGCCTGTCCTATCTGTCTGTCTTTCTTTGTCTTGCTAAAAAAAAAAAAAAAAAAATTTAAAATGTGAAATTATTTTCATGCGTATTAGAGAAAGTATGGCTTAGGATATCAAATGTATTTCACAGGCATAATTTTCCTTAGTGTATGTAGTATTACTTAGGACCAGGCTGAAAAATTTTAAGCTAAAAAATAAGTCAAGTTGATATTCTAGGCAAAAATTGTGGAGGTGGTGTGCAAGTGACTGCTGTTTGGGACACACTGAATTAGTGGGTATTTGTGAGGGAAACAGCAAAATCAAAACTTACAGAGGCCGCTATGGAAACCCATTTGAAAAGTTTCTTTTTACCTAAAGCACATACGCAGGGCACAATCAGGTGCCAACCAACTCGTTCTATAAAGGGCCACCTCATTCATCATTTCGGCTTTGCGGGCCACCTTTCATCTTTGTCACACCATCTTCTTTTTTTGTTTTTATAACCTTGAAAAACCTAAACACCCTTGTCGGCTCCAGGACTGTACAGAGACGGGCCTGGGGCTAGGTGTCGAGTTGGAATAGGCAGGCTTTTTACAGTAAATGAAGCAGTTACCGAACAAAGGAGCTGCTGGTGCCCCAAACACAGTCAGACCACAGGAGTGACACCTGTCTATTCAAGACACTTGTTTCCTGATAACATTCCTGTTTTCCTTAGTCCCCTTTTTTCAGTATTTTTATGACCTCACAGATTGTGTGTTTAATGTTTCAATTCATTGCCGTGTATCTTTTTTTTTTTTTTAAAGATGCTCCAATTGTCCCTCCTTTCCTGGTAAGAAGCACTTCAAGGAGACCTTTGGAGTGAGCCCAGAAGTCTTGGGGCGCCTGCCGTTGCTTTCTGCTGTGATAAGCTACCCCAGTTTCATCTGGTGCACTTCCTGCACCAGAGGTGGACTGAGCCATTTTTCTAAGAAGCCCTGGTTTCTTTTGGTCAGGAATGGCGTTTATAGGGACCAAAATCTGGGTGCCTACAATGCACGGCTTTGCATGTATAAAGGGCAGGGCGTCCGGTCCTGTCCTGGCCCTTGAAGGTTCCGACCGCTCTCCTGAAGTCCTCCCTGCGCCGTCTCCGGCCGGGCGCAGGGAGCCCCGTCTGTGGCTCTGTCCCTGGCGAGGCGCTGGGGGACAATCCGTCCTATTGTGGGGCTGCTCTAGCAGAGGCTGACACAGGAAAGATTTTTTTTAAATAACCCCAGTCAAATCCCTCTTTGGGGGTGAAGGTGTACCTTCAATTAACTGTAAAAATCGAGCTACCCAGAACACCTATTGCCCGATCACCTTGGGTAATTGAGGTCTGGGTACAAAAAAAATAAGAACAGGGGATTTTAATGAAAAAGCATCTAACCTACGATTGACCAGGTTCACTAAAGTCAGACGTCCGTGGACACCAAAGCAGGGAATGAGAAACGAGGAAAGTGGGCTACCTATCAGGAAACAGGGAGAACTCGGGTCAACAGAGAGCACGGTTCTGTCACCGGGCAGCTGCTGGCCGGCGGCAGCAGAATGTTATCCTGTGGGAACAACCGTCAGCACCTGCCAATGTTTCAAAAGACAAAGAAGGCCCTGGCTGGTTGGCTCAGAGGTAGAGCGTCGGCCTGGCGTGCGGAAGTCCCGGGTTCGATTCCTGGCCAGGGCACATAGGAGAAGCGCCCATTTGCTTCTCTACCCACCCTCTCCTTCCTCTCTGTCTCTCTCTTCCCCTCACGCAGCCAAGGCTCCATTGGAGCAAAGATGGCTTGGGCGCTGGGGATGGCTCCTTGGCCTCTGCCCCAGGCGCTAAAGTGGCTCTGGTCACGGCAGAGCAATGCCTCGGAGGGGCAGAGCATCACCCCCTGGTGGGCAGAGCGTCGCCCCTGGTGGGCGTGCCGGGTGGATCCCGGTTGGGCGCATGCGGGAGTCTGTCTGACTGTCTCTCCCCATTTCCAGCTTCAGAAAAATACAAAAAACAAAAAACAAACAAAAAAAGACAAAGAAAATCTTAGACTTAAAAAAAAATTTTTTAATCTCAATTTTGAAATGGCAATGAGTTTAAGTGTTTTGTTAACATATATTTAGATAAAATGTATATACTATATCAGGGGTCCCCAAACTACGGCCTGCGGGCCGCATGCGGCCCCCTGAGGCCATTTATCCGGCTCCTGCCACACTTCTGGAAGAGGCACCTCTTTCATTGGTGGTCAGTGAGAGGAGCATAGTTCCCATTGAAATACTGGTCAGTTTGTTGATTTAAATTTACTTGTTCTTTATTTTAAATATTGTATTTATTTCAGTTTTGTCTTTTTACTTTAAAATAAGATATGTGCAGTGTGCATAGGGATTTGTTCATAGTTTTTTTTAATAGTCCAGCCCTCCAACGGTCTGAGGCACAGTGAACTGGCCCCTTGTGAAAAAAGTTTGGGGACCCCTGTACTATACAGTAGTACCTCTGTTTTAAGTATGGTGTCTGATGAGTTTATACAAATGTATGCATCCAATTAAACACATCTCATTATTCATTTTAGAGGGGGGGGGAGGAGCAGGAAGCATCAACTCCCATATGTGCCTTGACCAAGCCCAAGGTTTCGAACCGGCAACCTCAGCGTTCCAGGTTGTTGCTTTACCCACTGCGCCACCACAGGCTGGGCTCTAAAAGATTTTTTTTTCTTTGTATTTTTCCAATGTTAGAAGCAGGGATGCAGAGAGACAGACTCTTGCATGCACTCTACCAGGATCCACCCAGCACGCCCACCAGGGGGCAATGCTCTACCCATCTGGGGCGTTGCTCCATTGTAACCAAAGTCATTCTAGCACCTGAGGCACAGGCCATGGAGCCGTCCTCAGGGCCCGGGCCAACATTTATCCAATGGAGCCTCGGCTGTGGGAGAGGAAGAGAGAGACAGAGAGGAAGGAGAGGGGGAGGGGTGGAGAAGCAGATGGGTGCTTCTCCTGTGTGCCCCGGCCGGGAATCGAACCTGGGACTTCCACACACTGGGCCGACGCTCTACCGCTGAGGCAACCGGCCAGGGCTCTAAAAGATTTCTCTATATCTCTTTCTAGTCAGTCCATTCTTCACCCCAGGCCCAGAGACTGACTGATCTGTCTTCTGTCACTGTAGAATCACATTTCCTCTCTTGGGCTTCCTGTAAATGGTATTATAGGGTATGTACCCTTCTATGTCTGATTTCTTTCACTCAGCAATCGTTTGTTAACATCCATCCATGCTGTTGCATATGTCAGTAGTCAGTCCTTTCTTGTTGCTAAAGACAGAGACTGCTTTTCCACGGTAGGGATGCGCCCGGTTTGTTTATACTTATTCACTCGTTGGTGGAAGTTTGGCTTGTTTTTAGTTGGAGGTTATTAATGAATAAGGCTGCTCTACGAACACGTGTAGAAGTGTTTGAGCATATTTTCATTTCTCTTGGCTAAATAAAAGTGGAACTGCTAGGTCGTGTGATGAGAGTCCTTTTCATTTTAGAAGAAACTACTCAAGAGTTTTCTCATTGTCCCATTCTGTGTTCCAACCAGTCACGGGGGAGAGTTCTGATTGCTCCACGTCCTCACTGACACTGGGTGCTGCTGCCAGAGCTAGTGGGTGGGAGGTGGCATCTCGTTGTGGTTTTGATTGGCATTTCCCCAGTGGCTAAGGAGGTTAAGCATCTTTTCATGTGATGTGGGTCATTCATAGATCATCTTTTATAAACTGTCTTTTCAAATCTTTCACCCATTTTTGTTGTTGTTGTTGTTGGGCCTTTGGTCTTCTTATTGAATTCTAAGAACTCTTTATATATTCTGCACATGAAGTCTTTGTCAGACATACTATTACAATGATTCCCTCCCAGTGGTTCACTCTTTAATTTTCTTAACAGTATCTTTGAAAATTCCAGTTTTCATTGGAATTCAGTACACTTTATGGGCTTCTCTTTTCCGGTTCGTGACTTCGTGGCCTGTCTTAAACATCCTTACCTACTCCAACGTTGCATGGAGTCTCCCCTATACTTCTTCCGGATGCCCCACAGTTTTAGCTCTTGTGTTTAGGTCTCTGACCCATTTTAGGTTAATTTTTGTATATGGTGTAGGGTAGGGGTTGAAATTCACTTTTTCTTATAGGGACATCCATTTGTTTCAGCATCTGTTCTTGAAAAGATTCTACTTTCTCCACGGCAGTGCCTTGGCCCCTTCGTCAGTCTCTTTCTGGACTCTGTTTCTCTTCCATTCCATCGATTGATAGGTCCATTGCTACACCAATATCATACCGTTCTGATGATTGAACCTCATCATGAGTCTTGGTCTTGATGCAGATTGGTACATGTCTTTCAGCCTTGTTCTTTTTCAAAGTGGTTTCTTTTCTCTCTTAGTTCTTTTGCTCTTCCATATACATTTTAGAATCAGCTTGTTGATTTCTGCAAAATGTCTGCTGGGATTCGGATTAAGATCGTAGTAACTCTAGAGATTAATTTGGGGTTAATTGACCTCTTAGCGATATTGAGTCTGCTGACCCGTGAATGTAGTATGTCCCTCCGTTTATTTAGGTTTTCTTTCACATAAGTAATATATTTTTTTAAAACCTCTAAGGGTTCCAAGACAATCAAATGGAGAAAGAATCATCTTGGTCTTGTGACTAGCGGATATCCACATGCAAAAGAATGAAATAGAGTCCCTACCTCACACCAAATACAAAAAGAATTCAAAGTGGGTCAGAGATCTAAATATAAAGGGTTAAATCACAAAACTCCTTGATTAGGCAATGGAGTCTTAGGTATAATCCGAAAGCCCAAGCAACAACAACAAAATAGAGACAAACTGGACATCACGAAAATTAAAAGGTTTTGTGCTTCAAAAGACACCATCAAGAAAGTGAAAAGAGAACCCACAGAATAGAACATTTCTATCAATTCTATACATTCATATGTGGAATATAGAAATAACTCTTAGAACTTACTAGTAAAAGGACAAACAGAGGCCAATTGACATGTGAGTGAAAGATCTGAATACCTATTCCTCCAAAGACTGATTCGCCATCGAAAGACTGTCTTGGCAAGGGCACAAGAAAAGATGGTCAACAATGTTAGTTGTCAGGAAAATGCAAATCAAAACCAGAATAAGGCCCCACGTCACACCCACTGAGATGGCTATACCAATTTTTTTTTTAATGGCTCATTCCACTTTTGGAAGACAAAGTGGGGAAATTGGAGCCCTCACACGTGGCCAGTGGGAATGGAACATGGCACAGCCATCACGGAGAACAGTCCAGCAGTTCTTCAAAAAGTTAAACACAGAATTACCACGTGATCCAGTGGGTGGGTGTATCCACTGCTGGGGATATACCCGAGAGAAATGAAACCTGTCCACTCCGAGACTGGTACACACACACACGTGGACAGTAGCATTATTCATAGCAGCCAAATGTCCATTCATTGGTGGATGGATAAGTAAAGGTGACCTATCCATGATATGGGTTATTACTGAACAATACAAAGGCATGAATGATATAGCGGGATGCACTACACCGTGAGTGGACCTGGGAAACATTACGCTAAGTGAAAGAAACCAGTCACCAAGGAGCACGTCATATATGGCTGCGTTTCTGTGCGACATCCTGAATAGGTCGATCGTACAGAAACAGGAAATAGATTAGCGGTTCCCTGGAGTGGGGAGGGCGGCGGGAGAATTGGGAGGGAGCGTGGGTGGGCGCAGAGTTTCGTTTACGGTGAGACAAAAATCTTTTAAAACTTCTGTGGTGATGGCCTGACTTGTGGCGGCGCAGTGGATAAAGTGTCGACCTGGAACGCTGAGGTCACTGGTTCAAAGCCCTGGGCTTGCCCGGTCAAGGCACATATGGGAGTTGATGCTTCCTGCTCCTCCTCCCTTTCTTTCTCTCTCTCTCTGCCTCTCTTCTCTAAAATGAATAAATAAAAATAATTTTAAAATTTATGTGGTGATTGAACAGTTCTGTGAATATACTAAAATCCACTGACTTCTATACTTTCTTTTTTGTGTGTGTATGACAGAGACAGAGAGACAGAGGTACAGATAGGGACAGACAGACAGGAAGGGAGAGAGTTGAGAAGCATCAATTCTTCATTGTGGCACTTTAGTTGTTCACTGATTGCTTTCTCATATGTGCCTTGACCGGATTGGGAGTGGGGGGCTCCAGCTGAGCCAGTCACCCCTTGCTCAAGCCGGCGACCTTGGCGTTTCGAACCTGGGTCCTCCGCATCCCAGTCCGACGCTCTATCCACTGCGCCACTGCCTGGTCAGGTGACTTCTGCACTTTCGATGGATGAGTTCTGTGATATGTGAATTATATCTCAATAAAGCTGTTATTTTTAAAAGGGATTTTTTTTTTTTTAAATACTAGGCTAAGGACAAAAAAAAAACCCAACTTGTTGCAAACCCGGTGCAGCTCCTGGTCGTCCGCGTGCAGCCTCCCCTTCAGAAGGCTCAGAAGAACTGACCTTATGAATGACATTCACGTGTCTGTGGTCAAAATCATTAGTGACACCCACCAGGTTCCCAACTCCCCTTCCTCCCGGAGGCTGAGTCCCATCTCAGGGAACGTCCGTCTCCGAATGTGAGGGGACGTTTTCTCTGGGGAAACAGACACGGGTGCACACCACATCTGTCACTTTTGAACTTGCGGCCAGAAACATCTGCCCCGAGTGGGGGACCAAGATGTCAGCTGCACCTGTGACTCTCCGGAGCGTGACAAGGTCCACTCTCCCTGCGTCCACGTTCGGGACGCCGTCTCCCACAACTTGGCTCACTTGGGTTGGTTTCAGCTGTAAGCAGCTTTAAACCTTTCTGCACAAGCTGTGTGTACATTCCAAACACAGACCATCCATCGCCTTGGGGATAAAATCTGACAGAGCATTGTTTGTAGCATTTCTGGATTCTGATTTGACTCATCTCCCGAGGGGCCGAACGGTGGTTAGGAAATAAGACAGTGTGGAGTGGACTTCCATGCGCCTGTCCTCGACACCACCTACACCACCGACACCACCGTGGTTTTTGCCTGCTCTCCTATTGCGTACTGAACAGTTTATTTTTTCTTTCTTTTTGTTTCTACATAAATGTACTTAAGAACTCGAGTAAAAGCCAGTAGCTCCTCTTAACCGTAAACAGAAGATCAGCATTTAACAATAAACCCAGGGGAAACAGAGTGTTGTTAATTCAAAGTGGATACTGTTGCCCGACAAGGCTCTGCGCATGAGGTCTCATTGTTCAACTGGAAGATTAGAGAGGGGGGTTAAATGGTGTTAAAGACCTGCTTGTTCCCAGCTGAGAGGTTCTCCCTGATGGGAAAAGGAGTGATCACACGAGAGAAGCCCTTTCTCCGCATCTTCCGCTCCGATTTATCAGAGCTTAATGTGCGAGTCCAGGCCTCAGGGGTTCCGCACCCAAGGTTCTTTCCGAGTTTATATGATAGTTTCTGTGGATCATCATGATAAGAATGAAACAACCTCAGAAGCACCGGGCAGTGCCTGGGTCATGGTGAACATGTCGTGCTTTGACGTGGCTCTTGCAGTTGTTACTATTATAGTAATTGTTGCTTTATTATTCCAGAGCAGGGAGTGGGCCCTCTGGGGAAAGGCGGGGGTCAGGGGGGCTGGGTTAATCTGGCCGGGCGCTCACTCAGAGAGCTTCCTTTCCATCAGAGAGCAGAGGGCGGGGAAGCGGGGAGCCTTTAACAAATGGACTAGCGAGGTGAGGGCCGTGGCTGGGTCGGAAAGGCAGGTCAGGAGTGCAGTCGCTTGGGCGCGTTTAAGATCGCTATTTAGAGGAAGAGGTCGGGCGTTATTCGTTTGGCTGTCTGGTGGCGTTCCGGGCACTGTGCTGGGCTGGCTGGGGACACCACTGTCCTCAGAGGGTTTACGACCCCACAGGAGTGAGAGGCTGCTTGCAGAAGTAACTGTGACACAGGGTAACGGAGGCGAATTTCTTTTGTATTAAGATTCTGACAGTAGTGCCTGACCAGGCGGTGGCACAGTGGATAGAGCATCAGACTGAGACGCAGAGGACCCAGGTTCGAAGCCCCGAGGTCACCAGCTTGAGCACGGGGTCGCTGGCTTGAGTGTGGGATCATAGATATGACCCCATGGTAACTGGCTTGAGCCCAAAGGTTGCTGGCGTGAGCCCAAGGTCGCTGGCTTGAACAAGGGGTCACGTGCTCTGCTGTAGCCCCCTCCCCATCAAGGCACATATGAGAAAGCAATCAACAAACAACTAAGGAACCACAACAAAGAATTGATGCTTCTCATCTCTCTCCCTTCCTGTCTGTCTGTCGCTAGCTGTCCCTCTCTCTGTCTCTATCACACACACACACACACACACACTCAAAAAGAAAGACTCAACCAATGATGCATAAATAAGTGGAACAACAAATCAATCTCTCTCTCTCTCTCTCTCTTCCCCTTTCTCCCCCCTTCCTCTCTCTCTAAAATTAATAAAACTTAAACATTTCTAAGGAAGGAGAAAGGGAGGAGGGACGGCTGCCTGGGAGGCCAGGTGTGCCGCCTCCTGCGGGCACCCTCATCACGCGAGGCCGGAGCCGCCTCTGACACACGCACACCCCCGCCCGGGTCTCTCCGCAGGTGCCCATGATGCAGGTGAAGAAGTACCTGGTCAAGTGCCTGCACCGGCTGCAGAAGGGCCCCGGCTACACGTACAAGGAGCTGCTGGTGTGGTACTGCGACAACACCAACACACACGGCCCCAAGCGCATCATCCGCGAGGGCCCCAAGAAGAAGGCCATGTGGTTCCTGCTGACCCTGCTCTTCGCCTCCCTGGTCTTCTGGCAGTGGGGCGTCTTCATCCGCACCTACCTGAGCTGGGAGGTCAGCGTCTCCCTCTCCGTGGGCTTCAGGACCATGGACTTCCCGGCCGTCACCATCTGCAACGCCAGCCCCTTCCAGTAGGTGGGCCCCTGCCGGCCTCAGCCCTGGGCTCTTTCTCTTTCTTCCTGCGAGCTTTCCTTTCCTCCCTTCCCTCTTCATTCCCTTTCTCTCTCTTTTCTTTTCTTACCTCCTGGTCCCCCACCCTCCTTTCTACTCCGATGACTTGCCTTCTCTTCCCTCCTTTCTCTTTCTTCCCTTCTTGGCTTTTATAAACCCTTTGCCGCAAGGAAGATTCAAAATTCAGAAACATCCTGGGCTGAAAGAGAACCTTGGGAACGTCTAGTGGCCCCTGGCTTGGGGCACAGCGGTGCCCAGTGACTGGTTCCAGAGGTGTTATAGGAGCATCTACCATGTGCCAGGCACTGTTTATGGGCTCTGGGAATACATCACTGAACGGAAGTCCCTGCCCTCTTCACGGCCTACCAAAGAAAACAGACGCTCATCTTTTGTTCCTTTCGATATTAAATGAAGTACCGTAGTTTAATCATTATCAGGTGATGATAGAAACATACACGGTGGCCGTGCACTGAGTGCTTAACGAGACACCAGGCGGTGTGGTGAGTGTTCTCGGGTAATTGATGTCATTCTGACCCACGCAGCTGCCCTAGAGCTGGGCGCTCCTGTAGTAGCCCCTAATTCACAGGCCAGGAAATGGAGATTCAGAGAGGTCAAGGAACCTGTCCCCAGAGACACACAGTGGGCAGTGTGGCGTTTTGAACTCAGGCCTGGTCTGAGTCCAGAGCTGCCACCGTGAACCACTGGATGGCGAGGGCTATGAAGAGGACAAGCAAGAAGACCCAACCTAGTCAGGGATGAAGAGAGTACTTCAAGTGGAGGATACAGTATGTGCCAAGGTCCTGGGGTGAGACAGAACTCGGTACATTCAAAGAATTGAAAGAAGGACCAGTGTGGCTGAGTCATGAAAAACCTGGCTGACCCGTGGTGGTGCAGTGGATAGAGCATTGACCTGGGATGCTGAGGTCCCAGGTTCAAGACCCCGAGGTCACTGGCCCGAGCAGGGGGTCGCCAGCTTGAGAGGCGGAGGCTTGGGCGGGGCTGTCTCCTCCCATCGAGGCCGCTGTGCCAGGATAGGAGGGGACCGCAGCCCGCTCCTGCTCTGTTTCTCGGCTGCCCCTGGCCCCTGACCAGGCTCTCCCCCCAACCCCCACCCAGGTATTCTAAAGCCAGGCACCTGCTGAAGGACCTGGACCAGCTGATGGAAGCAGTCCTGGAGAGGATCCTGGCCTCGGAGCCGGCCCCGGCCAACGCCACCGCGGCCCTGAACCTCACCCTCTGGCACCACACCCCGCTGGTCCTGATCGACGAGCGCGACCCCCGGCACCCGGCCGTCCTCGACCTCTTCGCGGTCACTCACAACGACTCCGCAGGCCGCGGCCCGGCACCCCGAAGGGCCTGCAACGCCCAGGAGTGCAAAGTAGCCATGAGACTGGTAAGTGGGGCCCGGGCACACGGCATCGGGGGGCCCCTCTCGGTGATGCCCCCGAGAGATTCCTTCCGTTAACAAGCAGGGTCTCGCTGGGGTGGAGGGCAGGCAGGCTGGGAGCCACGGCCGATTCTGTGTGCTTACCAAGCTATTTCAGAAGTGGAAATAGGCCTGGCCTGTGGTGGCGCAGTGACCCGGAACGCGGAGGTCGCCGGTTCAAAGCCCCGGGTGTGCCCGGTCAAGGCACATACGACACGCAGTCAATGAACAACTACAGTGAGGCGACCATGAGTGGATACTTCTTCCTCCCCACCCCCTCCCTCTCTCTGTAAACTCAATAGATAAAATCTTTTTTTGTTTGTTTAAGTAGAAATAGGTGGTATGGTAGTCAAGACGTTTTTTGATGCAGGTGATCCAGCTCAGACTAGCTCAGGCAAAACAGGGACGTCATTGGCTCACACACTCAGAGGCCACGGGCAGGTGGAGGTCAGGTGCGGCTGGATCCAGGCGTTCAGCTGCTCTCATCAGGGCTCTATTTCTCTCCATCTTGGTTTAGGCTTTTTGTTTGTTTGTTTGTTTAATTGGATTTATTGGGGTGACAATGGTTAGTAAAATGATACAGGTTGCAAGTGCACAGTTCTAGAACACATCCTCTGTACTTCTCTCTCAGTTGTCTTCTCTCGCCGGTTGGCTCTCTGCACACAGAGGGCTTTGGACACGCCTGGTCTGTCCCTCCGGCTTAGCACCCCCTCCAGGAAGCTCCTCTTCCCCGTGGCCACACAAACGTCCTGGGCTTGACCCCCAGGTCACAGGCTCGCCCCTAAACCCATCACTGTGGCTGGAGAATGGACTCTTGTGGTTGGCCAGTCCTGGGGTCATGTGATTGAGCATTTGTGGGCTCGGAGCAGGTGGAAATCACCGCTGTGTGTTGTAGCCACTGCCCCAGGGGTGCTGTACAGCACCAGGCAATGGCCGGCGGAGCCTGGAGATGTCCTGAGAGCCCTGGGGGTACACATCCCTGGGGGTACACATCCCTGGGGGTACCATCCCTGGGAGTACCATCCCTGGGGGTACACATCCCTGGGGGTACCATCCCTGGGGGTACACATCCCTGGGGGTACACATCGCTGGGGGTACACATCGCTGGGGGTACCATCCCTAGGGGTACCATCCTGGGGGTACCATCCCTGGGGGTACACATCCCTGGAGGTACACATCCCTGGGGTACCATCCTTGGGGTACACATCCCTGGGGGTACCATCCTTGGGGTACACATCCCTGGGGGTACCATCCTGGGGGTACCATCCCTAGGAGTACCATCTTTGGGGTACACATCCCTGGGGGTACCATCCTTGGGGTACACATCCCTGTGGGTACCATCCCTGGGGGTACACATCCCTGTGGGTACCATCCCTGGAGGTACACATCCCTGGGGGTACCATCCTTGGGGTACACATTGCTGGGGGTACCATCCTTGGGGTACACATCCCTGGGAGTACCATCCCTGGGCCCCACTTTGCAAACTCGGAATGGGTGGCCCTGGGCCAGAGCCTAGGAATCTGTATTGCTAACAAGCACCCTGGTGATTCTGATACGCAGCCCTGGTTGGTGAGCCAGGTGGGGGCAATGCACCCCCCGGAGAGAGGCCACTGCTGTGCCTGCCACCGCGTGGTCAGGACTCGACCCCATGTCCCCACGCAGACCAGCACAAGGCAGCAGGGTCCCTCTGCCAGCTCGAACCCGGTGCCAGCTCCTTTCTGGTGCCACCTGTGTCCATGTCCTCGTCCGGAAAGCCCACGTGTCCCTGGTGGCCGTACCGGTTCTCGGGCGGTCCCTGTGTGTACGCACGCATGTGTGCATGTGTTGCACATGTGCCACACATGTGCATGTTATACTTGCACACACGTGTGTTGTGTGTGCATGTTGTGTGTGTCGCATGTGTGTGCTATGTGTGCACGCATGTGTGTTGTGCACATGCATGTGTGTTGTACGTGTGTCGTATGTATTGTGTTATACATGTGCACGCACACGTGTGTTGTGTGTGCATGTGTGTACATGCTGTACATGTGCACACATATGCTGGGGGCCAGGGTCTGCTGCTGTCGTGCCCTATCAGCCTCTCTGGGCCTCAGGTTCTTCATGAGAACAGGACAGTCGCCGTGAGGACTGAACAGGACCCTAGGTGAGGCCTTGGGAACAGAGGCTGTCCCGGTGAGTGTTAGGAGTGGTCATCACCTCTCTAAGGGGAGGCAGCGGCCTCCAGCAGGGTCCTGAGGACCCCTGAGGATGGAGCCCCAGGCGCTGTGGGAAGGGCTGTCCCAGAGTGTAAGGAGAAACACCCTCCGGCCCCCTTCAGCCCCCACTGTGACACGAGGACGAGCAGGAGCAGAGAGCCCAGACCTGAGTCCCAGGGCCAGAGCGGTTCTGGTTCTGTGTGGTGGCCTGGGCTTGGTGGTGGGCCTGCGGACAAGGCCCAGGCATCTTCCCCAGGGTCCGGGGAGGCGGAGTCTGGAGTCCTTCATGAGTCACACGGCCTCCAGGCAGCTGTCTCTGGAGTCTGGGGGAGGGGCTGGGATAGGAGCCCTGGGGGTCAGCGGGCCTGAGTGTGCCCATGGGCCTGAGTGTGCCCCGCTGGCCTGAGTGTGCCCCGTGGGCCTGAGTGTGCCCGCGGGCCTGAGTGTGTCCGCTGGCCTGAGTGTGCCCCGCGGGCCTGAGTGTGGTGCTGTGTGTGTGAGCCTCGGTGTTTGGGTCTGGTAGGGAGTGTGGATACATGTGTGCATGGTTGTGACCCTGACAGAGGTGGCTAGGACACCAGGAAGGGGGTGTCTGTCTCTGTATTTGTGCGTGCATGTGTGTGTGTGCATATAAGTGTACATATGTGTGGCTGTGTGTGCGTCCTCGTGAGCGTGCAGAGCGGGCTGTGAGCCGTCGGGTGCGGCCAGGAGGGGGAGGGCGGCTGGCGGAGCGTGGGCCCTGCCCTGGCACTGTGCCTGGGGCCCCCCCACATAGCACCCCCCTTGGTCTCCGCAGTGCTGCCTCAACGGGACTGTGTGCACCTTCCGGAACTTCACCAGCGCCACCCAGGCCGTGACAGAGTGGTACATCCTGCAGGCCACCAACATCTTCTCGCAGGTGCCGACCCAGGAGCTGGTGAAGATGGGCTACCCGGGCGAGCAGCTGATCCTGGCCTGCCTGTTCGGGGCAGAGCCCTGCAGCTACAGGTGAGAGGTGTCACCGGGTCACGTCCCGGCCGGGGGGGTCCCCACCGGCCCCCCCACACCTGTCTGTGCCTCGGGGTCTTAGGACACGTTTCCGGAGCACCCGGTAAAAATTATGTGAGCGCTCTGGCAGAGAAGGATGAAGGTCGGTGGAGGCCCCAGGAGCAGAAGGAAATACCGGGCCCCTTGTCATTAGAAAAAAGTGTCACGTTGGGGTTTCGCGGGGCCCTTCAGAAGTCGGGGCCCAGAGCACACGCCCGGTGCGCCCCCCGTTAAATCCGCCTCTGACTCGAGAAATCAACTGTGACTGTGGAATCATTTCAGCTGTACAGAGAAACTGCAGAGACGGGACACAGCATTGGTCCCTTGTCCTCCTCCTCGGTGTCCCCTGTCACCACGGTAATTTGTCACAACTGAAAAAACAAAACCAACACGGGCACAGTACTGTTAACTAAACATGACACACTTTATTCAGATTTCGTTGGTTTTCCTGGTACCCGTTTTCTGTTCCCGAATTCCACCCAGAAGGACCGCACCATGTCTAGTTGGTGCGTCTCCTTAGCCTCCTCTGGGCTGTGACAGTTTCTCAGACTTCCCTGTCTTAGAGGACGGTGACAGTTTCGGGGTACTGGCCAGGTGTTGTACAGGAGGTGCTCCCTCCGGGCTTAGACAGATCGGAGGAGGGCTTGGGGAGGAGGAAGCCTGGCAGAGGGGCAGTGCCTTCCTCGTGGCATCAGAGCGGGGACACGCGGTCGCCAAACGCACCGCCTGGGACGCTGACCTTCCCCGCCTCGCTCGGCTAAGGTTCGCAGTGGGTGACGGGGCACCGCACTCCCTTCCCAGGGGGGGTGTCATGGAGGTGGGTCACCAGGTCCAGCCCACGCTCTCAGGGTGGGGTGGGGTGGGGGTGGGGTGGCAGGGGGCAGAGGGGGACCCGGGCTGCTTGGAACCCTGCCCGCCCCGCACCCAGGGGCCTTCGGGGTCGCTCCTCCGTGCCTGTCTGTGTGGGGGCCCTTGTCACATACGATTTACAATGTTTACCAACACGGACTGTCTGTCCCCCGTGTGCTGGCCGAGCGCTGGGGCCCCTGGGCACACTCGGCCACCGGGCCTCTGTCCTGCGGGCGCCCGGGCCAGGCAGAGCGGTGACGTGACCTCCCGCGGTGGCCAGCGAGTGGGCGACAGGGCTGGCGTCCGCGTCCAGGCTGGCCGGTCCCGCTGCTCCTCCTCCTCACTGGGCTCACGTCGGCAGGGGCGGCCGGGCTGCAGGGCCCTCACGGGAGGTGGTCGCAGACTCGCGGGCGTGTCCGCCGGGCAGGGTGAGGCTTGGAGGACAGCACAGCGCTTCTGTGGATGTGCCCTGGCCCTGGACGCCCCGAGCCCCAGCCAGCCTGGTCTTCATAAAAGAAGGAAAACAATCTACCCCGACCTTCTGCAAAGACCGGAGCGCCCACAGGGACAGGACAGAGTCCGGTCAGCCCGCACGGACCCACCGCCCTCCACTGGGCCCCCACGGCGGTCCCCCCCCCGTAAAGTGTGCCCCGCTGGCGGGAGCTCAGGCCGGACAGTGAACGAAGGCCACACAGAAGCACAACACGGGTCACCCACCCAGAGACGAGCGACAGTCCCTCGCTGCCGTCCCCTATCCGGCCATGGTCACCCTCGCGAAAGGCACGCGCACTTTGTTGTGGGTTTGAATCGGGGTCCAGTCAGTGACAGTCACACACTGTGCTCCTAAGCCAAGCCTGTCCCCTGCCCCCTGTCCCCCCCCCCCCCCCCCCGAGGCTGCGTCCCCTTCCTTCCCTCGCCGTGCGTTTGGGGAAGGGGCTGGGCTGTTCGCCTTTCTGAGCCGCCCACGGTCTCGGTTTCACGGGTGACTTTTTTCCGTGGCCTCTTCGAGCCTGTTTCTCGGTAGGAGTCGCTGTCAGTGGCCGGGAGAGACAGACACTCAGTCCCGATCGGCAAAGCCTCTGGCTCGCCAGCCCGTGTCCTTCTTGCCAGAGACACACACAGCGCCCGTTGCTCTGCGCCCGCCCCTCCGCGCTCGTCCCTCGTGCCCGTCCCTCCGCGCCCGCCCCTCCACGCTCGTCCCTCGTGCCCGCCCCTCCGCGCCCGCCCCTCCACGCTCGTCCCTCGTGCCCGTCCCTCCGCGCCCGCCCCTCCGCGCCCGCCCCTCGGCGCCCGCCCCTCCGCGCTTGTCCCTCGTGCCCGTCCCTCCGCGCCCGCCCCTCCGCGCCCGTCCCTCGGCGCCCGTCCCTCCGCGCCCGTCCCTCGCTGGATCCAACCACTGCTCTCTTCGCAGTGATGTTGCAAGAAAAAATAAAATAAAACCAAAGGTCCGATGGAGGGAAGAGCCATACATTAAAAGACGCTTCAGAGACACACTAGCCCATCGCACGCTAACGTCACTTGGACCCGAATTTAAATGAAACAGACAGTGGCCACAGAACTGACAGGGAGGAGACAACCAGAGCTTCCAGCCGAATATTTACGAATAGGAAAGAATTGCTGTCCGTTATTTTTTTTTAACACGAGAGTAGCATTCTTTTCGAGTTCTTTCTTTCAGAGACCGAATGAAATGTTTCTAAGAAAGATACGCTGTGTGAGATCTGCTTCGTAACAATGTGGACGGGAGCGTGCAGGGCAGGTGGCGGGGGGGTGCGGGGGTGGGGGGGTTGTGACCGGCCGGGGTGGGGGGCTGCGTCTCTCTGCACTTTGAGATGTTTGAAATGCTCCATATCAAAAGGAATTCTTAAGGAAAGTCTCTGGAATGACATTACACTGCGTCTCCACTCCCTTGAGCGCCTGGACGGAAATGTTTCTTGCTGTGGAGTTACTTCCCTGGGAAACACGTCTCCACCAGGAGACAGGGCCCCGTGGAGGGTCGCTCTCCGTGCCTGGTCTCTCTCCTCAGCAGCACCCCCCCCCTGCTCGGGGACCCTCCCCTGAGTCACAGCCCCTCTCTGGGCCTCCGCAGCCCACCTGGCTGGATTCCGCCGGAGAGCATGGCTTAAAGCAACAGACGTTTATTTCTTCACGGAGGAAGCCGGAGGTCCGAAACCGAGATGTCACCGGGCCGGCTCCGTCCGGAGGCTGCGGGGAGGGTCCTTCCTGCCTCTCCAGCTCCGGGTGGGCGCTCGGGTGCCCCTGGGCTGTGTCCGCATCACTCCGACCTCCGCCCCGTCTTCTCTGCCCTGTGTCTTCTCCTCACCTGTCTCTCGTAAGGACAGTGGTGATCGGCTTCGGAGCCCACCTGGGTACCTGGCCAGGCTGACCTCCCGTCAAGATTATTGGTTCCATCTGCAAGGACTCTTTTTCCAAATAAGGTCCCGTTGACCGGTCCCTGGCCTGTGGATGTGGACGTGTCTTTTGGGGACCCCAGTTGAATCTTCTTCATGGTTCTCAAGACCCTGTGGATGAGACAGATGGAAACATGAAAGAAACTTCCTTTTCCTGGTTCCCGGGCTGAGCCTGGCCCCTGAGAGACTTCCTCCCCACCCCCGCTTCTCCCAGGGGGTGTGGGGGTCCCTCCAGCTTGCGCTCAGGAATGGGGGGGAGACGGGGGGGCACCTCGCCTCCGCCGCAGCCTCCGCAGCCCCCCCAACACTGGCCTGTCTTTCAGAAACTTCACCTCCCTCTTCCACCCTGACTATGGTAACTGTTACATCTTCAACTGGGGCATGGCGGAGAAAGCGCTGCCTTCGGCCAACCCCGGGGTCGAGTTCGGTGAGTCTCGGGTCCCCCCTCTGCCAGAACCGGGAGGTTGGACCTCCCTGCCCTGTGGGGGCCGCAGGGCCAAGTCACCGTCCAGCGTGGGATCAAGGGCAGGGCCCGGGGTGGACAGGCAGAGGAGCAGGAGCGGTGTGGGGCCCTGCTGTGTGGGGGGCCACCCAGGTGCCTTCTCGGCCACCGTCCCCACAGCTGCGAACCCCCAGGCAGGCAACGGGGCTTCTGTCTCACGACTGACCGAGCAAAATGAGGGTTCAGAGCCGTGTGCTTAGTCAGCGGTGTGAGCTCAGGCCCGCTGTCGGCGAAATCCCAGCACCATCCACCCGGCGGGGATTCCGAGCTCCGGGCGCACTGCCCGCAGGTGGCCAGCCTGCCCCACGGAGTCACTGAGAGACAAGGCCGGTGGACCTCACTGCCCAGGGAAAGGCCGGAGGGCTCGGGACAGCTGGGGCTCTCGGGCTGTGGGCCAGGCACGGGTGGGGACCTCGCCTCCCTCCTTTCTCAGGTTCTGACCGCCACCCCACCCCGCCCCCCAGCCAGCCATCAAGGAGCAGGCGGCCATTCAGTACCCATCAGGGCTGCTGACCAGCAGGGACATGGCGGGCTGACGACCTTCGCCCTGCTCCGCCCGCCCCCCCCCCAGAACACTGTACCAGAGAGGGGGGGTCCGCTCCCTCACAGGGTGGGGGGTGGGGGTGGGGGGGTTGGGGGCAGAAGAGTGGGATCTAGGGGCCCTGCCGCCTGTGTGAGAATCTCAGCAACCCCCCTTCCTCCCTGGCGACCTCGGATGAGTTTCTTCACTTCTCTGAGCCCCGTTCCCTCCTCTGTAAAATGGGGGTAACAGCGTCTGAGCCCCGGGGAGACTGTGCATGAAGATCACTCAGCCCAGCCCTCAGCAGGAAGCAAATGCCCGACAAGCAGCAGCCAGAGGGGCCCAAGCCCCTCTCCCCACAGGACAGCAGGCCTCTGCCCTCAGGAAGGGAACTGCCCGCCCAGGGGGGAGGGAGACCAGGGTCAAAGAAGAAATAATCACACAAGTGAGGCAGGTTCTTGGAAAAAAAGTTCCAGAGCTGGGAGGGGACCCAGTGAAGACCCGGAGACCTTGCCTAGGCAGCAGGGACAGGAGGGGCTTCCAGAGGAAGTGCCCGGGGCTGAGACAGCCAGCCGGAGAGCTGGGTCTTCTAGGTGGACAGGTGGGAACAGCGGGAACAGCGTCCCGAAGGCCTGGCGTCCTCGGGACGGGGCCGCGCAGCTCAGAGGGCTGGGTGCGGAGAGCAAGGGCCTGTGGGAGGCAAGGCAGAGCCGTGTGGGGTAGGCCCCTGGACCTGCCTCCCTGCCAGGCGGGCTGGGGGAGCGAGAGGGGCCCGGGAAGGGGCCGCAGTGGCGGGGACAAGGGCGGGGGGCCTCGGAGGAGACCAGGAAGGCGTCCTCCGGAGTCTCACGGAGTGGAGCCCGCTTCCCGGGCCGGCCCGAGGGGTCCCGTTGGACGGAGGGGAACTGGACGAGCGGGGGGTGGGTCTCCCTTATCCCTTCAGCCTCGGGAGCGAGTTCGGCCGCCCTCAGCAGCCCCTTCCTCTCCGCAGGCCTGAAGCTGATCCTGGACATCGGCCAGGAGGACTACGTGCCCTTCCTCACGTCCACGGCCGGTGCCCGGCTGCTGCTGCACGAGCAGAGGTCGTTCCCCTTCGTCAAAGACGAGGGCATCTACGCCATGTCGGGGACGGAGACATCCATCGGGGTGCTGGTGGTACGGCCGAGCCCCGGGGCACCCGATGGGGGCGGGGAAGCCCACCCGCCTAGCACCCGCCTAGCACCCGCCTCCCGCGGCCTCTTCAAGCCCCGGCCGGCCTGCGCAGGCCACTCCGGCCTTCCCCTCTGGCTGGACCCCACAGTACAGCCATGCTCTGGGGGAAGATCAGCACCCCCCCGGCCCCTGCTGGGGACCCCTGCACCCCTGCACCTGCTGGGGACCCCTGCACCCCTCCCCGTTTCCGAACCCCTAGACCCACGTGCTTAATCAGAGGCGGGTGCCGAGGGGGCCGCCTCGGGCTGACCGGGGGTCCCCGGGACCACCCACTCTGGACACAGGACAAGCTGGAGCGGAAGGGCGAACCCTACAGCCAGTGCACTGTGAACGGCTCCGACGTCCCCGTACGAAACCTCTACGGCGACCACAACACGACCTACTCCATCCAGGTAGGGAGGGGACAGCGCCGCCCCCAACCCCGGGGCCCCGGGGCCCCGTGGCCCCGTCCCGGCCACCCAGCCGAGGCTGCGTCTCTGGGAGGCCCTGGCAAGGCTGGCCCTGATGGACTTCGATGACCACAGGCTGCTTTCGTGGATTCGGTGACACTCGAGGCCGTGGAGCCAGCCCCGCCCCTGCCTGGGTGCTCACCAGGGCCCAGGGCTGCCCGCCGGTCATCCCCACTCAGCAAGTGTGCTCTCGGCTGCCCAGGGTGACACAACCTCACGCCGGGGTGCCCCCAGAAAGAACCCTGTGCGTGTGAGGCGCGAAGGGTGTGCGTGCATTGCAGCATCATTTGAGCCTTTCCACACCCCCCTCCCTTCCCAAGGTAATGATATAGGCTGCTCACAAGAATCAGGGGATGTTTCAAAGTGAATATGAAGCGATAAAATATCCCCCGATTCTTGTGAGCAGTGCACTCTCATTATTATCATTACCCAGGCTATTTTATTGTGAGCGTGTACTAAGAACAGCAGGCTGATCATGTGCAAGGCAGACATTTTCCCAAGTGCTTCACACATATTGAATCATGTCATTCGCACAACCCTAAACTGTGGATACTGTGATTAAGAATGACGAGACTGGGCCTGGCCAGGTGGTGGCGCAGTGGATAGAGCGTCGGACTGGGACGCAGAGGACCCAAGTTCGAAACCCTGAGGTTGCCGGCTTGAGCACAGGCTCACCAGCTTGAGTGCAGGGTCACGGACTTGAGTGTGGGGTCATAGACATGACCCCATGGTTGCTGGCTTGAGTAAGCGGTCACTGGCTCTGCTGTAGCCCCCTGGTCAAGGCACATATGAGAAAGCAATCAATGAACAACTAAGGTGCTGCAATGAAGAATTGATGCTTCTCATCTCTCTCCCTTACTCTCTGTCTGTCCTTATATCTCTCTCTGTCACTAAAAAAAAAAAAAAAAAGACGGGACTGGAATGTGTAGATGTCTCATCAGTTTACCTGAGAAATCCCTCTGGCGGGTCCACCCTCGGGGAGCCGGCCTGGGCCCCTCCGCCAGGGACTGGGACAGGGGGACAGGGGAGGGCAGTAAGCACAGCTCAGGCCCTCACCACCCCGTCTCAGCCGGGGGGACCCTCCTCTGGGCACTGAGCTCCCCGGGCCTCTCCCCCCGGGGCTGCGGTGGGGACACCGCTGGTCACGGCTATGCCCCCCCTGTCCCCCACCCCCAGGCCTGTATTCGCTCCTGCTTCCAAGACCACATGATCCGTAACTGCAGCTGTGGCCACTACCTGTACCCACTGCCCCCTGGGGAGAAATACTGCAACAGCCAGGAGTTCCCAGACTGGGGTGAGTGGGGGCCCCAGCCATCGGCACCTGAGCCGGCCGGGCCACTGTCCACAGGGCTCTGACTGCCGGGGAGGGCTGCGGTCCTGGCCCCGGGCAGGGCTCTGACTGCCGGGGAGGGCTGCGGTCCCGGCCCTGGGCAGGGTTCAGGGGGGTACCCAGGCCTGCTCAGCCCCGTGCACTGTCCGCAGGGCTCTGACTGCCGGGGAGGGCTGCGGTCCCGGCCCCGGGCAGGGTTCAGGGGGGTACCCAGGCCTGCTCAGCCCCGTGCACTGTCTGCGGCCCCTCACGGGGACCCAGCTCCCCTCCGCACCTCGGCTCCACGTCATGTAGGCTTGAGATGTGTCCGTGCAGGCGTGAGTCTGTCTTTATGGGCTATGTCTGTGCACCACATAAACCCCCTCACGTGAGTGAGCCTGGGTGTGCAACTCCGGCGAGTGCACACATGTGCGTGCATTCGTGTTTTTCCACACACGTGTGAAAGGGCCCCGGTGTGCTTGTGTCTGGATGTGCAGCTGCACTCGGGACCGGGGCCCAGTCTCAGCCTGGGTTCATGCCCCAGCCGGTGCTTCGGTGTCTGCATGCGTGCAGACCGGTTTGTGCGGACATGTGTGTGTGCACGCATGCACAGGGCCACGTGCATCAGCCTCAGCCCTGTGTCGTGTCCGTGTGGGCTCACCTGGCCTCCCTGGGGTTTTGAGGAGAGGGGAGAGGGAAGTGGCCCCCAACGTCATGAAACCTGAAGCCACAGGAGGAGGAGTCCCTTCCGGGCTCACACTGAGCCGGAGTCCTAACAGCCCCAAGTGCAAACACCTGAGGATGTTGTAGGCGGTAGAGAGAGTCCCACCCCCTCCTAAACACCACCCCCTCCTAAACACCACCCCCTCCTAAACACCAGTAACATGCGGGAACGAGAGAAGAAACTGTATCCCTTCCAACCATCCATTCCTTCTACACAAGCCTGCCACCCTGGTCCCCACTGGGAATGAGGAAGACAGATAGAGGGGAGCCGCCCTGATCCCCCTGAGCTGAGTCTGGATGTTTGGGGAGAGGGTCCCCGGGCCAGCTGGGGCGAAATGGCTGCAGATGGGGGGGCGGGGGGGATGGATGGTTCTCCGGGACAGACCTGCAGTGGCCCAGGGCAGGAGGGCAGAGAGAGGGCGGGCAGGGGCTCAGTGCAGGGAGGAAGGCCGGGAGGACGGGGATGGCTCAGAGTCTCCGCCCCACCTCCCCCCCCCCCAGTGTACTGCTACTCGGAGCTGCGCCGGAGCCTGGACCAGAGGGAGACCTGCATCAGGATGTGCAAGGAGTCCTGCAGGTGAGTGCAGGGCGCCCGGGGGGCCCAGGCCAGGTGCTGCTGGGCGGAGCAGGGCCCTCGGCGCTGTGGACGAACAGCCACAGCGCCGTCCTCTCTCTTCCAGTGACACCCAGTACAAGATGACCATCTCCATGGCCGACTGGCCTTCCGAGGCATCTGAGGTGAGATGGTGGTGTGGCCCGGCTCCTGGCCGCCCATCTCTGGCCGTGGGACCTTGGGGAGGATGCTGGTGCCTCTTCTCTCCACTCCCTCCCCCCCCCGTTCCCCCCACCTCCTGGGTGAACTCGGGGATGAGAGGACCCAGGGGAAACCTCTTCAGCTAGGGCAGTCCGGGAAGGGGCCCCTAGACCCAGAGGATGGAGCTGTGCCCCCATGGGCAGGGCTGGGGAGGAGGAACAGCAGGTGCAGGACCAGAGGCGGGGAAGGGCTAGAAGGGGGTGGCTGAGCCCCTGGGGGAGGGGTCCGGAGACCAGAGTGCCTTCTCCCCATGACAGCAGCCCCTTTGTGCACTATTACCTTCCCTCCCCCCCCCCCCGTCCCAACACATGGTCTCTGGGGCCTCAGGAAGGCTGGCTGTGGCCTGCCTCCCACAGGGAGCACGGCTGGTGGTTGGGAGGGGAGGCAGCAGGTGCCATTCTCTTTAGCCGCCTTCTCGGGTTACAGGACTGGATTTTCCATGTCTTGTCTCAGGAGCGAGACCAAAGCACCAATATCACCTTGAGCAGGTAAGCCCGGAGTCTGGGGAGGGCTGGGGAAGGCAGACAGGGGCGAGAATCAAAGTCTTAGGAGTGGAGTTTAGACAGGGCAGCCCCTCAAACTCCTTCTCAAACTGGCCAGATCCAGGAGCAGGCCTGGGAGAAGAAACACGGGGTGAGAGAGAGGCCAGCCCAGAGGACTGAGAGTCTGCCACTCCCTAAAGGAGAGCCTGTTCCTCCATCTGTCACTTGTTTGTTCATCCATCCATCCACCCATCCATCATCCATCCATCCATCCATTCATCCATCCACCAATCCACCTATCTATTCATCCATCCATTCACCCACCCACCCATCCATCCATCCATTCACCCACCTACCCTTCCATCCATCCATCCATCCATCCATCCATCCATCCATCCATCCATCCATTCACCCACCTACCCTTCCATCCATCCATCCATCCATCCATCCATCCATCCATCCATCCATCCATTCACCCACCTACCCTTCCATCCATCCATCCATCCATCCATCCATCCATCCATTCACCCACCTACCCTTCCATCCATCCATCCATCCATCCATCCATCCACCCATCCACCCACCCATCCATCATCCATCCATCCATCATCCATCCATCCATCCATCCACCCACCCATTATCCATCTATCCATCATCCATCCTTCCAATCTTCTACTCATTCTTCCATTCATCCCTCTATTATCCATTCTTCCATTATTCTACTCATCCATCCACCCACCCATTCTCCATTCATTCATCCATCTTTCCATTCATTCAACATAAACATGCACTGAGCCCAGAAAAAAGACACAAGGTCTATACTATCAGGAACCTGAGCCAGGAGGACAGAGAGATGCGAACAGAGCTCACGGTGAGGAGAGTCTGCACCAGCCCTCCCTGTGGGAGCACAGCAGGGAAGGAGCCTGCATCCGCCTGAGAGATAAGGGAGGTCTGATTAGGGAGGTGGCACTCGAGACCACCCTCCAAGGAGGAGTAAGAATTGGTCACACTTGACCGGTGGTGGAGCAGTGGATAGAGCATTGACCGGGACCTGAGGCCCCAGCTACAGAACCCCGAGGTTGCCGGCTTGAGTGTGGGATCATCTGGCTTAAGCGCAAGCTCACCAGCTTGAATGCAGGGTCACCGGCTTGAGTGTGGGGTCATCAACAGGATCCCATAGTCCCTGGTTTGAGCCCAAAGGTCGCTGGCTTGAGCAAGGGGTCACTGGCTCAGCTGGAGCTCCCTGGTCAAGGCGCATATGAGAAAGTAATCAATGAACAACTAAAGTGCTTCAACTATGAGTTGATGCTTCTCATCTCTCTCCCTACCTGTCTCTCTCTCCTGCAAAAAGAAAAAGAAAAAAAAAAAGCCAAACAAACAAAACTGTCCCAAAAAAATAAGTAAGAAGAGGCAACAATGTCCAGGCGGAAGATTGGACACAGAAGAGCTTAGTCCTTCTGAGGACGATCAGTGTGAGGGAGAGGGGAGCTTTCAGGGGTTGTCTTGGGCCAGAGTACCCCTTAGGAAGCTGGTGCAGAAAGGGGCCCCCAAGATGGGTGCTGGGCAGAGACGCCCTTCATGGTCCAGGCACTGAGGGGCAGGGGGCAGTGCTGTTGGCTCTTGCTTGGACCTCACCTCTCATGAGTGGGTCTGTGAGAAGTTCAAGCCAAGGACGGTTGAGGCAGCTTCTTGGCTGCCTTGTGTGTGTGTGTGTGTGTGTCTCTGTGTGTGTGTGTCTCTCTCTGTGTGTCTGTGTGTGTGTGTCTCTCTGTGTGTGTCTGTGTGTGTGTGTGTGTCTCTGTGTGTGTGTGTCTCTGTGTATGTGTGTGTCTCTCTCTGTGTGTCTGTGTGTGTGTGTGTCTCTGTGTGTGTGTGTGTGTGTGTGTGTAAGGGCGCCAGTCCTTGCTGCCTCCTACAGGAAGGGGATTGTCAAGCTCAACATCTACTTCCAAGAATTCAACTACCGCACCATTGAGGAGTCAGCAGCTAATAACGTGAGTTTGGGGGTTCCTGACACCTCCGCCCTGTACTTTTGAGGGTCAGGAGGGTCCCTGGCCCCACAGAGGATTGGAATCATCTCTAAAGCCAGTTGTCTCCCTGGGCTGAGATGGTCACCGCCCCTTCCCGGTCAACAACCCAGCCCCCTAGGAGCCCGAGAGGCTGGGCTTCAGGCAGGAACCTGTGCACCGACCCCCCCCCTCCGCCAGGGCCTCAGCCCCCCGCTCCCCACAGATCGTCTGGCTGCTCTCCAATCTGGGCGGCCAGTTCGGCTTCTGGATGGGGGGGTCGGTGCTCTGCCTCATCGAGTTTGCGGAGATCATCATCGACTTCCTGTGGATCACCGTCATCAAGCTGGTGGCCTTCTCCAAGGGCCTGCGGCAGACACGGGCCCGGGATCGCTACGCCGGCCCGCCGCCCACCGTGGCTGAGCTGGTGGAGGCGCACACCAACTTTGCCTTCCAGCCCGACGCGGCCCGCCCTGGCCCCGTCCCTGGGGCCTACCCCGATGAGCACACCCCGCCCATCCCGGGCACCCCGCCCCCCAACTACGACTCCCTGCGTCTGCAGCCCCTGGACGTCATCGAGTCTGACAGCGAGGGCGATGCCGTCTAGACCAGGGGTCCCCAAACTTTTTACACAGGGGGCCAGTTCACTGTCCCTCAGACCGTTGGAGGGCCGGACTATAAAAAAAACTATGAACAAATCCCTATGCACACTGCACATATCTTATTTTAAAGTAAAAAAACAAAATGAGAACAAATACAATATTTAAAATAAAGAATAAGTAAATTTAAATCAACAAACTGACCAGTATTTCAATGGGAACTATGCTCCTCTCACTGACCACCAATGAAAGAGGTGCCCCTTCCGGAAGTGCGGTGGGGGCCGGATAAATGGCCTCAGGGGGCCGCATGTGGCCCGCAGGCCGTAGTTTGGGGACCCTTGGTCTAGACCCTGCCCCGGCCCACCCTGGGCAGCCCAGGGAACGCAGACCTGGGAAACCGAGACCAGCGCCCACGGCCTCACGTTATCGCGCCCTCTCCAGAGGGCCGGGGGGATGGGTGTCCCCGCCCAGGGTCCACGTCTCTCGACGGAGAGGCCAGCAGCTCCTAGCTGGTCCCAGGCTAGGGGCTCCAGAGGGTCACGGTGCCGGGACGAACGTGGGGATTGTAAACTCACTTGGTTTCTGCCCACCTCCAACCCGACCCGAGCCTTGGGCCTGGGACGTCCCAAGCCCGAGAACACCCTCCACCCCGTGCCAGTCACCATCTGCTTCCCCTGCTGTCACCCTCAGAACCCACGCCACACTGGCTCTGCGGAGGGACTGGCGTGGTCAGCGGCTGGGCAGAGCGGGAAGGGCATCGGGCTGGGGAGGGGGGGGAGGGGCTGCCAGATAGCGCACGTGTCAATCTGGAAAATAAAGGTAGAGACCCCCAAGTCGAGCTTTGTTCTTCTTCGTCCGACGGGGCAGCCAGAGCGCCCTGACACATCCCCAGGGGTGGGAGGGCGTCCACGCTGGCGTGAGAGCGAAGCCTGCCCACGGACGGGCCCCGAGCGGGTGGCCGCCCAAGTGCCTCTGCAGTGGTCCCGGGAGCAGCTGCCTTAGGACGTTCTCAACACCGTCCCCTGCGCTGCTCTGGGTGACAGGACAGAGCGTGAGGAGAGGTGCGGGGAGGGAACTGCCCAGCTGGGTTGAGCTCTGGCAGCTGGGAAGAAGTGCTGTGTCCCTGCCCGCCCTCCCGGGGCTGCGCCCACATGGCTGGCTGGCCCACTCCAAACCCAGCCAGCACGGCGGGGAACAGAGCTCCAGGGCTGGCTCCCATTGGTCCCCGGTTGGGTCATGTGCCTGCCTCTGAACCAATCGGTGTGGCCAGCTTGGCCGGGCTGCTCAAACTGGTCACCCCTGCCCACTCCTGAAACCGACTGTAATTACATAGTTCCAGGGTGGCAGGGCCACGGCTCCCAGGGGTGCCGGATAAAATACAGGCCAGCAAGTTAACTATGAATTTCAGATAGAAAACAAATCCTTTTTTTTTCTTAGTGCATGCAACAGAGACAGGAAGGGATAGAGACGAGAAGCATCAGTTCTTCATTGCGGCACCTTAGTTGTTCACTGATTGCTTTCTCATATGTGCCTTGACCAGGGGGCTACAGCAGGCCGAGGGACCCCTTTCTCAAGCCAGCGACCTTGGGCTCAAGCTGGTGAGACTTGCTCTAACCAGATGAGCCCATGCTCAAGCTGGCAACCTTGGGCTCAAGCTAGCGACCTTTGGGCTATTTCCAGCAACGTTTGGGCTCAAGCCAGTGACCATGGGGTCGTGTCTATGATCCCACGCTCAAGCCAGTGACCCCATGCTCCAGCTGGCAAACTCAGGGCTCAGAACTGGGTCCTCTGCATCCCATAACCGATACTCTATCCACTGCACCACCACCAGTCAGGCAACAATGAATTCAATTTTCAGTAGAAATACATCCATACGGCCCTGGCTGGTTGGCTCAGTGGTAGAGCGTCGGCCTGGCGTGCAGAAGTCCTGGGTTTGATTCCCGGCCGGGGCACACAGGAAAAGCACCCATCTGCTTCTCCACCCCTTCCCCCTCTCCTTCCTCTCTGTCTCTCTCTTCCCCTCCTGCAGCCGAGGCTCCATTGGAGCAAAAGATGGCCTGGGCGCCGAGGATGGCTCCTTGGCCTCTGCCCCAGGTGCTGGAGTGGCTCTGGTCATGGCAGAGCGATGCCCCGGAGGGGCAGAGCATAGCCCCCTGGTGGGCGTGCTGGGTGGATCCCAGTCGGGCGCATGCAGGAGTCTGTCTGACTGCCTCCCCGTTTCCAGCTTCAGAAAAATACAAAAAAAAAAAAAAAGAAAGAAAAAAAGAAATACATCCATGCGACATTTGGGATATATTATACTAATAAATGGCCTGACCAGACACTGGCGCAGTGGATAGAGCATCGGACTGGGATGCCAAGGACCCAGGTTCGAGACCCCAAGGTTGCCAGCTTGAGCGCAGGCTCACCTGGTTTGAGCAAAAAGCTCACTAGCTTGGACCCAAGGTCGCTGGCTTGAGCAAGGGGTTCCTCAGTCTGCTGAAGGCCCGCAGTCAAGGCACATATGAGAAAGCAATCGATGAACAACTAAGGTGTCGCAACGAAAAACTGATAATTGATGCTTCTCATCTCTCCGTTCCTGTCTGTCCCTGTCTATCCCTCTCTCTGACTCTCTCTCTGTCTCTGTAAATAAATAAATATACTAATAAATGGCTAGTTTTTTCTGAAATTCAAAATTAACTGATTGTCCAGTATTTTTGATAGCTAAATATGGCAACTGTTGTAGCTCCCAGACAGAGGTCAGGGAACAGTGCCGAGCGACAGTGGGGCTGCTTTAGCAGGGACAGACAGCTGACCGCCGCAGGGCCCTGCTGGACACCTGCTGTTCGGGCGGTGAAGGAGCCTTGGTGTCCGTCCAAGCCTGGCGCCTCAGCCCAGCCCCACTGCTGGCCCACAGTGCCTGGTCACCGGCCTGGAATGCAACCCCACTGCCGGTCCACAGCACTTGGTCCCTGGCCTTGTCCCCGGCCTGGAACCCAGCCCCGCTGCTGGCCCAGAGCGCCTGGTCCCCTACCTGGTCCCTGGCCTGTAACCCAGCCCCACTGCTGGTCCATAGCACCTGGTCCCCTGCCTGGTCCCTAGCCTGGAACCCAGACCTGCTGTTGGCCCATTGGGCCTGGTCCCCGGCCTGGAACCGAGCCCAGCGGCTGGTACACAATGCCTGGTCCCCTACCTGGTCCCTAGCCTGGAATCCAGCCCCGCTGCTGGCCCACAACGCCTGGTCCCTGGCCTGGAAGGGACGTGTCCGAGGGGGCAGCTGTGCAGGAAGGAGGTGTCAGAAGAGACTTGGAGCCGCTCTGGCCAAAGGCAGCGAGCGTGGCCTGGGTTGGTGTGGGGAGGGCCTGGGAAGCCGGGTCTCCTGGCTCAGGGCCTGCGGCGTCTGCACTCCTGCTCTTGGTAGTTAACTACGTGCACCGCCGCTGTGACGACTACTTTATTAGCAGCAGTGAGTGTTGTCTCTGCACTGGCTTTTATCACGCTTGCTAATCAATGGCTACATTGTATCAAGCTCTCACCCCATGCCAGGCCCCAGGCCAAGTGCTTTATAAACCTTGTTTCATTTCATTCTCATCTGCACTGAGAAACAGTATGGTCCCGTTTTACAGGCAAATCAATAGAGGCTCAGAGAGGTTAAGTGAGGTGCCCAAGGGCACTATGACTCTGTAAGTGATGGAGGTGAGACTCCAGTCTCGCCCTCTTGCTGCTGGGGGTCTTAAGCATCCTCATCCCTATGTTGAGGGGAATACGGGGGCAGGGGGGGATGCATTCGGGGCGACACTAGAATCTATGTGAACACAATCGATTAAAATCAATAAAATTTAAAAATTTAAACAAAGAAAGAAGAATACTTGTCCCTAATGGGGACCTCAGGAATTTCAAATGGTCTCATCTGATGCTCTGGGGCAGGCAGAGCAATAATTATCTAGACGCCACTCTGCCAGCTCTTTGGTCACAAGTTAATTTGAACCGAATTAAGTTAAACAAAGAACAGTGGTTTCTTGTATTATAATAAAAGCCCAGGGACTTCAGGCCTGGCTGTATCCAGGGGTTCCCCTAGGCCTGGTGGTCTCTCCGGCTGCTGGCTGTACTTTTTTCTCTGTGACGTCCCCCTCAAACAGGCTCTCTCCATGTGCCACGCTCTGCCCCACAGTCCCGGGTTCCATCCCCTCAGCTCGGAGACCACAGTGGGAAGAACGCTCCCTGCCCCCTTCACTGCCACCCTGCCAAAGCCCTGAGAACGAATGAGGGTCATTCGGGTCAGCCTGGACCCCTGTTTTCATTCTGAACCCGTCACTGCCGCTGGGGGTGGGGCTGCCGCCCGACCAGCCTAGAAGACCCCCCAGGAGAGACTGGGCAGAGACGTCTGGCTGCAGCAGGAGGGGTACGGGAGCGGCTGCCCTAGACCTGGGGGGGTGTAAGCCTCAGAGACCCCCCAGGAGAGACTGGGCAGAGACGTCTGGCTGCAGCAGGAGGGGTACGGGAGCGGCTGCCCCAGACCTGGGGGGATGCCAGCCTAAGAGACCCCCCAGGAGAGACTGGGCAGAGACGTCTGGCTGCAGCAGGAGGGGTACGGGAGCTGCTGCCCCAGAGCTGGGGGGTGTGAGCCTCAAAGACCCCCCAGGAGAGACTGGGCAGAGACGTCTGGCTGCAGCAGGAGGGGTACGGGAGCGGCTGCCCCAGACCTGGGGGGTGTGAGCCCCAGCCCAGGCTCCGGGTGGGCGCGTCAGCTGTCCCCCCTCCTCTCCGGGAGGCCGCCGTCCCTCTCCCCTCCAGACCAGGAGAGAGGCACCGTCCCGTGCCTGGTCCAGGGCCCGGTCAGAGCCCTTCAGGGCTGAACTACAAGTTGGCTGGGCCCAAACTGCCCAGCAGACGACACGCACCCCGCAGGGAAGGTAGGTTGTACGTCCCGCGTGCCATTGCCCCCAGCGGAGCTCCATGCTCTCCCAATGACCCTGTGAGTTAGGGACCACCGGGCCGTGCTTTTAGGCCGGAAAGGGAGGCTCAGCTAAGTGCCTGACCCCGGGTTCCCTGGCTGGGAGGGGCGAGGCTGGGACTCGGAGCCCGTGGCTCTCACGGATGCGGCGGAGGTCACCCCAGATGCTTCTGCTTCTGGGCAGCAGGTCGCACCCTGAGGTTGCCAGCCCCCCCTTCTCCAAGGCCACAGCCAGGCCTGAACCCCGCCAGCCCCCCCCCCCCAAGCAGTCTGGGATCCACAGGAAACCGAAACATTTTTCTTGGGGCAGGTTCACAGTGGATGTTGTTCTGTCCGGGGCCGGCAAACCGGGTCCCCAGGCTGGACTGACAGATGGACGAGGACTGCCCTGGCCGCCTGGTGGGGCTGGTCCCTGAGGGGCCCTGGGCTTGGTGTGCCACTCCAGAGGCAGGAGCAGGGCGTCCCAGCTGGGGGCACGCATGGCGTACTGCAGGAAAACAGTAGAGATTCAACTGCAGCCTCGAGAGGAGTCTTGGGTGCGGACTTCTGAACGCCAAGTCCTGCGCGGGCGGAACGCTGCCCCCACCAGCGCTACGAGGATTGTTTAGGAAGCAGCTGATCCCTGTAGCCATTTTCCCACGTGCCTGGGGGCATCGGGCGGTCAGCTTTCTCTGCACCTGAATCCACTGTGGACTAACGTGACCCGGGCTCTGCTAATCTGCTTGATGAGCCAAGAGACCAATAAACACGATGAGGCTGCAGAGATCTGGGCTCTGGGTCCTAGAGGCCGGGAGTCCCCTGGACCCACTTTTCTCTGCTGTGTCTTGTGTGTGTTGTTTCTGACGTCCTGCGGCGCCATCCTCTTGGGCACACTCACGGCGGAGCTGGTCTTGGCACCTCTCTCTCCCAACCCTTCCTCTGTCTCTCAAATCAATCAATCAATAGAAACATTTGTTAAAGAAAGAGGAAGAGCCAAGGTCCTCACCCTCCCGAGAGCCGGCAGGCACCTGTGACCCAGTCCCCCTCTCTGACCTCACTGCACCCTCAGCCTCCGCCCGCTGGCTGGGGCCGCACCTGCGGGCCTGCGCTGACCCTTGGCCGGCCTGGACACTCCCACAGTCGCTCTGCACGGTGTCCCTTGCCCTCTCGGTCTCCAGGTGGCCTGTCCACCTTCCGCCCCAACGCCCTCTTGTCCCCAGCCCGTGAGACTACCTTCTCCGCTGCTCCACACGCTGACCCCTTCCCCCAGTGCGGAGGGCAGGGCCCGGCAAGGACCCAAATGTTCACTGAGGGAAGGGAAGAGACAACGTCCTTACATTGCGCTGTATTTATTGTTTTCAAGATCAGATCACTAAAAAGTCATCCAAAAAGTCCTCTCTGATAAATAATACACCTCTCAATTTACACATTTTTTTAAAAATCACAAATGAAAGTCTTTTGAAAACCAATTCCGCCCAGACCCGGGCAGCTTCAGAGCGAGCGCTGCCGTGACCCGGAGCCCCGGCCCCGTTCGCCGGGCGCGGTCAGTAGTCCACGCCCCGCATGGCGGCCACTGTGGTGACCAGGCGCCGTGGCAGGCCTTTGCTGGCCTGTCTGTAGTCCTCGGGCTTGGTCTTCAGGAGCGCCCCGACATTCTGGAGGGTGCGGGAGGGCGCAAGGCCCAGCGCGTCCATCACGTTGATCAGGTAGTCTGCGGGGCAGAGGACAGACGGACTCAGCACCGGGCAGGACTGGCCCCTCGAGGCCACCCGGAGTAACAAACAGGGACACTCCCCAGCTCCCAACGCGGGGTGCCTGCCCCGCCCTCGGCAGGGGCCTTTACTGCGAGGGCCTCCCCTGAGAGGGTCAGACTGGGCTGGGCTCAGCCAAGTGCAGGAACTCCAGGGTAGTCCAGGACCAGCACCATCACGCCATCCCCCACTCCTGCTGGTCACAGCAGCTCCACACTGGGACTCCTGGGCTCCGGCCCCGCTCCCCAGGGGACCCCCAGCCTCTTGGGTTCTCAAGACCCATGAGCTCATCAGAGCAGTCACTGAAAACTTCCCAGCGGAGCCTCCACCGTGAGGACAAGGCGGGTGCTGGGCGTGGCGGCCTGACACCGTGCAGGTCCCCACACCTCCCGGGTGGCCCGCTGGGGTACCGGCCAACAGATTCCGAGCCCACCCCAACCACGGCGACCAGGGTCCCCGAGTTCCCAACCAGCGTGGGCATCTGAGGGGAACTGAGGGCGGGGGACCTCGGTGACGTCCAGCAGGCTCTCTGCGTCCCTGCCCCTCCCCGCGGACGCAGCCAGCGCCCACCAGACGGCACAGAGGCGGGACCGGGACAGAGGCCGTGAAGGCACGTGCTGAGCTGGGAGTGGTGGGTGAGTGGGAGCTGCCCTTCCTCCTCCCCCTCCTTCCTGGGGGGCGACCAGGGAGCGTCCACAGCGGCCCCACGTGGGCCCCTGGCGGCTGGGGAGACCGGGAGACGGCACCGCCCGGCCCTCCTCCGCCCATCGCCGCCTGGTCCACGTCTCCTCCCTGAGGGTGGAGCACCTTCCTCTCAGTGTCCCTGAGGGGCCTGCTCTGCCCGCCCGGTCGGCTGCTTCCCAGGAGGGGCGCCACCACCGGTCAGACACCTGTCTCCTGCTCCAGGAAACTGAGCTCCAGGCGCCTGCAAGCCAGGGGCCTCCTCACAGGAGCCCACGGCGCACATGACACCCTGTGTGTGGCCAGCAGGGTGACTCGAGGTGTGTTTGTTAGCATGTTTCTTTTAAGTAAGAGGAGGGGAGATAGTGAGACAGACTCCCACTCCCAACTGGGGTCCACCGAGCAACCCCCTTCGGGGCCAAGCTATTTTTAGTGCCTGAGGCTGACATATGCACCACTGGCTGCAGGAGGAGAGAAGGGGAGAGAAAGAGAAGGGGGAGAGGGCGGGGTGGAGAAGCAGATGGGTACTTCTCCTGTGTGCCCTGACCAAGAATCAAACCCAGGACTTCCACACTGGGCCGACGCTCTATCCACTAAGCCAACCGGCCAGGGCCTGTGAGCCTTTCACTGGAGTTCCTCTGGGGCCCCACCGGCCACAGCCCAGCGCCCTCCAGCACAGGATGTCCGTGGCCCATCCCCCACAGCACGGCGGCACCCACTGACCGAGGAACGGATGGGTCAGGCGGGGAGCCTCACAGGGAGGGAGGACAGTGTGAGGAACTGAAATCAGGGCCACCCCAAACCCTGCTCTGCTCATGGGTCCCGGATGGTGCTCTGCTCAGGCCCCTGCCGTACTGACCACCCCGAGTGCTGCCATCCCCCCCCATTAGCACCCGCCCAGTGAAAGGGGCGCGGGCGGGGTGCCAGGCCTGACTCCACTGCTGACAGCTCTGGGACCCAGACGAGGGGGCCGTGCTCCGTCTCCTTCAGCAAAACCAGAGGCTGACTGAGCTCTGCCAGGCCCCCAGGGAGCTGATCTTCAAGGCCCCCCACTCTCTCCCCTGGGCACCCCGAGACCTGCCATGGTGAGCCAGGGGACTGATACCAAAAGACAGGGGACAGTCCCTGGCCACCTGCCCACCAAACCCCCACCTCAGAGCACCGCTGCACCAGTGAGTGCCAGCAGGAGCAGGGGGCACACCCTCGCCCTGGGCAGCGGGAGCAGGGGGCACAGGCCTCCGCCCTGGGCAGTGGGAGCAGGGGGCACAGGCCTCCGCCCTGGGCAGCGGGAGCAGGGGGCACAGGCCTCCGCCCTGGGCGGCAGGCACGCAGGCAATGCAGGGGGCACAGGCCTTTGCCCTGGACGGCAGGCAGGCACTGCAGGGGGCCCTGTCCTCTGGGCCTCTCTTCCCTGTCAGCACGAAGGGGCCCAGAGCAGCAACCTTGCATCCTCGCAGGGGTGACGAGGGGCTGAGAGCCCGGCTGGCACCGGGCAGACCCGGCACACAGCAAGAGCCGCCCCAGCACCAGCTGCTACAGAATGGGCCCAAAGGCCAGCGGCAGCACAGCCCGCGTCTACGCCCGTCACGTCACCTCCCTGACACTCCCAGCCCCAGCGGCTACCAGAATCCCCTGCTACCCGGCCCAAAACACACGTCAGAACCTCTGGGACAGGGCCTGGAGGACTGTCTGCATTTTTAAGGAGCTTCAGAGCCCAATCCGGAGCCGCCCGTGAAGGAGACCTGGGGGGGAGTCCCCGTTGGGAGGGAACTCACCGATGTCCGTGGCCAGCTGCTTGGTGGAGTGCGGGGTGAGCTCCGGGATCTGCAGGATCACGTCACAGTAGGTCTGCATCGTGGCTCTGGCCACCGAGCCCAGCCAGTTGTCCGCCATGTTGTCCAGCTCGGGCAGTTCATCCCCTGGGAAGGGAGAGGCCGTCACCAAAAGACACAGACCCTGCTGAGAACACACCCACCCCCAGCAGTGTTCACGGAGCCCTTCCGGGCGAGCTGGCCCGTGGCCGGTGCCCTGTGCACACACGGGCCCCAGGGCTGACCCTCTTGACCGTGGGGACGCAGGGAATCACTGAGAAAGCTCCCTTTTCGCGGTGTTTAGAAAAAGTCGCTTCTCTGGGGCAGAAAGTTCCCGCTGGCGTGCACTCTCTGCTCTTAGAATGTGCGCTCAGTGAAAATGCTGGAAACCCTGATTCTATATTCGGGATCACGGGGCGACACTTTTCCTTACAGCTGGAAACCCTCATGAGAAACGTGGAGGGAGAAGAAGACCGAGGCTGTAAACACACAGGGTGGCTTCTAGTGCTGGTGAGGATTCCAGCTGTTGTGACAATTTTACTCCAGGGAACCCGGTGATGGGCGTCCAGGATTTCACCAGACTGTGCCCACCACGTGTGTGCGTGTGAGTGTGTGAGTGTGAAAATTTCTATGAGGGTTTCTTTGAGAAAATATTCTCTAAATTTTTTAAACTTAAAAGGTTTATTAGCAAATAGATAAAAATAAAAATCGCTACGGAACCTCGGAGCCCCTCCCCCTGGAAGACTGGTGCATGTGTGTGTTTACACACGACAGAGAACTGAACCAGACAGTGCAGGAATGCAGGCAGGAAGCAAGCACCTGTCCCACCATCCTCCACCCCCACAGGCACGCTTCTCTCACACCCGCTCTCGAGGTCCACTTCCTGTGCACACGCGGGAACACCCCGGTGGGTGTTTATTGTGCACACCCCAATCTTTCTCGGTCACTGTGCTACGCTCAGGACCGCTCTGGTGGGAGCTGGGCGGCCGCGTGCAGTGGGTGGGGGCGCGACCGTGAGCCCGTTGGTCCGCACACCTGCCCCCTGCCCCCCCAGGCCCTCACCTTGCTCGGGAGGGAAGGGCAGCTTGCCCATGTGCAGTGGGTGGGGGCGCGACCGTGAGCCCGTTCGTCTGCACACCTGCCCCCCCCAGGCCCTCACCTTGCTCGGGAGGGAAGGGCAGCTTGCCCGCGTGCAGGGCCAGCGCCAGGGCGGAGTCCTCCTGAGTCACAAAGGGCTCCAGGTTCAGGGGCAGGGACATGATGTACTGCCCGATCTGAAACAGAAGACGCCCATGGGAACTTCACGAAGTGCACGTGGATGAGGAAGGCTCAGGACAGACAGACACGCTGCCGCCACCGGGGCACCCACGTCTGCGTGTTCCCGGTGTGCTGACACCGGTGGTGACACCTTAAAGAGCCAGCGCTGGTCGGCACGATGGCCTCAGCACTGCGGGATGCACTCGCCGTGAGCTCTGCCACCGACGAGGTGACGGACAGCAGCGCGCTCTGTGCACTCACAGCACTTGTGTCAACGTGAGTCACTATGGCTGCTCGTGTCTGACTGGCCGTATACCCCGCTCCTGGGTCTGGGCTGGGTCTCTCCCCTCCAGGGGGTTTCACAGGCCAAGGAAGGAATATTGTTGGTGTGTGTGGGGGGGGCATTTATGATTATAAATTAATTTGGAGAGAAAAGTATATTGTTTTCACAATACAAACTAGGAAATAAAGACGGAACATCCTTGGCTCCGAGACCTCTGGGAATAGTGTTTGTCGTACGTCTGTTGGCTACACGTGACCACCATCACGCGTGTGTTCTGAACACCTACTTCCATCTCAACCCAGAACTGTTCTGTGTCTTAAGGTAAACATAAAATAAGGCTGATTCCCAGGCGATGACAGCGTCACGTGCATTACTTTAAAAAGGCCTGGGAGCCTGCTGCTGCTTTCTCAGGCTCCGTGTTCATTCCAGACATTTGTCTCCACTTCACACAAAAGGTCCGAGCACTCACACGAAACTGTCCAGTGGCAAGTCCCCGAGAGCACAATGTCCAGTTAACACTCCGTCAGCTACCGGCCCCCTCATCCCAGACGTCCCACGGGTCTGGCAGTGTGAGCCGTGCTGACGGAGACCGGAGACCGTGGTCTACCTTTAAAGGGGGACAGTCTCCCCTTTCATTTACTCGGGATGATTTTCCACTCAAACCAGACAAGTGGCCGCTTACCTGACTGACCACCACTGTACCTTTCAGCTTTAAAACAGCCCAGATTCCTCCCTCCCCACAAGGATGGAGGACGAGAAGGTGCTGGGTTCCGGGCCAGGACTCTCCCTCCAGCCAGCACCCCTTCCACCCCGTCCTCCTCGGCACGGCCTCCTGAACACCCGCTGTGCCCAGACCCAGCACGTCCCTGTGTTTGGTACGCCTTTCATCGGTGACCCTCCCTTGCCGCTAATTCAGACTCAGTTTTACTCAAAATAAAACGTCGTTCTGCCTCGCGTCTGCGCCATCTCCAGGCTCTTCACGGCCCCTTCTCCTGCTTCACCTGTTACCACGCTCACGGGGTTCCGCGTGGGTGACCACCACAGGCAAAGTAGCCTTTAGGTATAAATCGTCAGTAAGCTGACATTTCCCACTTTGAGTCCATGGCCTTGGGTGGTGGGAGGGGTTTGCTGTGGTTCTGCACGGACCCCACGAGGGGCTTCCTGCAGGGGCTCGGTCCACACTCACTCTTGGAACCCACGTGGAACGGAGTGCTTACCATCTCACACTCCACAGACACTCCCGGTGTCCAGCGTGGGCGAGCTCAGGGACTCAAGAGAAAGCAGTGTTGCCACCAGACGGACCTGGTCTGAGTCCCACTCGACCACGGCATGACCTCGGGCAGCGTAAGCTGTCAGGGCCTCGCATGAGCTCACACTTACGCCCACCAGCCGGGGCAGAGGAAACCAGTCCTGTGAGACACGCACAGAGGGCCGCCATCCTGTCCCGAGCCTCGTGCTCGCCAGCGTCACTGCCCCCGCCCGCGTACAGAGCTGTGGACACAACGGGCCCTCCAGTCTGCATTGAGCACGGCCCTCGCGCGCAGCACGTGTCTGACAAGTGTCCCTTCCTGTCCCGTGCAACGCCTACAGGCAGGCGGGTCAGAGCAGGGAGAGGGGGGAGGGGAGAAGGGGAAGGGGAGGGGGGATGGGGAGGAGGGAGGGGGAAGGGGGAGGAGGAGGGGGCCACCCAGAAGCCCCCCTGGCCTCCTGGCTCCGCCACACCTGCAACACCAACTCAGTAACCCCTCCGGTGCTTCCAGCAACATTGTTTCCTGAACCAGTTCCGTCTGTCACACGTACTGTCTCAGCCCACCCACGGCTTCCCTCTCCTTGGGCAGGAGATGGGGTAATGGCCGGAACACCCAGCATGCCGTGCTGCCCCCAGTGGACAGAGCGGGGAACGCCACCCTCCCCACTGCGGGGATCAACACAGACTTCTAGCTGTCCAGCATTCACCCTTAAAATTCCTGTGTCTACTGCCATGGTCATAACTCCAGTGGGGCAGAGGGTTCCACAGTGAGGTCACGGGAGCCAGAAACCGCCCCTGCGATGCGACATCACTCCCATGCAGGGTTTCTTACAGGCACCACATTTCAGAGCCACCAACGGAGGCCGACGGCGGGCAGGAAAGGTGAAGCCACGAGCAGAGCTCTGGGCGCCCGTCGCCTCCCCATGTGGCACGGTGGGAGGGGGAGGAAGGGGCCACGAGCGCCTGCTCCCCACAGGGCTCGTTACAGTGCTGCTGAGGGGAGCGTACAGCACGGCCGGCACAACAGCACAGCCTGAAACACGCAGCACGGGCTGAAACACGCAGCACGGGCTGAAACACGCAGCACGGGCTGAAACACGCAGCACGGGCTGAAACACGCAGCACAGCCTGAAACACGCAGCACGGGCTGAAACACGCAGCACGGGCTGAAACACGCAGCACAGCCTGAAACACGCAGCACGGGCTGAAACACGCAGCACGGGCTGAAACACGCAGCACAGCCTGAAACACGCAGCACGGCCGGCACATGCAGCACAGGCTGAAACACGCAGCACGGCCGGTACACGCAGCAGGTGCTCAGTGAGCCGGCCGACTGTGATCCAGGCCCACATACACACCGTTCTGGAAACCCAGAGACCTCGGCCACTGCAGCCGGTCCCCCGTCTGGGCTCACTCCCACGCCCTCGGGGCGAGGGGACTGCAGCAGGGAGGTGGGGGCGGGGCAGCAGCGTGCTGGGATTGCAATCTGCGTGTTTCGGCTGCATGTCCCTAAGTGCTGGGTGTGGACCGAGACCTTGCAGAAGTGGAGGTCCCACAGCCCTGCTGCGGTAGTGACCACTCTGCCCAGTGGGCCGGGACCCACACGGAGGGGGGCCCTACAACGCGACGACCCCGCGGGGAAGAGCGCAGGCGGCTCACGTTGCTGATGTACTCCAGGGGCGTGAGGCTGAAGGTGGGCAGGGTGTCCGTCAGGGTCTCTCCGATGCCGGCCGTGCTCCAGCTCTGGGGGAGGAAGGACAGCAGGGTCACTGTCACTGCACTGGGCACCCGGGCGGGAGAGCGCTCCCAGGCACTGTCCGTGCACAGCTGGCAGACCAGGGCGCTCTTACCCCGCCACCCGGGAGCCCACTGCAGAGAACTCTCTCTCTCCGCATTCCTGCAGACCCAGGAAGGACGGCGCCCACCTTCTCCACTGAACTAGTCTGGGCCCCACGCCCTGCTTCTCCCTCAGAACAAGAACTGGAGAGCTGGCCTCCCCTGCTCTGAGCTTTCCTACTGCGTGGGGGCCGCGGCTGGGCTGGGCACCGCTCTGGAAAGCCGCAAACCAGGCAGAGCCCAGGCGAATGCCTCCTCCTGGGAGGGGGTGGGGAGGCTCACTCCGGCTGCAGGGACGCCCAAACCACATTCACTTCTATCCACCTTCTGGATCCATTTCTGAACCGACTCAGAACTCAAGAGGGGAGAAGAGGGGGAGATATCGTCTCCAAAACCCGCCCCGCCGGCTGCCCCATGGTCCTGTGAGCCCTGTGGTCCTCCCTGTAAGCCCCGTCTGGGGAAGCCCTCAGCACCAACACGTCTCCCTTCGCCATTCAAGTGGGGATGCACACACGGCCCCATGTGAGCCTCCAGCTCTCTGGAGGGCAGGGCACGGTGCTGGCACACACACGGTTACACACCAGCCCGGCACACCCTCACGTAAATCTGGTTTCTTAATCCCAAGATGAGTCACCTAAAACCAGCCTGGAAAACAGGGCCCTTTCTGGCTGGGCTCCTGGAGGAGCTCCCGAGGTCACACTGCGGGCGTGCTCTGACGGCCGATCTGATCTTTTCAGGAGCATTCTGGGAAGGTAGTGACCACGTCCACCCCTGGGCTCTGGCCCAGGCTACGCCTCCGCTGTCCTCCCCATGCTCTTCAGCACAGGGGATCCTGCCTGATTTCCTTTGCTCTAGACAAGTTCTTTCCTTCCCCACCCTGCCCCATGATTTCCTAAACTCTTTGCTCTTGTTTGAGAATCCTCTTCCGTTTCAAAGTGCCCTACTGCTCAGTTGACTCCCACAGCACTGAGAGGGAGCGCCTGGTCCGATGGCTCACATGTCCCAAGTGCTCACGGTGGGCTCGGCTCTGCAGGGAGGGGACAGCACACACACACTCGAGGCGGCCTTGTCAGGAGGTGTCGGTGGCTGACGCAATCAGCAGAGCAGCACAGGCTCAGAGTGACCAGACAAGGGGCCGGCCACATGGCCCGGGAGGGGCAGAGAGAAGCTAGGAGAACACACAGCTCTGAACACCAGGCTGAGGAAGCCTTCGCCTTCCGAAATAAACTGCTGGGGGGGGGGGCAGAGAAACAGATGGACAAGTAAGCACATAGGAAGGGAACGTATAGAGCAAAAGACACACAGAGGCTTCTCAACCAACTGCGTGCAGGCTGCCCGGACCCAAGTCAGATAGGGAAGCAAGCGGTGGCATCCGTGAGGCGGTGGGGGGTCCGAATGCTGCTTGGTGACACTAGGAACTGGGAGAGGACTACACGTGGACCAGAGTGGCCAGGAGTTGACCAGGTTGGATGAAGCTCCCTGTCCTCCTCTCTATTCTCACATATGCAGGAGAATTTCCGTAATAAAAAAAATCTCAAAAGCAGACTACCATGCTGGCCCTGGGGAGCATGGGGGGCATTCTGAGTGAGGAGACAGCAGCAGAGCAATGCTCCGTGAGGATGAACGCAGCAGCTCCGAGGAGACCCGAGGGTGGGGGGGCAGACAGCTCAAGAGCAGTCCAGAGACGATGGGAACTGGACCGGGCAGCAGCCGTGGACACAGAGGGAACCACATCTAAAAAGGAGGAGCCAGGACAGCTTGGTGATAAAGTCACTGGCAGAGAGGGACAGGGGCTGGAAGAGCAGCAGCATGAGGTGGGGCAGAACCCGGGACCGGCTGTGGGGAAAGACCAGGGTCACAGGGTCCAACACGTGGACGGGAGGCCCTGGGAAAGGCTTCAGGCAGGAGGAAGTGACCAGGTGGAAGGGCGAGGAGACAGGAGGAAACAGGAGGCCCCACGGGCACACGGAGCTCAGGGGGTTTAAAGAGCAGGCCCAGGGAGCCTGGAGAAGGCAGCTGGAAATGAGGAGATTATGTCTCCGCTGCTCAAACTTTAATTAAAATGCCTTCAAGGGGCTTTCCTATCCATCTGTCACCAGGTAACACAGTCAACTTCAGTAACCTGTATTGCTTCCTTTCTGAAGATGAATACATGCACTGTATTTTTTAAAATTCTCATTCCTCTTAAAAAATTAGAACCACAGCCTGACCAGGAGGTGGTGCAGTGGGTAGAGCGTTAGACTGGGATGCAGAAGGACCCAGGTTCGAGACCCCGAAGTCGCCAGCTTGAGCGCGTGGGCTCATCTGGCTTGAGAAAAAAAAAAAAAAAAAAAATCTCACCAGCTCCGCTGGCTGAAGCAACGGGTCACTCGGTCTGCTGAGGGCCTGCGGTCAAGGCACATATGAGAAAGCAATCAATGAACAACTAAGGTGTCGCAACAAAAAACTGATGATTGATGCTTCTCATCTCTCTGTTCCTGTCTGTCCCTGTCTATCCCTCTCTCTGTGTCCTTGTGTAAAAAAGAAAAAAAAAAAAGAGAACCACAGAAAAAAAGTAAGCCACTCTCTGTGAAGCATCCACTCACTTGGCAGCCATTGTGGTAAATCCTATCACCTACAAAACCTCACTTAATCCTCCCGTATCTGTACAGTGAGCAGTTACCGCGTCCCCTCCGTCAAGACGAGATGAGGGCACAGAGGCGGGAGCAGCCTCAGCCACGGGCGCCGAAACCTCGTGCGGGCGGTGTCCAGGCACTCCGGGGCCTGTCACTTCCGCTACACGGGACATGTGGGCGTGGCCGCCGACCTCACTTCCGCTACACGCGACATGTGGGCGTGGCCGCCGACCTCACTTCCGCTGCACGTGTGGGTCGTGGCTCTCCTCCCAGCTCCCCCTGGAAACGTAGTCTGGTTGGAATAGCTCTCACGGCCTTTTGCATGGAAAAGCAACTAAGAAAATGAAAATCAGAGAATTCCAAGGATAATCCTGTAAGTCAACCAGGTCATTCGCTGGACGGATACTGCGCCCAGGGGGGCACAGACCTACGAGGTCCCCCAGGGAGCCGTGAGTGTGGCCAGACACCGGGCGGGCACGCGCTCAGGACATGCAGGGAGCAAAGAGCTTGTAATGAGGCCAAGCTCGCTCCTGTTGCTCCCGAAAGGATCTCCTGGTTGTTAAAGTCCCATAACTGTCTTTAAAAAAAAAGAAGCCGCATCCTGGAAAGACTTGAGGAGACGGGGAGAAAGGTGAGCAGGGAGCAGACCCAGGAATCCCAGAAGGAAAGTGAGGAGCCAGGACCCGGAGCCAGGAGAGAAGACGTGCCTGGGGGGCAGGTCCCTGAGGACTCAGGACAACCAGAGAGGGGAGAGGAAAGGGGGGCGCTCTAGGAAAAGCCCCTAGAAGAGCACCCAGGAATGAACACGGCCAAATCCTCCCAACCCCAGATCAAATCTGGGGAGGCCCCCTCCTGAGTCAAGTTCTGGAACGGGTTCTCTAGAAATGCTGGTGGCATGAAAGTGGTCTCACCAGCTAGCGCCTCTGACCTGCCCCAACCCCCCAGTGGCATGGTGCCCCCCCCAAAAGGGCACAGCCATGTGAGTCCAGCAACAGCAATCCCAGGAACAGCCTGGAAGCACCGTCACAGTAACTGCAATTAAGATAAGGAATTCTTGCTTAGCAATGAGCTGCAGGGGACAGGACCTCCGTGCAGGGGACGGTTGGCTTTGGGGCGTCAGCAGGCCCCTCCCGAAGCTGCTGGGGGGGCACGAGGAGGGGCAGGGGACAGAGGCAGGGAGGCGGGAACCTCACCTCCATCTTGGGGAGGAGCAGCAGCTGCTGTTTGATGCGCAGGAACACCGAGTCGAAGGCCAGCTGGTGGGCCTGCTGGTTGAGCCGCGTCAGGGCTGCACGGGACGTAGACAGCAGGCTGTGGCTGCTGCTGGACCCTTTCTCCTAAAACGAGAACATGCAAAAGGCTGTTTGTTAGGCCCTGAATCTAGCCCAAGATAATGGCCAGTTACCTATTTTGAAAAATCACTGAGAGGAAAATAGTGTGTGTTTCTAGACACAGAGGTGCCCAAAGCAGGACCCTGGGACACAGCCCCACCCCAGCTACTGAACGGGAATCCAGCGGGGTGCTGGCGCCCAGGAATCTGCACTGCTCGCTCCCCTTTCCGGGTGATTCTGAGGCGTCTGAGCTAACACAAGCTCGCGGGTTGGCAGTTTGGCCTGCGACTGTTCCTCAGGGAAAAACCGACCAGAGTGTCACGTACAGACAAGAGCGACGGCCAGAGGCCGACCCCGGTGAGGGCAGATCAGTCACGCTGGGCTGCGAGCCAGAGCACGCACAACCCGTGAGTCCCCAGGAACCCCAGGCAGCCTGAGAGAATGCAGAGACAGAAAAGGGAGCCCCAGCTCTGCGATTACAAATGAACCAATTACAAGAAACGAACAAATCAGATCAGCAGTAAAGATAAACGGAGTCGCTGAACCTAACACAGGAGCACAGCCGTGGACGTGCCGAGCGGCTTGAACAGGGTCTGTCAAGCTCACAGGCAGCCTGTCGGTGGGCCAGGGTGCAGACGGACAGGGAGAAGCCAGCCAGGTCCAGAAGCACCCTGCCGTCTCCCCAGAGCCCGAGGCCCGTCGGGGGAACCCCAGACTGCATTCACTGCGACCGGAGCACCGTCTCCACTGCCTGTCACCGAGATGAACTTCACACCAGACTGCGGGGTGTGAGAAGGACTCTGGACAGGATGCCTGTGGCACCTGTGGAAACTGGGGCCTTTCCCAAGGCAGCTGTGGAACACCGTTTATTGGGAGGTCCTTCTACCCCTGGGCCTCAAGGGTTTAAGCTCAACGTCAAGGGCAGCTTTATGGCAGACAAACTAAGAGTCCAAAGGAACAGCCAGGAGGGCCCCACTGTCCCCAAGTCCTAAGGCTGCCTCCTGCAGGAACGGGCACTGGAGGGCGGCCTGGTTCCCTCCACCCTCGCTCATCCCTGGGAAAGAGGCACGGCTTCTGACTGTTGGGCTGGGGCCAGCCCTTCCCGGTGTGCCCCCAGCAGGCGGCACCCACTCTGCTCCCCTCTGCCCCTCAGTTCAAGTATGCTGTCCCTGCCTGCGGGCCAGGGGCTGCTGGCCGGCTGGGGGGGAGGGGGAGTGCAGCAAGCTCCTCTGGCCTCAGGTCTGAAGCCACTTCCTCCACCTCCCATATGTCAGCAATAATGCCCCCCTTTCCCAACTCCAACCTCTATTCTACAGCTAGTCCCAGCCCAGGCTGTCGGTCAGCTCCTTAAAGGCGCGACATCAGCCTGACCAGGCGGTGGCGCAGTGGATAGTGTCACACTGGGATGCGGAGGACCCAGGTTCGAGACCCCGAGGTCGCCAGCTTGAGCACAGGCTCATCTGGTTTGAGCAAAAGCTCACCGGCTTGAGCCCAAGGTCACTGGCTCGAGCAAGGGGTTAATTTGTCTGCTGAAGGTCCGCGGTCAAGGCACATATGAGAAAGCAATCAATGAACAACTAAAGTGTTGCAACACGCAACGAAAAAGTAATGACTGATGCTTCTCATCTCTCTGTTCCTGTCTGTCCCTGTCTATCCCTCTCTTTGACTCTGTCTCTGTTAAAAAAAAAAAGGGGGGGGGCGCAACATCAGTGAGAGGAAAGGGGCAGCAGCAAGACAGGCCGTGACCCAGGCCCCAGGCCTGGAGGCTGGGATCAGGAAAGGGCACCGACAGGGAAAGCGGCCACTGGCCAGCACGCCCTCGGCCTGCGCCCACACCTTGAGGGAGTAAAGAGTTTCCAGTAAGCCAGCGTGTTCCACGGGGTTCTCTTTCTGGAGGTAATTGTACTCCTGCCACGGGTTCTTGGCCGAGTTCTTCTTGTCCGTCGGGATGCCGTCCTGAAAGCCGGCCAGGCTGCGCGGGCTGTAGGAGTCCGACAGGTACTTCCCTGCTGTGGACAGGACCCTGCAGGGACAGGGGCGAGGGTTACGTCGGACAGACGCTCTTCCGGAAGCACCAGCGTGCTCCTTGCTAAGTCACAGGACACCCTCCTGGGGCATTTTATAGGGAAATGAAGATGCCCTTCGCCGTGCAGGAGGGACTGGGGCTCAGGCACTCAACGCCAGGTGCTGACGGTTCCTACTTCACACTCACTCCCCGGATACACCGTCTTCCTCATGACTGTCACTGCCCTGCCACGGAGCCCTGGGCACTTCCTGTGGGGCCTGCCTTGCTACATGAGCACCCGTCTGGGGTAACCCGCCCCTCAGCCCCAGGGGCCCAGACGGCAGCGGACCACAGCTGGATGGCACATCCACACAGGGGACCTGCCACCCAGCCCGGCTTGCGTGGGCTTGTGCTCCCCAGCACCGTGACGTCCCTGCTGTGGGTTCGGCCTAGCGAGGGCCCTAGTTACAGAGGCCGGCTCGCCAGTTTCTCTGGGGAAGGAAGAGGCCCCAGGAGGGCCGGGCGTGCCCATCACCCTCTGGTGCTGCTGGGGAAGCTGCGCTGTCTCCAAGGAGGTGACTGCCCCCAGGGGTGGCGAAAACCCTCCCCTCCACCCTTCCTCAGCCCAGCTTGACCCTCCAGCCTGCAGGTTTAACAGAACAGAATGATCCAAACACACGTACCCCAGAGATCAGACCCCGGGGACATCCCAACGTGGCTCGTTCTGACCCCCTTCTGGAATTCCTCATGAAAACTGCTTCGGCCACGGCAGCTTTTAGGTTGCACTGACCATTCTCCCCCAAAGTCTGGCGAATTGTCAAGGAACGAATGCCCGCTGTCCCTGCACCCAGACCCTGGGCCTGCCCTCCCACGGGGCCACTGCTGACCCACTACCGCCTGCCTCGGCCAGTCCAGTCCCGTTCCAGGGTCCCTGTTGCTCAGGCCCACCGGTCATTCCAGCTGGGTCCTTCAGTTGCCAGACTGGCCGTCCCTGCGCTGCTGGACCTCCCAGTCGCCCTGTTCCCTGTCCGGCCCCTGGCCTTCCTCGTGCCCTCCCACACTCCTCTTCCTCTGCCCTTCTAAGGGGGAGCAGGATGACCTTTCCAAACGACACATCCGGTTTTGTCCTTTCCCTGAAGACCCCTCAGGGGCCCCAGGACGAGTCTACACCTGCCCAGGCAGGGCGCCAGGCAGGCCCCTCCATCGCAGAAACTGCCGGAGCCCTGGTGGCCTTACGCCCGGTCCCTCGGGTATGCCAGCCGCCCTACCTCAGCCCACACGCCACCTCACACACCCTTCCCCGTGCGCCTGGGAACCCCACTGCCCCCCACGTGCGGGGGCCGAGGCCATGTCTGCCCCGTGGTCCTCCTGCCCTGAGGAGCTCCACCTCTGTGCCCACCAGCCCCGCCCACCTCTGAAGGCGTTCATCATCCTGTTTCATCTCTCTCCTGCTGGAAGGTAAGGGCAAGACAGGCTCTTCATCTCTGAGTTCCTAACACTGAGCAGAGGACCCGCCACACGGCAGGTGCTCAATTTTTTTTTTTTAAGAAAGAGACAGGAGGCCCTGGCAGGTTGGCTCAGTGGTAGAGCGTCAGCCTGGCGTGCAGGAGTCCCGGGTTTGATTCCCGGCCAGGGCACACAGGAGATGCACCCATCTGCTTCTCCACCCCTCCCCCTCTCCTTCCTCTCTGTCTCTCTCTTCCCCTCCCGCAGCCGAGGCTCCATTGGAGCAAGGTTGGCCCGGGTACTGAGGATGGCTCTGTGGCCTCTGCCTCAGGCACTAGAATGGCTCTGGTTGCAACAGAGCGACGCCCCAGGTGGGCAGAGCATCGCCCCCTGGTGGGTGTGCCGGGTGGATCTCGATTGGGTGCATGCGGGAGTCTGACTGCCTCCCTGTTTCCAACTTCGGAAAAATGCAAAAAAAATAAAACAAAACAAAAAAACAGGAAGGGAGAGAGATGAGAGGCATCAACTTGTAGTTGTGGCATTTTAGTTATTCAGTGATTGCTTTCTCATACGTGCCTTGACCAGGGAACTACAGCTGAGCCAGTGACCCCTTGCTCAAGCCAGCGACCTTGGGATCATAACGATGATCTCGCGCTCAAGCTGGCGACCTCAGGGTTTTGAACCAGGGACCTCAGCATTCTGGGTCAATGTTCTCTTCTCTACATCACCACCTGTCAGGCTCACTAACTCTCCTTGGAATGACAGCCTGGTCTCTGGCCTTAGGGAGGTCAGCCCTTGGCCTGCCATTCCAGTTGAGGAACAGATACGGTGAGAATGTTTCAAGTATTAGGAGATTCCAGGTTAAAGTGTCAGAATAGTGTGCACTACAATAAAAACCAATATTTTGAAAATGGCAGATAAACACAGCTCTGCCCTCCCCGGCCCCTGGAGGCCCCCAGCACCCGCCCGTTCTCACCGCACACCGGAGCCCTCCCACAGACAGCACTTCCGGACAGCGATTCTCAGCCACTGTGCAATGGTGGCCAACTATTTAGTCAGGGGCTCTGACCTCTGTATCCTCAGATTGGCAAAAAATACGTATTTTTTTTGGAGTGGCAGTGAATTTTAGCATTTAGTTCCTGCGTGCCAGGAGATGAGGAAGGCTGCAACGGCTGCTCTGGGTAACGAGTTGTCTGAGAGGAGAGGGCGTGCTGCTGGGCTGCACAGCCGTCTGGACCGGGCTTCTCCCCGAATCCGGAGGAATGGGGCTTAGCCGGGCCCGGGGAAAGGAGAGGCCCAGCCGGACGGAAGGGGGCCAGAGGCCGGGGGCCAGAGCACCCTGCGGAAGAGACCGGCTGTGAGGCATGCCGGGGCAACGCCAGGCCCTGGCCAGTATCAGAGCAGAGCAAGGCGCGGGAGGGGACTTGCCCCGGGCAGGCGGGCAGCGCCGAGGTCACTGCAGAGCCCAGAAGGCAGGTTGGCGGGGTGAACCCTGACTGGGCAGCCCAGGAGACCAGCCACCACCTATCAACACCTTTTCTGTGGGGAAATTCCTCTTCAGGCCCCATAACTGACGTACAAACAAGCAGTGGCATCCAACCCAGCCATCATCTGGAGATGACATGTACTGTCTCCCCATTCAGGCTGCAACTTCCAAATCTCCTCAAAATGCCATGACCATGGCCAAGCAGATCAGAACCTGGCCCCTTTTCAGAGTTCAACAGATGTTTAATGAGAACAACAGTGACACCGTGTATCGAGGTCCAGACAGTCCTTGAACAAGGTGGCTTCAGTGTGACCCTAAGCTATGGTTCCCGTGTGCTGTGTCGAGTTCTTCCCCAGAAGAACCCAGGGCCACACCTGGCTCTCTCCTCACCTGTTCGCCAGCTGCTGCTCGAAGTCCCCGCACTGCCTCAAGAGCTCTCCGCAGGTGGCGATGATCCTAACAAAACAGAAGGCACTTAAGGGCAAGTGTTTGGAGTGCCAACCTGGACCTCAAACATTGTCTCATTCATAAAAACTCTCAGCTATTCACTCCTGCGGTGTGCTGCGCTCTGGGGAAGCAGCTCACCCTCTGCCGGCCTGCCTGAGGGGTGTCGTTCGTCAGTGATTGCCGTTAGACAGTGGTGCCCCCTCCTAACCCTCTCCTGTCACCGGTCTCTGCCGGGCACCCCAGTTCTACTGCACAGGCTCTCCAATAACTTCACAGGTTCAAACTATTCAGGTGCTTTTTGGGGCTGTGTCCTTGAGAAAACGGGCTGGAAATACTTTAAGAAATATAAAAGCTGAAATCCCTTCTTTAGCATCTGTCTGATGCCGCACTGCCGAGCACAGAGGAGAGCGCTGTCTGGATGCGGGAAGAGCCTCCTCTGCTCACAGGCGTGAGTAGGGCGGGGAGGGCCTGCCGGCCTGCTTCCCAGCGACAAGCCTGAACGGCCATCAGATCTGCATTTAACGATCTTCATTTTCAAGTAATTTTATGCAAGGCCTCTGACTCCAGCTCCCGAGTCTTTCGACACCAAACGATAATGTCAGGACAAATCCAAGGATTAAAAACATCTTAAGCCTCGTTAACTTTTAACTTCCTCTGAAAGAGCCTGTCATCACCAGGGTATCTAGACATTCCATCGCAAGGAAGGCGTATGAGAAAGTGCAGTGCCCCTCGCCGTGGTACACGGAACCCGGGCACGCTCCGCTACTCCGTGCCAGCACGGGTGACGGGGGCGGGGGGAGGCATGTAGAACATCACACTTCATCAAAACACCCCCAGCCCAGACTGGAGCCCCTGGTGGGGCGGGGGGGAGGGGGTAATCCAAATGCTCCCAGGAGGTCCTAGCTCCACAGTGATCAGAGAGCTTCAGAGGGCAGAGCTGCTAAACCACCCGGGGGCGGGGGACCCACGGCCCAGCAGAGTGGACACACGCCCGGTCTCACACGGGCTTCAGAGGGGGAGAGCTGCTAAACCACCCGGGGGCGGGGGACCCGCGGCCCAGCAGAGTGGACGCCCACCCGGTCTCACGCGGGCTTCAGAGGGCAGAGCTGCTAAACCACCCGGGGGCGGGGGACCCACGGCCCAGCAGAGTGGACGCACGCCCGGTCTCACGCGGGCTTCAGAGGGCAGAGCTGCTAAACCACCCGGGGGCGGGGGACCCACGGCCCAGCAGAGTGCACGCACGCCCGGTCTCACGCGGCTTCAGCATCCAACCCCAGGGGGTCGTGTCCTTGAGACAAGGGGGCTGGAGCTTCCGAGTTTTAAGTGATGTGAGAAATCTAGGTTATGTTAAATCAGGTTTTTAAATGTTGGCAACTGACCCAAACATTTTTAAAAAGCTGTGATCACACCAAACACGTTCACAGGTCAGATCGGGCCCAGGCCAGGCAGACTACACTCGCTGGATGGATGGACACATCAAGGGTCCGATTTCTCAGGCCACACAGCCTCCTCCAGGACCTGGCTGTCAGCAACCTCTGGGGGGTCACCGCACTGCCTTTCACGGAACCGTCCACGGTCCTTTGCAGGCCGAACAGCTGGTACTACGGCATCGGACCCAGAGACAGGAGCCAGTCCGCCTGGTATTTTCTACGTTAAGCGCTGAGGTACTTAGACCAAAGATGACAAATTCACGTCATCAAGTTTAAACTTGTTAAAACTATTTTAAAAGAGGCGGCTTCTTGGTGTTTAGTTGGGTTGGGTTTTTGTTCAGGGGCTTGTTTTCAGAGTCCAGAGTGTTTACTTAAATTAAAAAAAAAAAAAGGCAGTGAGAGGAAAAAAAACAACCCGACCCCTCACACACACACCGGTCATCTTACACCCGACAGCACACGTGTCGAAGCGCCCCCACGAGGCCCGTGCGTAACTGCGCCCACGTCACCTGATGGAGTTCTGGAAGGCGGCCCAGTCCTCCTGGAACAGGGAGCCGGGAGGGGCGTCGTCCAGCCCGCACTTCTTCCGGATCGAGTGGAGCGTGCTGCTGAAATCGGACACGTACCTGGGGGACAAGGTGACAGGGCTGTGGGCATCCAGTCCAGACCCAGACTCCTGGAACCATCCAGTCTGGACCGGGCCTGTGACCTTGAGGGCGGCTTCAGGCCCCTCCCGGGGGAGATGACACACAGCCCAGCACAGGAAGGTCTTCTCACCGGGCGGGCGGGGCCGAGAAACCACACGGGGAAATGACTCCCTTGTCCTGGCAATACATCTCTTTGGAAGGTGGCTCAGAGAGCTGGTCTAAGACAGCGGGTCCCGCTCTAACACCCAGCGTCCCCGGGATGCTCTAGGGCCGTTGTAAGGTATCAGAAAGCTGAAAAATTAACATTGATATTCTAGGAGGAAAGGTCAGGCTTTCCTATCCCGCCCCTCCTTAGGGAGCGAGGGAGAAGAATGTAGAAGTTTCTGGCTTGCAAGACAATGGGTCATTTAGTTTTAAATCTAAAATAAAGGTTAACCAAGAAACTTCTCTTTCAATGGGAGACAGATTTATATACCACCTTGCATTGATTGTAGTTCCTCCCCCTCCCTGGAATTCTGAGAGTAACATACCTTTAGGCTAGTGAGGGAAGAGGAACCCTGAAAGATTTATAAACATCTTTGATTGTGTTACCTTGAAAGTCTTAATGTTTCTGTGTGTCCCCTAAACAAATGTTGTCAGCTTGTACCGTGATGTCATGCTCTCCCCCACCCGTGTGCAATCAAGGGTATATAAACAGCCCCTGAAATATTTTGGGCACACGATTTGGGTGTGCTGCCCCATGTAAGCTATATGCAGCCGGCATATTTAATAAATCTCCTCCTTTAATAAAACTCTTCAAAATTCATCTGGACTTGGTGTCTCTACGTGAATTAGATGGAGTGAGGTACGGTGCCTTTCAGAATCTGGGGTGCGGTCCTTTATGACAAGGCAGGTCGCTGGTGCCCAGGGAGCCTTTGCTGCTCTGAGCCCCGGACTGGGAGTGAGCAGCCAGGCTCCACCCAGGCGGGAGCCGTGGATGGCACGACCACTCGGTTCCCCGCTGAAGCCCCCCCCCCCCCCCCCCCGCCTGTGCCTTGTCCCCGCCCACCACACACTTCCCCTCACAGCCTGTCCCCGTGCGTGCTTCCTGCTTATGGCTGTCTTCAGGCCAGCAGTGCTGGGGGGACGGGCTGTGCCATAGTAGCTCGTGGCCCTGTCCCTAGAACAGCACAGGAGATGCGGAAATAGCTCCTGAATGAATGAGGACTGGGCCGCAGCCTCGGGCAAGCAGCTCCATGCTGCGGAGCTCGGTTTCCGCCTTTAAAGTGCATGGTCAGCCTCACGCAGAGCTCCGGGCCACTGTCGATGGGCCAGCTTGTCCTTGCTCTCCTGTTTGTCAGGACCGATCGCGGCATCTGCATGCAGCGGCCTCAGACCCCCCCCCCCGCCTTTCCAACCGCACACTAGAGTGGCTGCTGTTTCCCATTACGTTACCCAAGGCTGTTACCACAAAGCACCAACCGCACAAATACAGATTTAGAGACTTCTTATTCTAAACAATAATGACGTTAAAAGAGCTAAAAGTCAACTGGCCATATCAAGGTCATAAAAGTATTTAAAAAAAAATAATCATGGCCTTGGCCAGTTGGCTCAGTGGAGAGCACGTTGGCCGAGCGTATGAACATCCCGGGTTCAATCCCCAGTTGGGGCACACAGGAGAAGCGACCATCTGCTTCTCTCCACCTCCCTCTCCCCCTCCTCTCCCTCTTCCCCTCCTGCAGCCAGTGGCTTGGTTGGTTTGGCCCCAATGCTGAGGATAGCTTGGTTGGTCCAATCCCATCAGCATCAGGTGCTAAAAATAGCTTGGTTGATTCGAGCATTGGCCCCACATGGGGTTGTTGAGTGGATCCTGGTTGGGGTGCATGTCGGAGTCTGTCTATCTCCCCTCTTCTTATATAAAAAGGAAATTATCATGATACCTTAATTTCCTTAATGTTTTTATAGTTCCAAAATATACCTGCAGAGAAACTGAACTACTAAACCTTAACTACTAACTTAAATTACTTGAATAGAAAATATATGGGGACAGAAAGAGACTTGACTTTGGTGGTGACATACTGTGGAACTGCACACCTGAAAGTTACATAATTTTATTAGCCAATATCACCCCAGTAAGTTCAACAACAACCTAAAAAGAATTACAAAATTTTCGACAAAGTGTTTTGTTGAAAGTTTTAAAAATGGACCTGGTGTCTTGCTGCGTTTCCCCATGGAGCCCTCGTGACGTGAGGTTACCATAAATCAGGGGTCCCCAAACTACGGCCCGCGGGCTGCATGTGGCCCCCTGAGGCCATTTATCCAGCCCCCGCCGCACTTCTGGAAGAAGTACCTCTTTCATTGGTGGTCAGTGAGAGGAGCACACTGACCATCTCATTAGCCAAAAGGAAACCCATAGTTCCCATTGAAATACTGGTCAGTTTGTTGATTTAAATTTACTTGTTCTTTATTTTAAATATTGTATTTGTTCCCGTTTTGTTTTTTTACTTTAAAATAAGATATGTGCAGTGTGCATAGGGATTTCTTCATAGTTTTTTTTATAGTCTGGCCCTCCAACGGTCTGAGGGACAGTGAACTGGCCCCCTGTGTAAAAAGTTTGGGGACACCTGCCATAAATGCAGTGACACACTGTGTGCTGTCTGAAGAGCAGGACCCGAGGGCTGAGTGGGCACTGCTTCTAGGGGGTTCGGTTCCTGGGGCGCGTACGGGTGAGTGCATGACCTTGGGAGGCCGTGCTCAGGGCACAAGGTGCCCCTCCACCTGCAGCACTTGTGTGCATCACGAGAGGTCATGCCTATGCCTCCCTTGCTTCCAAACCACAGGCTCGAAGTGAGGAGAGTGGACCGCAACGGCCCCGGGCACAGCCCCAAGGAGTGCATCAGCATGTTGGACAGAAAAGCCAGTCAGGGGCCAGGAGGCAGAGACCGCCTCGGACCAGCCGCTGACCACAGCTGCCGCTGCTGCGCCCTCCACACACGCCCCAGCCTTCCCCTGGAAAGCTGCGGAAGCACAACTCCCTGGCGGTGCCCCCCGCTCCCGCCCGGCACCAGCCTTCCGGAGGGGCAGCCCTTGGGGAGCAGGAGGCCTCGAGGACAGAGAGACAAGGCAGTGTTGAGAACACGCTGTGCTCTAGCTGCAGGAGGCTCACCTGCTGCGTCAACACCCTGCCAAGCTGACACACATATGTAAGAGCGTGCCGGCCCCCACGCACATCTCTGCAGCCATGACAGTGCCCGGGGGGGGGGGGCAGGCCACAGAGCTGGGGCACAGGGGAGCCAGGGCACCCCACACCAGCCCCGCACCTCCCCATTCCCCCACAGCCAGTGTTCCCACCCGTCTCTGCTGCGCATCAGAGCCCTGCCTTAGGGTTCCACACACACCTTGCTGTGACAGCCACACCCCCGGGAAGGGTGACTCGATCCTCATCAATTCACTCAGAGAAAAGGAACCTGGACTCGATCCCACCCCAGGCCCTGTCCAGTGAGCATCAGAGCAGGGTCTGAGCCCTGGGGGCCCCAGTCCAGCGCCCACACTTCCGTCAGAGTCAGAACCCCAAGTTCTGTGAGACCTTGTCAGCTGCTCTGTCCCGTACCATCACCCTGGTTCCAGTCAGGCAGCCTCCTCCTGTGCCCGGGGGGCTCACCCTCCATTAATGCCCACAGTATTAACGCCCGCCCCACTGCTGAGCACTGTCCCATCTGACCCCTGCCTGACCCTGCACAGCTCTGCCTCACCCTGACTTCCCTCGTGTCAAACACCAGCTGTCTTTTTTCTTTTTTTTGACAGAGATAGGAGCAAATAGAGACAGTCAGGAAGGGAGAGAGATGAGAAGCATCAATTCTTCATTGCAGCATTTTAGTTGTTCATTGATTGCTTTCTCATATGTGCCTTAACTGGGGGGCTCCAGCAGAGCAAGTGACCCCTTGCTCAAGCCAGCAACCTTGGGCTCAAGCCAGTCACCAAGGGGTCATGTCTATGATCTCACACTCAAGCCAGCGACCCTGCGCTCAAGCAGGTGACCTCGGGGATTTGAACCTGGGTCCTCCACGTCCCAGTTGGATGCTCTATCCACTGCGCCACCGCCTGGTCAGGGAACACCAGCTGTCTTTGTAGTTTCAAAATCTCCCCTTCTAAGAGTAAGTGACCAGGTTTCAGTTTGAATTTCTAATGTGGATTTGTATTGTTTGTGTTTTTTTTAAACAAAGTAACCAAAGTAAGCAACAGAGCGCTAGAAGAAAAAGCGTCACTGCTCCTCGTGTTCAGGGAGGAGAGAAGATACAATAAAGCTGATAAACAAAAACCTCTGAAAGTCTGGAGGGAAGACGCAGACCAAGAGCAAATCGGTCAGAACGTGTCACTGCTCAAGAGGAGGGCTGAGAGTTGGCAGAAAGGAAGACTTTCATTGTTTTTCTTTTACAATAAAATTTCTACATCTCAAAAAAATCCTCTCCATCCACAGAATCCCAGTTGGTGGCAAAGAGGTCAAATTCCAACTGATGAAACTTGTCACCAACACGTCTCTTCCTACAGGAGCGCCTCTGGGCCATCTGGTCACGCGTCTGGCTGAGGGGGACACGTGTCCTCAGCAGGACGTCAGCCTGTGCCCCGTGAGCCACCCTCAGGAGGGGCTGACTGCCACAGAGTGACCGAGAGAGCTGGCTGGGTCCAAGGACCCTCAGAGCTCACAGTGGCATGCTTAGTATTTAGGGAATGACAAGAGCTCCCCGACTTTCAAGAGCAGAACTCCTTCAGCCGATAAGAGGAACTTCTTGAGACCCAGGGCAGGTTTGCTCCAGCACAAGCTACCAGCGAAGGTCTCTTGGAGAGCCGAAGAATGTCCCCGTCTCTGAGCTGGAGACATGGGAGCTGCGACCCCCCGACGGCCCCCTCCCCCGCCTCCGTGACCAGGTCACGAAACCCAGCCTTGAGTTGCTTTCTTTCCTTCTCTTTTCTCTAACTAAACTTCATTTTAGTCCCCCCCTTCTCTTTTTAACAGCTTTGTGGTGATATAATTCACATACCACACAAGTCAATTGTACCACTTAACATACTAGACAACTCAACCGTTTCTGATACAGTCCGAGTGGTCACCACAATCAACTCCAGAACATTTTCCTCACCCCCAAACCCCCGTAACTTTTAGCAGGCACCCCCTCTCCCCAGTGCTGCTCCCACCCAGCCTCAGGCAACCACCGTAGAGAGGTCTTCCCTCCCTGCCGGTTTCCTCCCTCCCTGCCGGTTTCCTGTCGCTTCTATCGACGGGATTGTCTGAGGGGTCTTCTGGGGCTAGCCTCCTTCACTTAGCGTATGTTCACATACTTTTATTTTTTACTTTATATTCTTAATTATATAAGAAATGTGTGAATTTATGCTCCTTCTTAGAAACCCAGAAACTAAGAGCCCTGGCCGGACAGCTCAGGTGACTAGAGCATCGTCCCAAATCGCAGAGTGCCGGCTCTACCCCGGTCAGGGCACCCACGGGAACAGCTCGAGGGTTCTGTCTCTGTCTCTCTCCCTTCCTCTCCCGCTAAATCAATAAATAAGAATTAAAAAAGAAACCCAGAAACTAAGAGATAAAAGTAAATCCCCTGTGATCACCACCCCAGTCCTTGCCCATCTGCCCAGAGAAAGGAGTGTTTTGAGTCTGTTGCCTAACTTTCCACATCAGGGCGCAGCCAACTTCCTTTAAAAAAAAAAAAAAAATTACTGACTGATTTTAGAGAGACAGAAACCTAACAGAAAACATTTGTTCCTGTGTGGGACCTGACTGGGGAGGCTACTCGACAAGCTCCACACGTCCAGACGCCACTCTCACCCACCGAGCCGCCTGGCCAGGGCGGAGCTCAGCAAAGCTTGTGGTAAGCTCTAGACCAGGCGTCCCCAGACTGCGGCCCCCGCCGCACTTCCGGAAGGGGCACCTCTTCCATTGGTGGTCAGTGAGAGGAGCACTGTATGTGGCGGCCCTCCAATGGTCTGAGGGACAGTGAACTGGCCTCCTGTGTAAAAAGTCTGGGGACCCCTGTTCTAGACATTCTCGGTTCTGAGCTCCACAGGTCTGTGTCCTAACTACTCAACTCTACCTTCACAGTGCGAAGGAAGCACAGGCCACAGGTAAGTGAAAGAGGCAGCTGTGTACCAAGAAAGCTTGATGCCAAAAACAGATGGCAGGCCACATTTGACTGATGAGCTCGAGTTTGCCAGCCCCTACTTTGCAGGGACATAGAGTGCATTTTATCTTATTCACTTTTTGTTAAGTGAGAAGCGGGAAGACAAAGAGACAGACTCCCTGCATGCACCCAGACCAACCAGTATCCACCTGGCAACCCCCTACCAGGTGATGCTCGGCCGATCTGGGGCCGCTGCTCAGCAACCGAACTATTTTATTAGCACCAACCTCAACACCTGGGGCCAACTCATGCTACCCACCAAGCCATGGCTGCAGGAGGAGAAGAAGAAGAGAGGGGGGGAGGGGGCAGGGTGGAGAAGCAGACAGGTGCTTCCCCTGTGTGCCCTGGCCAGGAATCAAACCTGGGACATCCACATGCTGGGCTCACGCACTACCACTGAGCTGGAACATACAGTGCATTTTAAAGTACAAAAAAAGGACCCAGAACAGGGGATGGCACTTGTGGTTTTTGTAAATGAAGCTACACTAGAATATAGCCATACCCACTCATTTACATGTCATCCAACTCTGCTCCCAGATTACTGAGGTGAGTGACACAAAGGTCTCTACTGACCACAAGGCCGGAAGCCAGAAATATTTACCGTCCGGTTCTTCGCAGAAACTGTGTTCCGAACCCGCTACAGAAAATGAACCCAAGTTTGTATGCTCTTTCCACGTGAAGTACGAGGCTTTACCTGTCATTCTGCAACTGGTTTCTGACCACTCAACAGTATTTCTGAGACATAAGCGTGTCAGTAGTGTAGATGCAACCAATGCCTCAGGTGCCGCCCAGAGCCCCCGTGTGAGGACACCACACCTCACACAGCCACTGCCCTCTGAGGACACTCAGGATGCTCATGCTCCAGCACCACACACAGGGTCACAGCGAACATCCTTAGGCACGTCCCCTCGGGCTTTGCAGGGAGTGCTACTCCAGGGTTCAGAGCAGGCACGGGGACACACGCACATTTCTAGGGGGACAGACAGCACCGCCCACCCATGTGACCTGCCCTGACCCCTCCCCCGCCTTACTTGGCAAAGAGGGACTTCAAGGCTGTCAGCAGGCCGCAGGTCCCCAGGCCGTTGGTGAATCTGACGCATCTGTCCACCGCCGCGGACGCCAGGCCAAAGAGCTTGCCCACAGAGTGGCTCAGCTCCTGCACGCAGTCAATGACCTCCCCGTGCTCCTGGTGAGACAGCAGCGCCTCAGACTCGAGGACAAATGAACCGGCCGCACTGAGAGGGGAGGCTTCCAAGCCTCCTCACCCCAGAAAAACCATGGACAAGGGACATCAGAAATGCCGTCCCCAACTGTGACAGCTCTTCACAAGCTGAGCTGAGCAGGACGGTCTAAGTGGCCGGTGGATCACAGAAATGACCCCCACCCCCCGAAAGCACGATGGAATCCTAACGCTCACCCTTACACGGTCACCCCTGTGACTGAGAGGACACCCCTCCCTTCTGGTTCTCAAGCTAGGACTCAAACTCCCTGATTCAGACATTCCAAAAGAATGCCATGACAAGAAAATGCCTCGCTCCTTCAGGGACAAGAGTGTGGCTGAAGCAGGACAGACTGTCCAGGAAGAGGGGACACTGGGGAAGGGTTAGGGTTCAGTTATCATAAGATATCCTAAATGTCAACTCGCCTCACACAAGACAACTTGGTATCAGCCCCGGACAGGACCTCTCTCCCCGACACCCACCCAGTGCCCACACGCAGACCACCTAGTGCTCCAGACAGGACCTCTCTCCCCCACACCCACCCAGTGCCCACACGCAGACCACCTAGTGCTCCGGACAGGACCTCTCTCCCCCACACCCACCCAGTGCCCACACGCAGACCACCTAGTGCTCCAGACAGGACCTCTCTCCCCCACACCCACCCAGTGCCCACACGCAGACCACCTAGTGCTCCGGACAGGACCTCTCTCCCCCACACCCACCCAGTGCCCACACGCAGGCCACCTAGTGCTCCAGACAGGACCTCTCTCCCCCACACCCCTGTGCCCCGCCAAGGGCTGGCCCGAGGGACCCGGGGCCGTGTGGGGACATTACCAGAGGCACTGCGCTGATCTGGGGACCCGGGGCCGTGTGGGGACATTACCAGAGGCACTGCGCTGAGCTGGGGACCCGGGGCCGTGTGGGGACATTACCAGAGGCACTGCGCTGAGCTGGGGACCCGGGGCCGTGTGGGGACATTACCAGAGGCACTGCGCTGAGCTGGATGAGGAGGTGCTTGGCTTCCATGTCGCCGTACTTGAGCTGGTAGGGCTTGTAGGGCCCGTACACGGCGGCCACCAGCTCCGTGACCTTCACCGGGTTGTGCTCCCCTGCGGGGAAGGGGACACGAGAGGCCACCATGAGCGCAGACTCGGACACCAGCTCTGGAGAGCGACGGGACAACAGGTCCTGGGACCTCCCTGCCTCAGCGCAGGCCACCCACGCTCACGGGCAGGCGGCTGCTCCTGGCCGCGGGGGCTGCCCTCACCGTCCAGCGTGTTTGGACGGTGGCCGATACTGGTCTCCAGCACTAACTACTACAGACCCCACCCACTGGGCCCCACAACGCACGGTAGTCATAAACCTCTTCATAGCGTAATTGAAAAATAAAAATTATTTCAAGTCAAAAAAAAAAAAAAGATCCCCATCAAAGGAGGGGCTCTCGTCAGTCGAGTCCAAGCAGCACCACACAAAGAAGGCTGTGCAGACGCTGCCCCAGGCCGGGACAGAATGGGCCGTCGAGTCCAAGCAGCACCACACAAAGAAGGCTGTGCAGACCCTGTCCCAGAACGGGACAGAACGGGCCGTCGAGTCCAAGCAGCACCACGCAAAGAAGGCTGTGCAGACGCTGCCCCAGAACGGGACAGAACGGGCCGTCGAGTCCAAGCACCACCACGCAAAGAAGGCTGTGCAGACGCTGCCCCAGGCCGGGACAGAACGGACCCAGGCACCACGCCTTCCTGAAACCCCTGGGCAGTGACATAAATGCGAAGCTTTCTATCAAAAATTTAAATGGGCCCATTCTAGGACACAGCGATTCACCTTCTCAGCGGAGCCTCTGCCAGGGACCCCGGCACCCCTGCCTGAAGACTAATGCTACTAACTGTGAAGGGTGACCTCCTAATTCCACATCCAGGGGCTGGCCTTCCTTAGTAAAGAAGGGGATTTCCTTTCTTTGTCTCTCTTTACTATCACAGTGAATGCATGAACTCTTTTTTTATGCATGGTTTTCATTCATTATTGCCATTATTCATTTCAAACCTGGCCTGACCCCTGGTGGCGCCGTGGGTAGAGCATCGGCCTGGAACGCTGAGGTCGCCGGTTCAAACCCCGGGCTTGCCTGGTCAAGGCACATATGTGAAGCAACTACTATGAGTTGATGCTTCCTGCTCCTCCCCCTTCTTTCTCTCTCTCTCTCTAAGATCAACAAGTTAAAAAAAATCTTTAAAAAAATAATATTTTCAAATTTGGTCCGCGGGGGCTCCTTCAGGCTGGCACCTGTGTCTTCCTGACACATCCCTATCAGTCTCAGAGAGATTTCTTGCTTTTCGACAGAAACTGTTCCAAGAATAAAAAATTATAGTAACCCATAGTTATGGTCATTAAACATTTAATGACATAAGAAAAGTCTCCTCATTTATTTTAAGCAAGGAAAGAGAATATAGTACACAACCAATGTTTAAAACATGCACACATGCGTGTGTGTGCACAAAGTACACGTGTGTCTGTGACAAACCTGCCCTGACATTGGAGTCACTGGGAGGAAACCCCAAGTGCTGCAGCAACTCTCTCCGAGTGAGGACGTTATGGCTCATTTTTATTCTATTTCTGTGTTTCCACAGTATGTTTAAATTAAAAAAAAAGCTTTTGGAAAATTGCAAGAGTGATCATTAACACTCTCCAGGGCCATGGTCAGGGAGCGCCTGCACCCCCTACCCTCAGTGCCGTCCAGGGCAGCGGGAGGAGGCCCTGCGCCTGGACTGCCTCCCTCCTGCTCGGCCCCAGCAGGATGCGCGGCCTCGACAACCCCCAGCAGGGCGCGCGGCCTCGACAACCCCCAGCAGGGCGCGCGGCCTCGACAACCCCCAGCAGGGCGTGCGGCCTCGACAACCCCCAGCAGGGCGCGCGGCCTCGACAACCCCCAGCAGGGCGCGCGGCCTCGACATCCCCCAGCAGGGCGCGCGGCCTCGACAACCCCCAGCAGGGCGCGCGGCCTCGACAACCCCCAGCAGGGCGCGCGGCCTCGACAACCCCCAGCAGGGCGCGCGGCCTCGACATCCCCCAGCAGGGCGCGCGGCCTCGACAACCCCCAGCAGGGCGCGCGGCCTCGACAACCCCCAGCAGGGCGCGCGGCCTCGACAACCCCCAGCAGGGCGCGCGGCCTCGACAACCCCCAGCAGGGCGCGCGGCCTCGACAACCCCCAGCAGGGCACGCGGCCTCGACATCCCCCAGCAGGGCGCGCGGCCTCGACAACCCCCAGCAGGGCGCGCGGCCTCGACATCCCCCAGCAGGGCGCGCGGCCTCGACAACCCCCAGCAGGGCACGCGGCCTCGACATCCCCCAGCAGGGCGCGCGGCCTCGACAACCCCCAGCAGGGCGCGCGGCCTCGACATCCCCCAGCAGGGCGCGCGGCCTCGACAACCCCCAGCAGGGCGCGCGGCCTCGACAACCCCCAGCAGGGCGCGCGGCCTCGACAACCCCAGCCCCTGCAAGCTGCCGCGGCCAAGGCCGGAGCAGGGGGGTGCCAGCAACACCTGCAGATCACCAGGACCCGGACAGCAAGCACACTCCCTGGGCTGTCTGGGGCAGTGACACAAGTGTCACTAAGAGAAGCAGCCTAGCTGGTGACACAGGTACGGTTTCCTCATCTGACAGCAGCGTGTCACGAGGTCCGTGTCACCTAACACGTCACAATGTTTCCAGCACAGAGAGAAACGGCTGGGGAAGCACAGCCCCCTGGGGCACTGTGTGCCCGGTGGGGACAGGGAGGGCTGCTCCCAGATGGCAGCGGGGGTGCCCACTCTCCGTAGTCCCCTTCAGTCCTGACGTAGCACCCTGCCCTCAAAACTGCTGCCACATAGCCTGACCAGGCTGTGGAGCAGTGGATAGAGCATTGGACTGGGATGTGGAGGACCCAGGTTCGAGACCCTGAGGTCGCCAGCTTGAGCACAGACTCATCTGGTTTGAGCAAAGCTCACCAGCTTGGACCCAAGGTCGCTGGCTCGAGCAAGGGGTTACTTGGTCTGCTGAAGGCCTGTGGTCAAGGCACATATGAGAAAGCAATCAATGAACAACTAGGTGTTGCAACAAAAAACTAATGATTGATGCTTCTCATCTTTCTGCGTTCCTATCTGTCCCTATCTATATCCTCTTCTCTGACTCTCTCTGTCACTGTAAAAAAAACAAACAAACAAACAAACAAAAAAACTGCTGCCACATAAAAGAGCTCCCCTAGCCCTGGCCGATTGGCTCAGTGGTAGAGCGTCGGCCTGGCATGCAGGGTCCCGGGTTTGATTCCCGGCCAGGGCACACAGGAGAAGCGCCCATCTGCTTCTCCACCCCTCCCCCTCTCCTTCCTCTCTGCCTCTCTCTTCCCCTCCCGCAGCCAAGGCTCCATTGGAGCAAAGTTGGCCCGGGCGCTGAGGATGGCTCCATGGCCTCTGCCCCAGGCGCTAGAATGGCTCTGGATACAACAGAGCAACGCCCCCTGGTGGGCGTGCCGGGTGGATCCCGGTCGGGCGCATGTGGGAGTCTGTCTGGCTGCCTCCCCGTTTCCAACTTCAGAAAAATACAAAAGCCCCCCTAACCCATTTGTTCCCTGAAACCTAACGTGTAGGTTGAACTGCCTGAGGTACCAATGACTTAGAAGGAAGACACTCCATTTGCAGAGTGACCTATGCTAGCAGCTGGTGGCTAATGTCCACCCACCTCATCTACCTTCCCGACCCCACTGAGGCCCAGCACTTGCCCAGACTGCGTGAACCAGCGCGCAGCCCGGCTGTCAGGTGAATGTATCAGGCAGCAACGGCTTCCACACGGCCGTGATTCTGTGGAAAGTTTCCACAGCTGCTGCGAAGGCAAGCAGTGACCCCTCCCATCTCTGTGAGAGGGGTCGCCCGCACAGGCAGACCAGACCGGGCGGGAGAGGAGTGATTACGTGAGTGGGGCAGCAGCGCCGTCTCCAGCCCCTTGGCGAAGTGGGAGGTGGTGGCGTACAGCTCCAGCAGCGTGGGGAGCTCCAGCTCGGGCCCCGCCCGCTCCACGCTGGAGCCCAGGCAGGCGGGCAGGGGGGGCGCCAGGTCTCCCAGGGTCTGGACCAGCAGCACGGTCACCACCTCGCAGGGGTTCTTGAAAACCTGCAGTGGAAGAGGGGTACGCGCATCAGCACACGTGGTCCCGGATCTCCGAAAGAGGCGACCTCCCGGGTTACTCCGAGTGGCCTCCTCAGGGGCTGTGAGCCCAATTTTACCCACGGCAAGCGTGGACACGCTCAGGAAAGCCGAGTGAACTGGCGGGACGAGCAAGCCGTCCGTGTCGACCGCCTACTGCGTGTCTGTAAACTTCTCTCCCTGGCCCCAAGTGAACTGCTTGTTCTGTGTGGTGACAGAGACAGAGAGTGACAGAGAGGAAGACCGGGACAGAGACAGAGAGTGACAGAGAGGAAGACCGGGACAGAGACAGAGAGTGACAGAGAGGAAGACCGGGACAGAGACAGAGAGTGACAGAGAGGAAGACCGGGACAGAGACAGAGAGTGACAGAGAGGAAGACCAGGATAGAGACAGAGAGTGACAGAGAGGAAGACCGGGACAGAGACAGAGAGTGACAGAGAGGAAGACCAGGATAGAGACAGACAGGAAGGGACAGCGAGGAGAAGCATCCGTTCTTCTTTGTGGCTCCTTAGTTGTTCATTGAGTGCTTTCTCATATGTGCCTTGACCGTGGGCCTTGAGCAGACCGAGTAACCCCTTGCTCGAGCCAGTGACCTGGGTCCAAGCTGGTGAACTTTTGCTCAAACCAGATGAGCCCGTGCTCAAGCTGGCAACCTCGGGGTCTCGAACCTGGGTCCTCTGCATCCCAGTCCGACGCTCTATCCACTGCGCCACCACCTGGTCAAGCTATTATGACATAATTTAAATATGCACAAACATGAAACCAGATATAAGACTGTTCTTATGCAACTCAAAAGCCAAAAAAGTGTAAGTTTAAAAACTATGAAGTCAGCCTGACACAACAAAGAACTGATGCTTCTCATCTCTCTCCCTTCCTGTCTCACCCTATCTGTCCTTATCTGTCCCTCTCTCTGTCTCTGTCACAAAAAGAATAACTATGAAATAAATAAATTTAAAATTTTTACTAGAAAATACCCTGAAATAAGTGAAAATAAAAACACTATACAGAAAAACTTATGGGACACATCAAAAACACTTCTTAGAGGAAAATGTATAGCTGTAAATGAAGACATTAAAGAAAAGTATCTCACATCAGTAGCCTAACTGGACACATTAAGGAACTAGAAAAAAGAAACTAAACTCAGTAATAGCAAAAAAACAAAAATAATAAAAGATTCAAGCAGAGACAAATGCAAGAGAACAGAAAAATTAATTTAAAAATCGACAACACTAGCCTGACCAGGCAGTGGCACAGTGGATAGTGTTGGCCTAGGACCCAGGTTCGAACCACGAGGTTGCCACTTTGAGCAAAGGCTAACCAGTCTGAGCACGGGGTCGCTGGCTTGAGCCCAAAGGTCACTGGCTTGAGCCTAAGATCGCTGGCTTGAGTAAGGGGTCACTGGCGTGGCTGGAGCCCCCTGGTCAAGGCACATATATGAACAACTAAAGTGACTCAACTAAGAGTGGATGCTTCTCCTCTCTCTCCCTTCCTGTCTCTCTCGCTTGAAAGAAAGAAAGAGAGAAAGAAAAGAAAAGAAAAGAAGAAAGAAAGAAAGAAAGAAAGAAAGAAAGAAAGAAAGAAAGAAAGAAAGAAAGAAAGAAAAGGAAAACTATCAGGTAGAAACTGTACAACTTCTACAGGATGTTTTTGTTTTTGTCTTTGAGTCTGCACTGCGTTGTTCAAGGAGAAAGGAAGGAGGTGGGTGGAGAAGGGTGACAGCCAGCTGCATGATGACCTGGTCGAGGAATTCTCTCCGACCACAGCGAGTTCATTCCAGCACACGGCTGGCAAACACCCGAGAGCGAGTCACAGCTAGTTTGAAAGTAATACAGGTGACACCATAAGCAGACACAGGTAGCTTTCTCTCTTCTAAAGAGGACCTGGTGGCCCCCCCCCCCCCTGCGCATCAAGAAAAGTGGACAGCAGTTCACACCCTTGATGGCTGACAATGCCTAGACGTTCTGGAGAGTAAGTGATAAAAAGCTTCCTCTTCAATACAGCTCCCGGGTCTGCCTCTGACCCAGGTCGGAGGGCACCTTTAAAATCACATTCTTCCGTTAGCTTGCGAGGTGCTGAGAACAAGGGACACTAACTGCAGAGCAGGGAAACCTGACCCGAGCTGAGATAAGACGAGCTTGTTCACTCCCCGGGCACCTGACGGGCCTCCTGTGCTCAGATGAGGCGATAACGCCCGCAGGAATTCCAGGGCGCCCTCGCTGAACAGGGAACACTGTCCCATCAGACCCCGTTCAGACCCAGGTAAGACCGAGGGTAACAGTGTTAACTGACAGCGAGAGCTTTTACTGCCTTGGGTTTGGACGCTTCTCTTTTAACCCCTTCCGAGACGGCAGGTGCTCTGCATGCGAGACAACTCCGCGCAGCCGCCCGGAGCCCAGGGGGGCGTTACCTGGGCAGCCCACTGGATCTGCGTGTGCCAGGCGCCGAGTAAGGCATCGTAGAGTCCGCTCAGCTGCCGGTCCAGGGGCAGGTCGCTCTGGCCCAGCTCCTGCCAGACGCCCACAAGCTGCGCCTGCACGGGCAGAACAGAGGGCCTTCCTGGGTGCGCCGACCCCTGCCGCCCGCCCAGCACCGAGGGGCCTTCCTGGGTGCGCCGACCCCTGCCGCCCGCCCAGCACCGAGGGGCCTTCCTGGGTGCACCGACCCCTGCTGCCCGCCCAGCACCGAGGGGCCTTCCTGGATGCACCGACCCCTGCCGCCCGCCCAGCACCGAGGGGCCTTCCTGGGTGCACCGACCCCTGCTGCCCGCCCAGCACCGAGGGGCCTTCCTGGGTGCACCGACCCCTGCCGCCCGCCCAGCACCGAGGGGCCTTCCTGGGTGCACCGACCCCTGCCGCCCGCCCAGCACCGAGGGGCCTTCCTGGGTGCACCGACCCCTGCCGCCCGCCCAGCACCGAGGGGCCTTCCTGGG